>NW_006290034.1:8743988-8787966 GCF_000327345.1 Myotis davidii
GCCTTCTCTCAGGGCCATCTCTGCCTGCTCCTGGCTCTACCTCTCACTGACAGCTGCCGTTTCTCACCTACAGATTCCCTCCCTTTGCCTGTGCCCATCCACTTGTCTTTTCTATTAAAGAAACTACTAGCCCTCCCGCTGCCCAGCCCCTGGCCCTCTCACCTGCTTGCACTAGGGAACTCCTTAGCACCCAGCATTTCTTCGGTTCCCCTTAGCTTCCTGCCATCTGATTCCCATCTCCTTCATCTCACCTCCCCACTGAACAGACATTTTCTCCTTAAAGGTCACCAGTTGCGATAACATCATGACCACCATAATAATCACAGCATTTCTTGAGTGCTTCCCCTGTTTGGGTTGGGGGAAGCATTTTACTTGCCCTATGGGTAGGTAACACCCATTTATTTGTAAATAAGGAAACTGAAGCCCTAGGGGCAAGTCTCTTACGAAGCAAAAGCCACTCAGATGGCTGGCAGCCATCAATGGCAGGGTAGAGACTTGGATGGTGCCTGTGGAGCTCTTGCTGTTAAACACCGAGCCCTCTCTCAGCCAAGCTCTGCGAGACTTTGCCAGCCCTCAGCTTCCTCCCCGAGGACAGCCTGCAGGGAGCAGTTTTCCATCAAGTTTCTGTGGCTCAGTCTGCGTTCTTCTCCACCCTCAGCCTTCCCGCAATGCCTCCTAAGGTTATGATTCCACCCCCAGCTTCAACTCTGACCTGGGTGGTAACTTATAACTCGGGCTGCATCAGCCTGTGGGTCTCATCTCTGGAACCAGCCCTGTCTCCATAGGCCCAGGGCAGTTCAGCTCTTCTCCAGCGGGGGCACCGCAGCCCTGGAAAGCTACCAGCTTGGAAGGGGGAAGATTGAGCTCACTTACCCTATCTGTCCTCTCTGGTGGGGTGGCCTTCGGAGAAAGGCGTGTCCTTGTTGAGCCATAATAACTATGATTGCTTATAATCATGTTACTCATTGTATTAAATAAATAGGTTTGCGCACCTGCTATGTGTCTGTCCTACTCTAGGCTCTGGGGATTCAGCATGAACGAAATGAATGAAACAGCCTGTAGCCACATGCAACTTAAGTTCTAATAAGGTGCACGCCTTACTTCAAGCTGTTCCTTCCATCTGACATTATTTATGGAAATATTTAGTAAGTATTTATGTAGTGTACATTATACAGGGTGGGGCAACAGTAAGTTTAGAGTTGTTCCTATGGGAAATAATACAATAATTCATAACTAATAAGACAAGAATAATCGGTGTTTTGCATACTCACAACCGTAAACCTACTTTTGCCCCACCTTGTAGCCAGGCCCATAAATAAAAAAAATAGTGATTTCGGTGAGCTCCGTGTGGAAAGGAGGGTGAGACGCCCAGGCACAGAGGAGAGAGGTGATGCGATCCCAGGTGCTGGTTGATTAGAGTCTGTCCTCCGCTCTCCTGACCCGAGCACTGGTGAGCCTCCAGGTTCTCAGATGCATCTCTGTCCCCCAAAGGCCTCCAATGACCGGATGGCCACCAGGTGGACAGCGCAGGTCAGGTCTTCACAGGTGGCGTCTTCGGACACCTCTGTGGTTCTCTCTGCTCTCCCACGAGGGCCGGTCCTCAGCCTGTCCTGAGCCTGCGCAGCCTGTTGCTGCTCCAGGGCTGAGCTGGAGGGGTTGTAACAGTGTGTGGGTGATGCCACAGGTTAAAGAGGGAGGGACTGACAGATGCTTGGGGACAACAGGAGACAAGGCTGCAGACTGTCCTCAGCCCCTTTCCCCCTCACTCTGCACCTGCAGAGCTGTTCTGCATGGAGGCCCGTTCCTGGCGTGCTAATGGTCACAGTGGCCCATGTGCAGAGATGACTTTGCTCTTCAGCAGTTTATTTCTTCCTCTTAGCACAGAGGTTCTCAACCTTCCTAATGCCACGATCCTGTAATACAGTTCCTCATGGTGTCGTGACCCCCAACCATAAAATTATTTTCGTTGCTACTTCATAACTGTAATGTTGCTACTGTTATGAATCGTCATGTAAATATCGGATAGGCAGGATGTATTTTCATTGTGACACATTGAACATAATGAAAGCATAGTGATTAATCACAAAGACAATATGTAATTATATATGTGTTTTCCGATGGTCTTAGGCGACCCCTGTGAAAGGGTCTTTCGACCCCCTATGGGGTCGCGACCCACAGGTTGAGAACCGCTGTCTTAGCATCACTTTTACAGTCCCTGGCAGATTAATCACAGCCATTGTTGTGCTGCTTATTCTACACAGGGTACAACTTTACTTTCAAAATGTTACCTCCATGAAGAAGGAAATGCATCAGGGGAAGGCATGTTTCTGACAGGCTGCCCTGGCCACCGAGCAGGTATACGCCCTGCTGCCCCCGCCCCCACCAGCAACCCCTCCAGCAAGGAAGGAAGGGAGTCCTGGGCTTATATGATGTGGTGGGAGGACTGCAAATACCTTGGCTGAAGCCAAGTTATATATTTTTCCAAGAAATTTTCTTCTTTGCCTTTGTTAGAAAGCAGCATACCTTTGCGTTATGTAGCATAAAGAATGTGACCGTAGAGGCTGAGAGATTGGGCCTGTGGCCTTCAAGTTCTTTTATCCTACGTTCCTTTATCCTATCAGGATCTGTGTGACCTTGGTCATGATCTGTGTGACCTCAGGCAAGTTCCTTAACCACTCTGAGCATCAGATGCCTGAGGAGGCAGATCCCCACCAGGGATGCACCTGGAAACATGGAAAGATTAAGCCAAGACCACGCCGGCGCAGCACGTTGGGATGTTTCTGGGCACACAGTGAGGGATCTGCACAGGGACCCGTATGGACGCATCTCCTCCTGCTCCGCTCAAGCTGGGGGAGCGGCCGGCCTCGCCAACCTGACAGTTTGTGCAGGGCCCACCCTGGTTTGGAAAGCGCCTCTGCTTTGAAACCACAGAATCCAGAAACACATTTCAACTCCACCGTTACCCTCATTCTGGACCCAGAGCCAGAGACCAAGCCGGTTGGAGCAACAAGTTCATTTTTTAAAAAAAGAAAAACATTTTGCGGCGAGGGAAAAATGCCTGCACAAGAGGCCCCAGAGGAAAAGCTCCTGTCTTTGATGTCGCCCCACTGGGCCGAGGTAAAATAAAGAGCTACTTTGCCACCATGGACCTCAGGTGGGCACAGAGCTGGCTGAAACGCGGCATCTGATGTGGCTTTGGGGCAGGTAAGCCCTGATCCAGCTGGTGGTGTCACTGTCAGTCCCATTGGCGTGATGAAGGTGATGAGGAGGCCTTGGACGTGAGTCTGTGCTGCCACAGAGACAAGGAGATTGTGGAAGGACTTATCCCTGTGGTGGGACCTGGGAGCCATCAGGCCCCTGGCCAAAGAGCTGCAGAAATGAAAACCACAAAACGAAACTAAAATTCCCATCGGGTGAGACTACCATCCCCACTTGGAATTCTCGATTAGGTCCCAACTACAGTTCTTTTGTTGTGTTGGGATTTTGTCATTTCAAACATCGAGCCCTCTGAGCCCAGCTCTGTGGCCTTTTCCATCTCTGCATCGGCAGATCTGAGCCGCTACGGTACCTGGCAGAATTTGTTTCCCATCATGGTCGTGACATTGAATCGAGTACAATTATTCTAAGCAGTGGGCCATCATTTAGGATATTGGTTCCAGAGAAATCTTTGTTATAATGAAACATAAGCACTGTTCTTTCATAATAGCTGGGATCTGTTAGGGTGGAATAAAGGTGTATGGGGGGGGGGGTAAAGACTGAAGGCAGCCCATCTGGCATTGTCGTTAATGGACTTTAGAAGTTAATTCACGGAACAGGCCGCGCGTCAGAAGCAGCGCACAATGTCGCCTTGTTCCAGGTGTGGCTTTAGCAGGCGCTGCAAACTCCTCGCACGTGCGCAGGGAAAGACACGATCCGAGGACAGTACTTACAGATCTCGCAGCGGGGGAACGAGGCACAGTTTATGCCTTTTTATGGGGACATTTCTTTTCCAATGGAAGCAAAGTCATCTGTCTTAGTTCACATTTTTATAGGCTTTGATATACTTTTCGGCACTTTTATATAATGCAAATACTCATTTAAACTTCGGAAGGAAAAGCTAACACCATTTCCGTTTATCCTGCACATTTTTCCAGTCCAGGGGCCTGGTGACCATGACACACTGTCCCTCGGCCGCCTGGCTCTGGGCGGCTGTTTGGGCTCTGAGGCTGCGAATCTCGAATCTCGTCTGCAATGCCTTTCCCCTCAGGTTATTCGTTACCTTCTTCTTCGAAGAGGAGACTCGGGTCTGCACCTCCTGTTGCCTCATGCCTCTGCCACTCACGGGACACGTCTGGTCCCCAATGACCTAAAAAGGCAGCTTGGCTTTCCCGGACCCCAGCGCAAAGGTCTAAGACAAAAGTCACTAAAAATGGGCATTGCCGGGGATTTGCAGAAACCACAGAGGGGTTCAGGGTGAAATGTTTCAAATAGCTGCTTTAAAAGGTACAACTAATAATAAAAACCTAATAAAACGATAGTCAGGCGCTTGTAGATTTGAAGCATGGCAGAAAAATGCTTAATACAAACGGTTCTAGTTGGCATGCCAGGGGCCAGTGTGCGAGGCTGCGGAGAGCCGTGCTGGCTCTGGCGGCTTTTAGCTGTGCCCGGCCCACGGGGAGCAGCTCGAAGAACGCTGTGCCGGAGAGTGGCGCAAAGCTGGCAGGCAGAAAGACGCCAGAGGAGATGGAGGAAGCATGTCCTCTCTGTCCCTCTCCCTTCTTCTCTTTCTCTAAAAATCAATACAAATATTTAAAAAACAGACACACTGTGCAATCGCCTTGTGGCAAACTGCGGCTCGCGAGCCACATGCGGCTCTTTGGAAGAGCCCTTCAGTGTGGCTCTTCCACAAAATACCAACTTTTGCCCATGGGCCACTAAGTTTCAATCGCACTGTACGTGTGCGCCTGCACGTGGTATTTTGTGGAAGAGCCACACTGAAGGGGCCAAAGAGCCGCATGTGGCTCGCAAGCCGCAGTTTGCCGAGCCACAGTTTGCCGACCACTGGTCCTAGTCCAAGTCCCGTGTTTTATTCAAAGAAACTAAAGTCCAGAGAGGTAATGTGGTCCATGCTTGGTAGGGCGCGTGCGCGCACACACACACACACACACACACACACAGTTGAACTGCATTTTATTCACTTTAAAAAATAATTTTTCTTCTCGGGTTTGGTTTTTGGTTCAGGACAAGCAAAGCCAAGGTTAATGTGATGGAAGGATTTGCACCCTTGAAGGAAGATGGACCGGAGTCCTGCTCAGGACTGGTCCATACAAAAATACTGAAGGAGATAGCGCTCCCTTTACATGCTGCCCCTCCCCTCCCTGCCTCCCCTCCAAGGCCTGAGCACAGCCAGGAGCCCCTGCCCAGGCCGGACCAGAGGCAGGGGAGAAAGCGGTGCACTGGGAGGCAGGAGTCCTCTTTGGATACCAGCTCAGCTCTCATGTTCTACATGACCTTGGACAAGATCGCTTACCTCTCTGGACCTTCGTTTCTTCAAATGAAACATGAGGCTTGGACTAAGTGGTTTCAAGGATGTGTTTGTTTTTTAAACATTTGTATTGATTTTTAGAGAGAGAGGAAGGGAGAGGGATAGAGCAATAGAAACATCGATGGGAAACATCATTGATTGGCTGCCTCCTTTATGCCTCCTACTAGGGATCAAGCCCCCAACCTGCCTAGGAATCGAACTGGTGATCTCTTGGTTCCTGGGTCAACACTCAACCACTGACCCATACCATCCAGGGCTCAAGGGTGACTTTAAGTTGTAAGTCCAATCCACAGTAAGCAACCTCTCTAGTGAGTATTTCCATTTTGAAATAAGCTCCCTGAGAAGGGGACATTGATTCTCCAAGAGGAATGACTTCCATGGTGAAAAGTCAGGCATTCTGCCTGCCGTATAAGAAACTTAGTTCTTTTTCTGAAGTGTGTGTATCTTGCATGGTGGGGGTAGGAGGGGCCGTCGGAAGGCTGACAGCTCTTTCAAAACTTCTGGTTGCCCACATCAAAAACCTTGGTCTCATCAGTTCTTTTCTTTTCCATCCAGTATTCAATTCATTAGCAAATGCTAGTGGTTCAACTTCATGTATCCAGAATCTGATCACTTTTCATTACCTCCAGTATTACTGATGATCAACAGACCATCAGCTTAGTCTCTCACCTAGATCAAAGCAATACTTTCTTAATTGCTTTCTCTGCTTTCTGCTTTGGGTCTATTCTGAACACCAGCGGCTGCCAGAACGGTCCTACCAGAACTCCTCTTTCCAAAAAAACCTGTCTTGGAATCTGTATCAGTCAGTTTGGGCAAGAGATAACAAACAGCACCAACATTTCAGCAGCTTAACCCAAGAAAGCTTGTTTCTTGTTTAAAGCTTCTGCTTGAAAGCGACCACATCACCTCTGCTCACATTTTGTTGACTGAGCAAGTCACATGGTCACACGTAGCCTCAAAGGGACAAGGAAGGGCAATCCTATGGGGTAGCCAGAGGGCGGATACTTGTCAGAAAACATAATGGCTACAGAGCTCCTCATGTCACTCAGAAAATATCCCAGGTCCTCATCATGCCTGGAATGACTTCCCAGCCCCCTTACCTCTTTGGACTCAGCTCATTCTACTGTGGCCACTCCCTCCACTCCAGCTGCCTCCTACTGTAGGCAGGCTCCCTGAGGAATTGTGACTTATCATAAGAAATAGACACAGGGGTGGTTTATAGTTGTGAGTACTAATACATGAAATGCAGTTTATTCTGGTATTATTACTTATTAATCAAGTACTGTCTTTTTCCACAGGAATAACTGTAGACCTACATTTGCTCACCCCTGTATTTGGTCTTCACCCCCTTTCTGGCACAGAGCTCCTAAAACCCTTGGAATTTCCTGCGATGAGAGCAGTAAATGTGTCTTTTGTTATATCAATGAGGCGACTTTTGGACCACACCTAAGGATGAGGTCTGGTTGACTGAGGAGCCAACCCTGTGATGAAAGGGTTGGAACTCTCCATCCCAACCCCCTGACCCCTCAGGAGGGAGAGGGGCTGGAGTCTGAATCAGTCCCCCGCGGCTGAAGAGTTAAGCAATCGTGCCTCCCTGAAAACCTGAAAGGACAGGCCTCAGAGAGCCGCGGGACTGGCGGACACGGATCAGGGCCAAGCGGCGTGCTCCGAGAGGGTGCGGAAGCCCCGTGCCCCCTCCCCGTAGCTGGCCCTGTGCATCGCTTCCCTCGGACTGTGTCTGAGTTACATGCTTTTGTAAGAATCCAGCAGGTAAAATGTCTAAATGTCTCTCTCAGTTCTGTGAGCCATCCCACAATTTCATCAAACCCTAGGAAGGTGGGGTGGTGGGAGTGGGCATTGGAGTCTCCAATCTATAGCTGGTCAGTTAGAAGCACAGGCGACAAACTGGATTTGCTATTGGTGTCTGCCATGGTGATGAGGGAGGGGTAGTCTTGTACGACTGAACCCTTAGCCTTTGGACTCTGTCGCTTTCTCTGGGTGGAGAGAGTCAGACCTGAGTGGAATTGTAGGACATCCAGCTGGTGTCGGGGAATTGCTTGTGGTATGGAAACCACCACCCGCATGTTGAAATTAGAGGCAGGACCTTTACTCGTTGTCAGGGCCTTTGCACTTCCTCTTTACTCCTTGTCATGCATTTGCCCCAGATGCTTGCATCCCTCACTTCCTTCAGGTCTTCGCTCCAGTGGCCCCTTCATATAATATAATATAAACCACCCCCTCCCACACATACCATACACTCCAGCACTTTCTGTCCTGCTTCCTATTTTAATCCCTTTCCTTCTGAGTGTATCACCTTCTAATGCAGTGGTTCTCAACTTCCTGGCCCTTAAAATACAGTTCCTCATGTTGTGACCCAACCATAAAATTATTTTCGTTGCTACTTCATAACTGTCATGTTGCTACTGTTATGAATCGTAATGTAAATATCTGATATGCAGGATGGTCTTAGGCGACCCCTGTGAAAGGGTCATTTGACCGCCAAAGGGGTCGCGACCTACAGGTTGAGAGCCGCTGTTCTAATGTAACATATGACTGACATTTATTTTGTGGTAGAATGTTATTACTGAAAGCACGCCTCTGTATTACTTAGGTTCAAATCCATGACTTTTCCACATCCTCCACTTCCTTGACCTTGAGGAGGTTACTTGACCTCTCTGCCTCAGTTTCCTTGTCTGTAAATTGGGGTTAATAATAGGTCCTTCCTTTGAGGGTGGTGGTAAAGACGAAATATGGACAGCACCTAGGAAGGGGGTGGCACCTAGTAACAGCGTTGCTGTTCTTATTGGCTGACTGGTTTGCACGGGCTATCGGCTCCATAGGCAGTGAGTTTTGTCCTTTTATGGCCCTGGCCCTAGAGCAGCATCTGGTGACAGTAGGCGCAGCAGACATAGTTGTTACCCAAATGAGTGACTGCTTGACCGACTGGCACACGGATCCAGCTGGCGGGCACTCACTCTGCTCTGGCTCCTGCATTACACTGAGGTCCCCCGGCCTCCGCAAGAGGAGGAGGGCTGAGGGGCCAGCTCCCCCCACCAGGCCAGACTGCACAGGCTCCGGTCCCTGAAACACCTGCCACTTCCTTGGATGTAATGATGTGTGATGGGTGGCGTGGATTCATTTCACTGGGAAGGGCCCTGCTGCACTTTGAATTGAGTATAGGAATGGATCCCAGACTGCAGACGAAACCCGAGTCCGCTCCGTAATGGCAAACACTTCATCAGCCAGGCAGTCCCAGCTGTGGCCTTGACCCTGCCCTCCGCTCCTACGATGGCGGGCATGCCTGTTCCTCTTGCGGGTCAGTCACTTGCCACGGTCATCCTTTGTCTCCAGTGGGGACCTCTGAACACCCAGCAGCCGTCGCTGGGCCAGATTCAGCAACCCGTTAAGTGGAAGTCACACTGTTCAGATCCTTACCAGTATGTTGTAGAGGAATCTGATCACTGACCTGCTGGAAACTGCCCAGAGAGCTATCGGTGCCTAACTTCTTCTTGTAATTGGACAAATTAATTCAACAGCACAAACGCAGAATGTCTTAATAAGGAGCATCTGGATCCCTGGACGTTGTAGTGCTTTCCCGGCCAGCCTCTCGGACCTTCCCAGGTGGGTGGCTGCCTGAGGGGACTCGGGGCGAAATGAGCTGTTTCCTGGTCTGTCCCATCCAGGGTGCACCGGAACTTTCTGCGGGCGAGCGGGCTTAGTATTACAAAGCAAAGCACAGATACCGAGGCCCGTGCGTCGTTTGTAATCTCTTCCATCTGGCAGCCTTTGAGGAGCGGAGTGGTGAGGGAGACTCAGGGGGAGTATCAGGTACCCTGATTCTTAGTTCTGGGCTCGATGCCTTTTGTCCACGTCTGATTCTGGGCCAGGGCTATGGGAATCTCTTCCCTGCTTGCGGCTGCTCTCAACCTGTGAGAACTCGGTGGATGGGCACAAGGTCATGACTGACAGGAGATAAGAAGGGAGAATCCCCGGCATCCTTTCGTTTCCACCCTGGAACCCCGTACGGGAAAATGATGGATGTGTTTGCTCAGATGGGTGCATGGCTCGTACCGTGCTTTCTGGGTATCCCCTGCGCCCTCTCCGGAAGGAAGCAGAGGGCACCTGCTTGGGGGTGAGGCACAAGTGCCCCTTGACATCACACCAGGTAGAGAAGTACCCTGCCCTCACCCCACCTCATACCTGGTCTCTTGCTGGGAATACAGAGAGAGCTGAGCTGTGACTTGTCCGGGGCTTGACCCTGGAAAGCTGACCCACACTTCATGTTTTTCTATCCCCTTCCCAACCCCTGCGATTCTCAAAACCCTATGAGACCCAGGCAAGTTTCTTCATTTCTTTAAATGTCAGTTTGCTCATCTGTGCAATGATATTAATACTAGTCTGCCTGTTCTTAAAGTCACTTGGAGGAGAAAATGAGGATCATTTCCAAAATGAAAGTTTGATGTCCTCAGTACCGAGTCTCGGGAAAGGCTCTGACATCTCCCAGGGACATGCATGGTTTAAACCAGTCTTTCCCAGAACAGCTGCCTTTGAACTTGAGGAACCGAGCAGTGTGACTGCTGTGGAAAGAGCTTTGAAAGGCCAGCCTAGATGGAGAGCAGGTGAGGACGCTCCTTCGGGGTGAAGCACAAGTGCCCCTTGAAATCGCACCAGGTAGAGAGGTACCGGCTCCTTCCAGGCCTAAAGGTGCCCTCTGCTTCCTTCCCGAGAGGGCGCTGGGGGTGGGGAAACAGGAGGGACAACACTTGTAAGTCCTTTGCTGTCTGCCCCTCCCCCGTTTTGTGCTTGAAAAGAGACCCATGCAAAGGCTGAACATGCGTCCCCTTTGCCTTATTGCTCTACTTTCCAGGGCTTATGTCATGATCGTATTTGTAAATCCTAGAGCTTTTTAGGATGGAAGAAATCGTTCTTAAAAGATTGCCACGAATGCCTCTGGCTGAAGGAAACCTCTGAGTTTCCAGCCCGGAGAAGGGAAAATTCCTAATAAGCACAACTGTAGCCCTCGTACTGATTAAATATCCGCCTTTAACAACAGTTCCAATAAAATTTACAAATCAATGAATCAGAACAATGAACACACATCTAACGTTGGCATCTGTCCTTATGGCCGCCGGTGCAGGGTGGCTGCTGCCAGTGAGACCTGGTTAACGCTGCCCGCCTGGGTCTCATTGGTACCATCAAGATACACGGGGCCTGACCTTAGATTCCATGAAAACAACACTGAAACAGAGTTTTGTTTGTTGGCTCAGGGAGCAGTGGCTTCTGGAGTCTTTCTGCTGTCAAGTCACTGAAGGGCCATTTGTTGATGGAATTCGTTGTTGTCCAGGGAGGAACACAGCCTGGGGAAGTGGATTCTGAGATTTAGTCCCACAAGAATGGACTCATGGGAAAAAATTGCAGGGAAAAATTGTTAAGCTCTTTCTGCAGGTACTGCTGTGTGGTCTGTGGATTTTGGAGTAGTGTGTGTGTGTGTGTGTGTGTGTGTGTGTGTGTTGAGGATACTACCTAGGCGTCACTCTACCAAAAGCCAATAGGCCACAACCCAAACTTATAGAGAAAATAAGGGAGATTTTTCCCACCGTAGATGCATTTTGCAATGCCCTTAGTGCCTGCATTTGGAAACACAATCCATTGCTCTCACATTCAGTTTATGCACTTTATTTCAGGAATCAATGAGCCGTGGGAAGTAAGGCACCACTGTACTTATTTAAATAGAAAACATTTCTATAGGATAAAGCAACCCTTTTGCAGAATCCCATGAACTGACTTTTGCAGCTTAAATTACATAAGGTATGAGCTTCCACCTTAGCAAACTCCACCTTTCAACTTATGATTTGTGATAAAACATTTTATGGCTTATTCCAGATCTTACCTATTGTAAATAATGCTGCTATGAACATAGGGGTGCATATATTCTTTCTGGTTGATGTTTGAGGGCATCGATCGGGGGAGCAAGGGGGACATTTTCTCAATAATAAAGATAAAACACACACACTCAGAAAACATGTTAGGCCCTGACCGGTTTGGCTCAGTGGATAGAGCATCAGCCTGCGGACTGAAGGGTCTTGGGTTCGATTCCAGCCAAGGGCATGTGCCTTGGTTGTGGGCACATCCCCAGTCAGGGGTATGCAAGAGGCAGCTGATCAATGTTTCTCTCTCATCGATGTTTCTAACTCTCTATCCCTCTCCCTTCCTCTCTGTAAAAATATATTTTAAAAAAAACATGTTAGAGCTTAATCATAAACTCAGTGTACAAGGTTGTTGAGACAAGTCAGCCTTTCGTTTGTGGTGCGTATCCATCCCTTGCCATGTCGTGCTTTCCTTGTCCTAGTGCTTATTTCTGAGACCTAGCCCCTAGCCTGGCCCCCACCCGGCTCCTCTAACTTGGGGGAGGATGCGCTCTTTGTGTCTTCAGCGTCCACAGCCCCCACCTCCTTCTGTGTTCTCTGCGAGGCGGGTCTTCCAACTTGAACCTGGGAGCCATTTTTGTTTCACTGGAGCATGAACTTTTATGAGAATGGAGCTGTATAAGATAAGGAGAGAGAAAAAAGATAATGACGGCTCTGCACCCCTGTAGGCAGCCATGCCCAAAGCTAGACCAATGCCTTCACCAGCTTGGACTGGTATAACAAAGTACCATAGGCTGGGTGTTAAACAAACTGTCTCACAGCACGATTGGGTTGTGGTGAGAGTTCTCTTCCTGGCAGAGAGAGAGAGAGAGAGAGGATGCGCTGGTCTCCCTTTTTAAAAAAAAATATGTTTTTATTGATTTCAGAGAGGAAAGGATAAGGAGAGAGTGATAGAAACATCAATGATGAGAGAAAATCATTGATCAGCTGTCCCCCGAATGCCCCTCAGGCATGTGCTCCCGACCAGAATAGAGCTCGGGACCCCCCACCCCCCACCCCAGTCCGAAGGCCAAAGCTCTATCCACTGAGCCAAACCAGCTAGGGCCGATCTCCTTTTATAAGGTCACTGATCCTCTCATGAGAACCCCCCTCATGACCTCATCTAAACCTAATTAGCCCAATAGTCCCCACCTTTAAATACCATCACAATGTGCACTAGGGTTTCAACCTATGAATTTGGGGAGGAGACAAACCTTTATGTATAATAACCTGCCTCTAGGCTTGTGAGTAATGTGGATCTATAAATTAATATATTGCTGTAGACTAATCTAGGCTGAGTTCTTTGTCACTTGTACCTAAGCCTTAACTGATAGCACAATACATCTTTGAGACAGACATATTAAGAGTTTCCATTTGTTCCAGGATTAAAACTGTTTCTTTCTCCTCCACCCCAGTCTTCTCCCCCGCCGCCTCCTGAGCACAGGTGTGCCCCATATTGGAACATTCCGAACCCGAGTTTTGGATCCTAACTCACTTCGTGTGCCTACTTCCTGGCTGGGAGTGAATTCAACCAATTACTCCAATAGGAAGTATATGAAAAGATTTAAACGAAGCTCTGTTTTCATTTTCCTCCAGATTTCCCTACACTGTGACTTCCACAATAAATCTTCATGTACTTTGAGTTTATGTGGGGCCATAAATGGTTCCATGGAACCAGTCTCAAAAGGTTACCATTGCCCTGCTGTTTTCCAGACAGTCTGGAATAAAATATCTGGGCAACCGAGAGCGGTTTGAAGATCTAGGCTGCGGCCGTGGGCAGCCATGTTTGTGGCCAAAAGATTGCAGCGCTGCTGGGTTGTTTGTATATACTGGTCAATAATTAAAACGGCTGCTCCCACTGCGGTACTGGCATCTCTGGAAACCTTTGCCGGTCTTGTTTCCAGGGTAGATGGGGAACCCGGGAGGCCTCCAACCATGGATTTGGGGTGAGCAAGAAAGAAAATATGGCACGTGGTGAGAAACTTGGACAGCCAAGTCAGATTGACCTGGGTTTCAATCTCAACTCCACTGTGGAACCTTTGACAAATCACTCAAATTCTCTGTAAACTGGGGATCATGATACTTACCTGAAGAGCTTTTATGAGGATTTCAAAGTTTCTAAAACAGCGCCTGATAGATAAACACACAACAATTTCCTTTCTCCCTCCACCACAGTACAATGGGGACAAACACTGGACTAGGATTCAGGAGGCCCTGGTTCAAGCCTGGCTCTATTCTCAGTCACTATGACACTGAGTTAGCCCGTGTCTCTTTATTTGCTATTGCAGTAGCAAGAACAATATCATTACTGCTACTTTATAGGTGAGGAAAAGAAGGCTTAGCAACTTAGACAAAACCATACATTCATACGTGGAACTGGGAATGGAATCCCTCTTGAAAACTGAGGCAAACTCATCCATCCATCCACCTTCTCATGCATCCACCCACCCATCCAACCATCCCTTTATTAAAAAAAAATATTTAGTTGAGTATCTACTCTGTACCAGGCAGCATATTCAATGCTTAGTTTGCAGTGGTGAACAGAATAACTCTCTGTGTTTCAAATGGTGTGTGGAGTGCAGTCTTTTCCTTTCTGCCTCCAAGGATAATAATGAGGCCCACTCGAGAGAAGAAATGGGAAAAAGCTTTGTGAAGTCTAAAGCATAGTAAAACATTATCAGTCTCTGTTTGACCATATTTGCCATACAAGAAGGTTTTCCTTAGTGCTACGTGAAGTTGAGAAAATACCCAACATAGAAGTCAATGGGGTTAGGGAAGTTAAAAGATCTTAGTTCAAGCCCTACAGCTCTGAACGACATCAGAGCGGAACCCAGAGGTGGTCCTGGGCACACTAGCATGAGGTCCCCCATCTGAATCACGGTTCCCAAGGAGATGATGGGCTCGTGCTTCTCTCATGCTGTCTGCCTGGGGCCTGGGCTCTGACCCCACCTGCTGCCTGACCCTCAGGTGGGAGTTTTCCTTGGATCATCTGCCCGTCCTTCGCTCTGGCATCTGCCTGGTCCTTGTGTCTGAGATCCCTTTGGCTTCTCCCTTGCCCAGCCCTGGCACCCAGAACCAAGGACGAATCGCTGGCACTCCTCTTGTCTTCCAAGGCAGTTAAAACATTTGGAAGGAAACCCGATTGTGAGAAAGGTGCATTTTTTTAAAAGTACCTTCCTTCTGGCCACTACTCATTTCATTGGCATCTGACTGACCGCTGCTGGGTTACTTGTCAGCGGAGGAAGTCCTGGACTTGAGGACGCCTGCCCTGCGTGGTGGCTGTGGACACTGGGGGTGTCCCCACTGACCATCAGAGCAGTGATGGGGAGTAAACGGTGATGAGAGACTACAGGGCATGGCCTCTAGCTGGGCTGGGTGGGGCCTGGGGTCGCGTTGGTTTTGTAGTCAAGCTCATGCCTGTGGTATCTGAGGGGAACCATTCAATCTGGGAGGTTTTCTGTTTCTGACAGGTGTACACCCTCAGAGCTCCCCACAGTGTCTTTTAAGAGGACTGTGCCACCACCGCCGCACCCCCCCCCCCGCCCCGACTTTCTAGCTGGCTTTGCAGAGGCACCAGGCCCCTGTGAGTCATCCCCTGAAGTGAGAGAGAATGCGCATGTCTGAAACCTGCTCCCTGCAGGTGTGGACCCAGCCCAGGGCTGTGCCGGGTCTCTGAGCTGCGATTTGGGCCAGGAAGGCTGGTGGCCTCTCATGGCCACGCCCACTGCTGCCACACTTCCCCTAATGGCACACGTTATAGGGCACACCAGTCCATCCTGCCTGCAGCCAGGCCGCCTCCCCTCCCAAGGGTCTCTGCAAGTCGGTTGTCATCTCATTGTCCCAGGCAGGCCTCTGTGCAGGGGCCTCCTACTGTCCCCCACCAGTCCTCGCTGGAACCTGTGCAGGCCTTTTAATATGAGGCTGGGAAAGGGAAAAATGAACGTTCCCAGTGTTTTTCCCATTCCCATTCCCTCTTCTACCAAGAAGACCTTAAATGAAGGGAGGGGAGCGTCATACCAGAGGCGAGTTTGCAGTGAGAATCTCTGAGTCTATTTTCGTCCAGTACCATCTGGACACAAATCAAGAATCTAATTTTTCCCACTACTTTCTCTTTTTTTCCCCTTTGTACTTTAGCTGACTCTGAGAGCACAGAGGCTGAAACCAAGTCTGGACCACAGAATTCCATTAAAATATAAAGAATAAACAGAAAGAAAATGTCACAGAGTTCCATGGATGATTCCCCCCACCTACAGGGCCTGTGGCAGCCGTGTGCCCCCCCTCCCCACCCCAGACCCCTCCCTCCAGGACCTTCTGATGCACCAGGAGGTCCAGTGGGGAGCGGGGTGAGCATCCAGTGGCTGGCCCCCTCCTGGTGCAGCTTTGCACCTCAGGCTGTGGTGGAAGTGTGCTGTGAGCCCCAGGGTGGGGGATCTCATCCAGCCATGTGATAGTCATTAGCCAGCTTCCCGCGAGCACCCGCCGCCTGCCAGTGGGATGAGCTCAGCCCTGCAGGGAGTCTGGAAACCCTCTGAGCTGAGTAACCTCACCAAAGTGACAGAGACCCTTGATGAGGCCCGAAATAGCATCCATCTCCTTCTCTGCCCTGGGCTGTGTCCCTCGTGGCCAGAGCCCTGGGCAGCCACACACCCTGAGGTATCAGTGTGCGGGGTTTCCTTAACACTCTAGCAGGGGAGGGGTTCATGCCATGAGGCTTGGGGGAGGGGGACAGGCTCTCTTTAACATCCTTGGTGCCAGGCCACTTTGGGGTACCTGAAGTTCTAGGTTGGTCTCCTGTATCATCATAAACATATTGACTCAGGAACCTGGACACGTGGAACTGAGCTTTGGGCCCTATGGGCTCACCTAGCAGAACCCAACAGATGAAAGTGGCGGCTTTGTTGATGGTTTCTAGGAGAATGTTGTTCTGAAAGCAGTGAGGGCTGGCACAGCCTGGTCCTCCCGTCTTACTTTCACTGCTGGGTGTCTGGATCTCCCCGTGCACCTGCCGGGGCGGAGACTGCTCGTGGCGATCGGGGCGCCATGTCTGCCTAGCCCACTGGGCTGTCTTGAGCAGGACGCTTGCTTCTGCCAGAGCGAAGGATGTTAGGGAGGTCCTCCTTGGAGTGAGCCTCTTGGAGGAGGCGAAGAGCCAGCTGGATGCCTGGTGGGCCTCCGGCTGCCAGCAGGACAGATGTATCAAGTCAGGTTTATGGGAGAAGTTTTCCCAGGCTGCGGGGTCCAAACTTCTGTCCATCCTGCTGTAACCTCTGCAGCTAGATGGATGGAAAGCAGACCAGCCCGGCCTTGGACCAGAGCTGCACAGATAAGAACCCAAAGGAGAACCTCAAGGAGGGTACTTTTCTGCTTGAGCAGAAAAACCAGGGACCGAAGGGGAATGGAAGGGGGTGACCACTGAATGAAATCGGACTTGACAAGACAGCCAGGGGAGCACAGGGGCGCTTGCTCAGGGAGCTTTACCAGCATGTCTTCTGGTGTACTGGACCTGGGACCTTCTGGATATAGAAATGACCATAAAAAGAAAGCAGACAGATTCCCATGCAGAAGAAGTGACCTCTCCTCTGAATTCCATGCTTGGAAAAATACTTATTTAAAGGAAGAAAAAAAAAAAGTCCACACATAACAAAACCTGGATAGTAGATGAGTCAACCTAAGAAGATGGCGGAAGCCAAGCCTGGAGAACAGGCCTGTGCAGTGCACTGTGCTGGGTGGGAGCTGGTTGTCTCTTTTGAGTTCCCTGCCCTTGAAAGTGTGACACTGACATCATGGTGAGAAATCTACCTTATTTCAACCAATTGTGTTACACAACGTGTTGAGTTATGCCAGGCCATTCCTCTGGACTAGAGACAGCCTGGATGGGATCTTTAGAACCAAAGTGTGGAGAAGCCTGCGCAGTGCACTGTGCCGGGTGGGAGCTGGTTGTCTCTTTTGAGTTCCCTGCCCTTGAAAGTGTGACACTGACATCATGGTGAGAAATCTACCTTATTTCAACCAATTGTGTTACACAACGTGTTGAGTTATGCCAGGCCATTCCTCTGGACTAGAGACAGCCTGGATGGGATCTTTAGAACCAAAGTGGCCCCAAGACCAGGTTTGGTCTCCAGCATAGATAGCGGGTGAAGGGAGCTAGAGATGGCTTATTCACATGACAGCCATCTAGGGACAGAGATCTCTCTGAAACAAGTATCAGATCAGGCAAATGTAATAGAGTGAGTCATAGAGCCTCCTTGAGTAGAAAGTAATATCAATGTGATATTTAAACTCGGGTGTTTATATTAGAGCTGCTAGACATGGTCCTAAACTTGAAGAAAGCTATAGGTAAGACTATTAAGAAATTACATATGCCCCTTTGTTTTGTATTTTGCTTACTCGAATTTGCTAGCTTTCCAATTTAACTTTAAAAGGTAGTTTATCAAATTTCTGATTAGTTAGGGTAAAAGAAACTTTTCCTTATAGAACTTCTAAAGTTAATTTATTTGAAATTTTAAAATTATTTAAAAACTTAGAAATTATTTTAAATGCGTAGAAAAAGTTGCAAAAATAGTACAAAGAGTTCCTTTCACCTAGCTCCCCTAATGTTGCTATCTTATATAGTAACTAGAGGCCCAATGCATGAAAATTCGTGCAAGAGTAGGCCTTCTTTCCCCCAGCTGCTGGCACCAGCTTCTCTCTGGCAACCAGGACCCAAGACCCGGGACCCGAGCTTCGCTCCAGCTCTGGCTTCATCTGGAAAGACATCCGGAATGATGCCTGGAAGGAAGTCCGGTCTAATTAGCATATTACCCTTTTATTATTATAGATACCACATTGATCAAAACTAAGAAATGAACTTATGTATGAACCCAACTACAAACTTTATTCCACTAAAGTCCTTTTTTTCTGGCTCATTACCCAATCCAAGTTTCCTTATTACATCTAGTTGTATGACTTCTTAGGCTCCTCCAATCTGGGGTTGTTTCTAAATCTTTCGTTGACCTTTGCATCCTTAACATATTTTTAAGAAACTTCTTATTTTTAGATAATTGTAGATTGACATGCAATTATAGGAAATAATGCATAGAAGTCCCTATACACTTCACCCAATTTCCTTCCATGGCAGCATCTTACATAACTATAGCACAGAATCGTGATTGGGAGCTTGATGTTGATAAAAATCCATGGACTTCACTCAGATTTCACCAGTGTGTGTGTGTTTTTTTAAATATATTTTATTAATTTTACAGGGATACAGAGTTAGAAACATTAATGACAGAGAAAGATCTATCAGCCGCACACCCCCTACTGGGGATCAAGCCCGCAACCAAGATACATGCCCTTGACCAGAATCGAATCCAGGACCCTTCAGTCTGTGGGCCGACACTCTATCCACTGAGCCAAACCAGTTAGGGCAAATTTCACCAGTTTTATATGGACTCCTGTATCTATGTGTGTGTGTGTGTGTGTGTTTCTGCAATTTTATCACATGTAGATTTGTGTGACTACCACCAAAGAACAGTTCCATCACAAATATTCCTCATGGTACACAAAGAAGAAGCCATAGTTACCTCCCTTCCTCTCCTGCTTCCTAACCCCTGGCAACCACGGATCTGTTCTCCATCTCTATAGTTTTGTCTTTTCAAGAGTGGCATATAAATAGCATCTGACAGTGTAGAACCTCTGGAGATTTCTTTTTTTTTTTCCACTGAGCATAATTCCCTTGAGATCCATCCGAGTTGTTGCCATTTATCAATCGTTCATTCATTCTTGGTGGGTATTCCATGGTTTGATGGACCCCACTTTAAGCGTTCACCTGTTGAAAAGCATTTGAACAACCTCAAATCTTTTGAAGACGACTGGTCAGTTTTTGTTGCATATTTCTTTATTCGAGTTGGTTTTCTCGTGATTAGATTGTGGTAAGCACTTTTGGCATGGATACCTCAGAAGTAATGTGCGCTTCTGATTTGTCATGTTAGGAAGCACATGAAGTCAATATGTCTTATAACTGGTGATTTTAACTTTGATTCATTAGTTCAGTGGCATTCGCCACATTTTTTCTGCTGCAGAGTTACTGTTTTTCCCTTTGTGATGAATAAATGTCTTGGGAGAGATAGTGACCCCTCACAGAACTGCGATAAGTATGGAGGGTGCACTCCTAGCTTTCATAGTTTATCTTACCCCACGAGCCTGTGCCTAAACTCTGGGACACTTGGTGCAAAGCAGAGCCAGAGCTTGTCATGAGGTGGCAGTGACTGGTGAAGAAGGCATGATCCGAAGAGGAAACTAAGTATGCTTCTTAGCGCATGATTTACAATGTCAAGCCTTGATAGGAAAAGCCCAGCTAGAAAATGTTACTTCGCTCTGATTTGGAAATTATTTCCCGGAGTCCACTAGTCACTAGTGTTAATAAATGGGTTCCTCCCTTTCTCTAAAAAGTGAAAAAAAAAAAAAAAAAAAACAACAACAACACAAAACAACCCAACCTGTCCTTGTAAATGTGGTTGAAAGTGTGCAGTGGTTAGGCCCACTCAGTCAACCAAAGGGAACAATGGTGGCCAGTCCCCTCCCAACACACAAAAAAACACACAAAACAACCCAACCTGTCCTTATAAATGTGGTTGAAACTGTGTAGTGGGTAGGTCCACTCAGTCGACCAAAGGGAACAATGGTGGCCAGTCCCCTCCCTAAACTGGGACCCATCTGCTTCTCCTCCTCTCCTGTTATCATGGAGGAGGGGTCACGCCCCTACCTGAGGCCAGTCCTCCCCCATCTATGCTGTGACTCCTGTTCCTTCCTGCTGTCTTGGGAAACTTTATACTATCGATTTTATTGTATTTCTCTGTTATAATCGATTATTCATCACAGCTTGAACCATCGATAGTTAAGCATGTTTAAGTCTCTCCAGTTTTAAAAATATAAAGTAAGAGTGTAAGTAATGAAGAAAGGAAATGCCCTGAAAATCCCAAGGGCCCCCAAACACCAAGGACATTTCCATCCCCCCTGGCTCAGTGGCCATGTGACCCAATTCTGGCCAAAATGATGCCAGGAGAAGTTTTCTGGGAAAGCTTCTTGCTATTCAATGAAAGACACCTAAGGTCAATTTTCCACCACCCCTATCTTACCCCCACTCCCCCCGCCCCAAATGGATGGGAGCCGAAAAGCATGCAACCCTCACTTTTTAAAAAAATATTTTTTATTGATTTTTTACAGAGAGGAAAAGAGAGGGATAGAGAGTTAGAAACATCGATGAGAGAGAAACAGCGATCAGCTGCCTCTTGCACACCTCCTACTTGGGATGTGCCCGCAAGCAAGGTACATACCCTTGGCCAGAATCAAACCTGGGACCTTTCAGTCTGCAGGCCGATGCTCTATCCACTGAGCCAAACCGGTCAGGGCGCAGTCTCACTTTTATAACAGCCATCCTGCAGCCATGATGTGAACCACATTTAAGATGAAACAGCCACAGTGGATGGTGAAGTAGAGAGAAGGAAAACATCTAGACCTTCTAAGATGCCAGTGCCTCTCAGGAAAAAGCAAGATGCAGCAGAGTTTCTGGTAGACCTAGTTAAATGCTGACTGCAGACCAGTTCTGAGTTCTAACTGGGGGCATTGAACATCACCAAGCCAAGTTAGCAACATGCTCTGTCTCTAATGGCCAAAGCTATGCTTTTGGCCACCAAGGTGGGGAATTGTACAGAGGCCTCTGGTACACAGGGCTCTTATTATACCTACACGAAGGGATGATGAGGGAGAAGAATATTTTCACCTACAATGTCAACAGAAGGAGACTCCACCAAGATGGCAAAAACATCATTGTGAGGAATTTCTTGTGCAGTATTACGATTTTCTCCCCTTGAGAAAAGGTAGCATGAACATCACTTTGAGCATGTGTAGGGTTAGCATTGAGTTCATGTTAAGTTTAGGATGCCAGGAATTGCAAGCAGCCTTGTAATGCTCTGCACAATGTGACCACACAAATCACTTCATTCTGGAATATAAACATCTTATATCAGAGAAAGCAATCAAGGCAGAGCTGATAAAGCCTCTAATTCCTATGTAATAGCCCTGGTGGAGAGGACCTCATGAGGGGGAGGCCTGTTTCTGATAGAGTTGGTGAAGGGACTAGGAGATGCTGGAACCTGGTCATGGCCTGGGTTACTGCTGTTGGTGCTACATCCATTCTGTTTAGATAACACACCAAGACCCAATTCTGTGCCTTCTGTTCTCCCTGGAAAAGAGCCTTGGCAAAGACCCACATACATCTAAACTTTAGTCCAATGGAGCCATTAGCACCTCATTTGTCACCCATCACATCCATTCCTCAGGGGAAAGTGCCTGGACCATGATAATATCCTGTCCTGGGATCAGGACTGGGCGAGTAGGGAAATAGGCAGTTGGAGTTATTTCCTTCTTTGCCTACTTTTTCTTTTAGTTCTGATTTGAAAAAGTACCCCATGTGCTTGATGCTTGATGGATGAGAGACATTAAGAAGATGTTATCTTTCAGTTCTTTTTCTTTTTGTCTTTAGTTTCTTTAAATAATTTAGGAGCCATACTCAAATTTAATATATCTTTCACCCTGGTGGTGTAGGACTCTGACAAGTTATGGAGTTCCTGTCATAGTTCATATAGGGCTTAATGCTGTTTTAACAGTCAGAGTCTGGAAACTATGACTGCTTTTGTATTCTGTCTGCTTGATCCTCCTTTAACCATTCAACCCGACTGGGCATTCAGCAATTTCTATCTTTAAAGCCTTTGATTTACCTGCTGGATTTACCAATTTTATTACCTAAACTTCCCAAGAAATCTTGGATTAGCTTCCCAGAAGTTCCTCTGAAGGATTTGTTATAAAATTTCTTGCTGGGTAAAAGTTTCTTTTTTAAATACTATTTGATTTAGATGTCCCGTTCCCCCCCCCCTCCCCCACACACACCTTCAAGCTGTGCTACCAACTCTCTTTGCTTTACAAGTTGAACATGACGTTTTATTATTCTCACAGTAGTAATGTCAAAAACACATACCCCACCATAAATGGTCAGGCGATACACTGTTTGGCTTATTTCCCCCCCAACACGTGCAGATCTGGAGAAATGCACACAACTTCAAAGATGATGCCATCAGTACCATATTCAAGGTGAAATAAGGAAGCTGATGACAGTAGCTGTAAATAGGTCTCATGAAAATCTATATCTTCTCCTTCTTACCCAAGCTATTGAACATGGGCTTTGGGTCATACCAATCTGGGTCCAAATTCCTGGTTGCCCTACTAAAAGCTCTGTGACCTTGGAGAGTCTTTTAAGCACTCTGCCTTAGTCAGGAAAGGCCAAACTATGGTGTGGTAACAAACAGTCTTAGCATTTCAGTGGCCGGAAACAAAAATGGTTTATTTCTTGCTCAAGCAAAGTCTGATACAGGTTTGGCAACTCTCCAGCACAGCTGTTCCCCTTGTGATGGCTCAGCATTAACATTCCACATCTCCTCCGGTTTCCATGACCACCATGGCGGAGGAAAGATTGGTGGAGAGTAACATACATCACTTCTACTCATATTTCATTGGCCAGAATTTGCATGGCCACGACTACTATTAATATAACAGAGAATAGCTATGTACACGTGCTCGCAAAGATAGGAGAACTGGGTTTTGGTGAACAGTAGTAATACCATGTCCTTTGGCCCTCATTTTCCTCATCAGTAAAATGGGGCTAATACCTACCACCAAGTGCTGGGAGAAGTCCATGAGAACATGTAGATAAAATTCTTAGGAGTTAAGCTGCAAAAACTTAAATACTCGTAGCTTTTAATATACACATTTTATTAAAACACTAGAGGCCCGATGCACGAAAATTCATGCAAGAGTAGGCCTTCCTTTTCCCGGCTGTCGGCACCGGCTTCCCTCTAGCACCCTGGACCCGGGCTTCTCTCCAGCTGCCGGCAGGCACCTGGGGGTGGCATCACTTCAGCCTCAGCTTCGTCCAGAAGGACGTTCGGTCTAATATTACCCTTTTATTATTATAGATAATAGCATAAATATATCAGAGTTGGTCGCGTCCCACTGATGCATTCTGTATCACCGGGCCTGAAATGTCTCTCATTGATAAATTGTTGTAGGTTGACAGGAAGTTATCAAGATAACAAGGAACTCCTGAAGGAAAGGAGAAACTTTCATTGTGAGAAACCAGAAGAGAAGATGTCAGAATGACTCCTGAAGGCTTCCCCGAGTGTATTCTGTGCAGGTCTAACAGGCACCACCACTGGGTGGGAGCTAGATGAAGGAAAACTTGGTTTCAGTAAAGGGAGGGACCTTCTAATACTAAGAGAGGAGTGACAACGAAAGGGGCTGCCTTTTCAAGGAGGTCACTGTGTTGTTACTGAGATTTGCAAGCAGAGGCTGGAGAATGTTGGCGCCTGCTTCATAGTTGGGCTAATAATTATTTCAATGTCCTTCTAACTCCACATACCTTTGACTTTGGGGAGGTTCTGAGACGCAGGAGGGAGTAAATGATACAGTCTGCAAACAGCAAAGAACGGACTCTGTGTACGTGTTCCCTGGACGATGAGCGTTCTTTGCCCAACCATCTGTGCACACATGTTAGCAGGCACTATCAGCTGTGTTATCTTTAACTACAAAGCATGTGACATGGATAAAATGTGCACAAATACATTTCTGTCCAAGCCCTCACCAATAAAATAAATGACAGTAGATTAAAATGCCTAAATATATATTTATATGTTTAAATAAGAGACTAGCTCAATGGCAGCTCAAGAACACTTTTATAACCCGCTGTGAAAGATGGGGTGATGTTACAAAATTATTTGGTCTTTGTGAAGAGAAAAAGGAAACTAAATATACAGAGCACTAGTTAAACAACGTCAAGGCTATGATTCAAGAAAACAAAAGGCAGGAAATTCAGAGTTGAGGTGAGATGTGTGATCCTTCATCCCAGCTGCTCTGTCCATTCACTGTGACAGCTGAAAAGGAGACTGGAACCGTTTTTAAAACATATTTACTTAAGGGAAAACATAGCAAAGATCTTTCATCCTATTTATGGGAGAAAAGATTAAACACTGACTCATCAGAGTGTCTTAAAACATTTTACAAGTTCAGAAAATATTTGCTAATTCCTGTTTTCCTTACCATATGCAAATCAGCTGTGCGATGCAGAGGCAGATTTTCTTGCAGTTGATTGAGTTAAGTGAATCTGTTAGACTTCTCTTTGATTTCTAAGGGATCATGTCACAGTCACTAGTGAGTATTTGTAGCCTGTCCTGTTGAAAGTAGACACGTAGACAGAGCAAAAACAGCAAGAGAAAACTAAGACGACAGGGAGCACAAAGCAATAAAACCATCTTTTCCTTTCAGCACTAGTCAAGGGGCAGGAAGTGTCCACTGTGTGGGCTCATTCACCTGCTATCCACGGGATACTGGTGTTTCCACTGTAGGACTGCCATCAGCCACTCATGCAGCTCAGGGTGTCTCCGTTGTAGGACTGACATCAGCCACTCATGCAGCTCAAGGTGTCTCTGTTGTAGGACTGACATCAGCCACTCATGCAGCTCAAGGTGTCTCTGTTGTAGGACTGACATCAGCCACTCATGCAGCTCAAGGTGTCTCTGTTGTAGGACTGACATCAGCCACTCATGCAGCTCAAGGTGTCTCCGTTGTAGGACTGACATCAGCCACTCATGCAGCTCAAGGTGTCTCTGTTGTAGGACTGACACCAGCCACTCATGCAGCTCAAGGTGTCTCTGTTGTAGGACTGACACCAGCCACTCATGCAGCTCAAGGTGTCTCTGTTGTAGGACTGACACCAGCCACTCATGCAGCTCAAGGTGTCTCTGTTGTAGGACTGACACCAGCCACTCATGCAGCTCAAGGTGTCTCTGTTGTAGGACTGACACCAGCCACTCATGCAGCTCAAGGTCTTGCTGATGCTGTAGCCTGAGCGCCTCATCTTGCTTAACACAGGGATAGGAGAGCGTGTTTTTAGAAGCTGTAGTCAGAAATGACATGGAAGTAACACCTCATGAGTCCCGAAACATATGTGGAGACACGGTCCAAAGCAAAGACCAGAAGGGGCCCTGTCAGCCTAGAAGGACACATGCACTGACTTGTCCAGTCACAGGAATGGGTTTGCCTTGGCCTGTCCTGAGCCGTCAGGTGATTCCCCCTGCCTCCTCTGCATGGTGTAAAGGCCACTCACAATTCCTCTCAATCAGCCCTGAGGCCTCTTTCCCCTCTTTCTGTCAACACTGCACAATCCTCACACTCCAGCACTCACACTTCTGACTTTGCTTGTGTTTCCAGTTCTGCCGGGGACGTCCTTTTACCCTTTTCCATCCAACTCCAGCATTCGTCCTCAGGGCCCAGCTCGGAGGTCGCAAAGCCTTCTCCTCCTCCTGCTCTGCGTCGAGCAGGCAGCACGGTGTCACTGTCACTTGATTGCCGTGTCCTCACATGGTAACATTTCGGCTCCTGGAAGACTAGAAGTGTGTCTTTTCTGTGATATATTTCTTTTCACCATATTGTATTCATTTTCATATCTTCAATGGTCGGTAGAGAACCTGATACACTTCAGATGAATAAATGAATGATTTAAAAAGCAGTGACTGGACAGAGCAGTTGTAAAAAAAACAGGTTTATTATCTTTCAGTAGCACTTAGTTACACGTAAAACATTGACGTTATATTAAATGGTTTTTGTTTGTTTATAATTTAGATTTTTTTATTGATTAACTGGAGAGAGAGAGAGAGAGAGAGAGAGAGAGAGAGAGAGAGAGACAGAGAAATGGTTTGTTGTTGCACTTATTTAGGTTGGTTCTTGTATGTGCCCTGCCTGGAGATCAAACCCACAACCTTGTCATATTAGGATGATGCTCTATCTGGCCAGGACTTAAATGGTTTTTGTTTTAAATCATGAAGTCAAATTCTTTAAGACAACACTTTCTGGACTTTATTTATTTTTTACAAGTATCAATATGTCCATTGAAATAATGATGTATGCCTTTAAAAAGAGAAACCCTTGCGAGGACTTGGGATAACTTAGTCACATGCAGTGCCATGGGGTGCATGCGCACATGCCCACTTCCGGGAGGACTTGCCATCTGGCTACAGAATGCGGTCAGTGGGGAGCCCCAAGGTGCTGACCGCTGGAGGCTGCCTCTACTACAGAGCCCCACCTTTCCTAGGGCAATCCTCAGCCAGTGACTGAGAGGGGGAACCTAAGGCACTGCCATTTCTGTCCAACGTGGGCCACTCTGCAGGGCAGTACTGCCCCAGAGCTCCCACCTGATTGGCCAAGACTTTGTTGGGTCTACACTGTGGTTTGACTGGTCCCTCTGCCCCATCTTGCTTTCTCTCCCTTCCCTTCACAGCTGTCACAGAGTTTGCATCCCAAATTCTGTCTCCGCAGCTGCTTCCAGAGAACACAACCTGCAGCACACAGGAAGACCTCAAGTGTCTTCTCCTAGTTGGCCAGGGGAGGGTCAATTCAGGGAACCTCAATTTAGGCTAAAGCGTTCTAACCATTTGTTTCTCTGGTGTCATACCCTCACAAGCTTATATTGCAAAGGGTCAGGTTGTAATAAAAAAAATACTGATATTGGCCATGGCTGGCTTGCTCACTGATTAGAGCATCAGCCTGGGGATCAAGGGGTCATGGGTTCGATTCCTGATCAAGGACATGTAATTCGGTTGTAGGTTCAATCCCTGGTTCTGGTTGGGGATCATGCAGATGGCAACCAATTGATGTGTTTCTCTCCCCCACTCCCTCTCTTTCCCCTCTCTCTCTCTCTCTCCCTCCTCCTTTTTTCCTCTCTTTCTAAAAATCAATGGAAAAATATCCTCTGGTGTATTGGATCATTGTGCAACACAGACAGGAGCAAGTGTGAAAACAGCAGTCCATGCAGATTGTGAGATGAGTCCATCATTTGGCTTGGGGATCAGTCAGACCTGCTGACCAGTGAAATGACTAGACATGTTACCTAAACTCTCTGGGGTTCAGGTCCCTTGTGTGTATAAAGGAGAAGCAATAGTATTTACCCCAAAGTGGATATTTTTGAAGTTTGAATGGGACAACACATCTAAATGTCTTATCGGAGTACCTGGCCCCGTGTAAGAGCTCAATGAAGGATCACTAAGATCCTGCCGCCACTGCCCCCTCTCCTGCCCCTCCAGTCACCGGGTCCTTGATTGCTGTAGTCACCTTATGGAATGATCTACTTGCACATAGTCACACATGTAGAAAGGTCCCATCATCCCCAAAAGTTAAAAGTTGACTTTGTTATCAAAGTGAGGAAGGAATAGAAGAACCAGCATTGGTCTCTTAACCTTTTCTCTATCATTCCTCTATCAATTTTATTGGTGTCACACTTTATTATTTCTTTCCTTCAGCCTACTTTAAGTTTAATTTGCTTTTATTTATCTTGCTTCCTAAGGTGGAAGTCTAGGCAAGTGACTTAAGAACTCTTTACTCATAATCATTGAACGCTAAACATTTCCCTCTAAGCGTGGTCTCAGCGGCACCACACAACGTTTGAGATGTTGTGTTTTCATTTCCGTTCAAAATATTTTCATTTTCCCTTGTGATTTCTTTTGTGACCCCTGGTGTATTTTTAACTGTGTGCTTTAATTTCCCAATATTTGGGGATTTCCCAGCTAACGTTCTGTGGTTAATTTTTGCGTTGATTCTGCTGCAGTGGGAAAATATGCTTTGTATGAGTTCAATCCTCTTGAATTGATTGAGACTTATGTTTGGGCCCAGAATATGATGTAGGTCAGTGGTCGCCAACCTTTTGGACCTCACGGACCACCAGTGGTCTGCAGACCACCAGTTGGCGACCGCTGATGTAGGTGATGTTCTCTGTGCTCTTCAAAATATGTTTATTCTGCTCTAGCTGGGTGATGTGTTCTATATACATCAATTAAGGTGGTCTGTCTACCTGTTCTATCAATTACTGACAAAGGAATATTAACGTCTCAACTATAATCGTGGGTATCAATTTCCACTTTCTGTTTTACCGGGTTTTGTATATCTCTGTTATGAGGTATGCACAAATGTAATTGTATGTCTTTTTTCTGGATTAGCATTTTTAAATAAAAATTATATGTGTACAACATGATGACTTGATATATATATATATGGCAAAATGATTACTACAGTCAGTATGTCTTCTTGATAAATTGATCCCTTTATCATTATGAACTCTCCATCTTTATACCTGGTATTATTTTTCTGAATCAAATTATTAAATCGATTCCAGCTTTCTTTTGTTTGATGTTTGCATGTTATACTTTTTCCTATTATCTTACTTGTAATCTATCAGTCTTTATATGTAGGGTGAGTAATTTATAGATCACATATAGCTAGATTTGGTTTTGTTTGTTTTTTTAGTCAAATGCGAGGATTTCTACATTTTAATTGAAGTGCTTAGACCATAACATTTAACTTAATTGCTGATATAGTTGTGTTTACATCTACCATCTTGCTATTTGTTTTCTGTTTTTTTTTTTCTACCGGTCCTTTATTCTTTTTTCCCTGTTTTTCTTTTAAATTAAGCAAGCATTTTTAATGATTTGGTTTATTTCTACTATTGGCTTATTAGCTATACTTCTTAGTTTCATTATTTTAGAGGTCGTCCTAGGGTTTACAATGCACATCTTTAACTTGTCATGGTCTACTTTGAAATAGTATTAGACCTCTTCATGTATATTATAAAAATATTACCATTATATACTGCCCTTCCAAACCTTTCCTTTATATTGTCATATATTTTATTTCTTCATATGTTATAAACACAATAATACATTATTAACTTATCTTTAATCTTCTATTACCTTTTAAATAGATTTTTAAACCCAGAAAATTATCTGTATATTCTGGTGATCATTATTCCTTGGCCACAATTTCAATTTCTAGCACTATTATTTTCCTTTTACCTGAAGAACTTTCAAAAACGTCACTGTAATAATGCACATCTACTGGCAACAAAATTCTGAGGGAGTTTTTTAAGCTTTATTTCATCTTCATTTTTGTAAGGTATTTTTGCTGGATATAGAATTCTAGATACCTAGGAGTGGAAATGCTAAGTGTAGATCTGAACAAATGGGAGACATACCATGTTTTTGGATAGAAAGACTCAATTTTATAAAGATGTCAGTTCTCTCTAGGTTGATTTATACATGTAATGTAATCCCAATAAAATATCATCAGGTTATTTTCTAGACCTAGCCATCTGGTTAAAATTATAAAATTCAGTTGGCAGAACAAATAAGCATGAATAGACAGGAGAACTTTGAGAAAGAAGAGTATTGAGTTGGGCTTGCCAGGCTGGGCACTAAAGCATAGAAAGCCTTTATATTTAAAATAGATTAATGTCAGTGCATGAGGAGACAGACAGAGAGAACAAAAGAAAGAATTAAAAAATAGTTCCAACTGCATGTGGAATAATATAATAAAGGCAACATCTCAAATCATCAGAGAGAAAGATCAGATTTTTAAAAAAGTGGTGTGAGGATAATTGAAGAGTCACATGGAAAGTATTAAAATCAGATGCATCCCTTCCACTAGGAAAAATTCCAAATGGGTCATACAAATCTAAGTACAAAAAAATGGTTGAGCTCCTCTATAATGTGAGAATAGTGAAAACTATATCTAAATATGATTAAGGGAAAAGATTAATGAATGTGATTGCATATTTTTAAATTTCATGTGGAAAAATACAGCCTCAGTAAAGTAAAAGAGAAGAGATAAACTAGGAGAAATATTTGCAACCTACAACAGGCTAACGACTAACATTTACAATATATATGTTAAAATGATGGAATAGAGAAGAAAAAAGCCAACAAGCCTATAGAAAAATGGGCTAGAGATAATAGACTATTGAACAAAAAAGGTGGAAATAGCTCATAATGGAAAATGCTCAACCCCACTATGATAAGGGAAATGAAAATTAAACCATATTGGGATACCATGCCTCATCTATCAGACTGGCGAAAATTCAAGTTTGACAACGAAGTCTGTTGGCAAGACTCTGGGGAATTGGGCACTCTCAAAAAATTGTTGGTGGAAATATAAAAGGCTGAACCCTACAGAGGGGAATTTGGCAAGATCTAGTAAAATTATTGATGCATTTACCCCTTACCCTGGCAATCTACTTCTAGCACATTTTCCCTGAGATACACCTGTGAAACTATGAAAAGCTATATGCACAAAGCAGTTCACTGTAGAACCATTAGTAAAAGCAAAAGACTGAACAACCCAGACATCCATTGCGAGGGTTCTAGTTGAGTAAAGAATGCTGTGTCCATTAATGGAGCGCGCTGCAGCTGTAGAAGGGAACTGAGTCCCTCGCCATACACGGCTATACTACAGTGGCGTGAGCTCCAAGAGATACTGTTAAGTAACAGAGGGCCTGGTGAAGAAGAGTGTGTAGAGCATTCCACTTTTATCTAGGAATGGAGGATTCACACACACACATACATGTGTACACGTACATATACATATATGTTTACATTTAAAATTTGGAAAGCTGTCATCAAATTTTTCAATTTTATTTATTGGAAGGGAGGAAATAGGGACGAGGGAAAGACGCTAGATTTTTAAAAATTTATTTTCTTGTGTAAATTTTTCCTTGTAAGTTTGTATTTTACATAATTGTAAACCAAAATTAAAGATTTGAAAACAGCCTCTAAAAACAAAAGCAAAATGAAACGAACGAATCTCATGTTTGATCACATGGGTCGTTCATAGAATTGGCTAGAAGTGTTGGGCATCTGGTTGGTTGGAAGTATTCCAAAGGACTTAAAAAACATAGTAATTTGACTATACATCCTTAGAGTATATACCCCACAGCAAACAACTAAACAAAAAATTTAAAAAAGATCTGAAGCTATTTTCAGTCATCTATTATGGTACTATTATTGTTTTTTAAAGACTGTATAATATGGGATAAAGCAAATTAATAATAATAATGTTTCATTGGGGAGCAGGATTTGGGGTGTGAGAGGAAAGACATACAGAGGCAAAACAATAAGGATTAGTAAAAACCTTGTAGCCCTGAATTGGAACTGGAGGTTTCTCTACAAAGTCATGGTTTTTCTGGCTCATCAAAAAGACCTAGATGCAATAAGCAATTCAGTAGCATTGAGCACCTCTAGGAACCACATTATTATAAACACAATTTCCCACTATAAGGAACCAGGGCTTTTTGGAGAAATGGCTGGTTCCAGGTCTGGAGCAGGAAATATACAATGTGATCCTAAAATGTCTTGTCATAGCAAAATCAGAATTAGGTCTGACACTGTTCTCATATCTGTCCTGGGTCAAGTCCGGTATGCTGCACAGAGAGTGTGCAGTTCATACTTTTGAATGAATGTGTGCAGGCTCAAACACTCCGCCAGGTCGGAGAGGAAGGTTCCTCTGGTGACTGTACCGCGGCTTTGAAACACTGACTCATCTCCCTGGCAAGTCCGCACTGGCCCGTGGGTGGGGAGTGAGACCTGAGGTGCTTTGCACAACAATGAGATCTGAGAACAAGAAATATAGAGCTACAGTAAAACTGGAAACAAGCGAAGAGTAAAATATGACTGAGTGTCCTTGTGGAGGAACTGCGATGGCCCGCAGTTTTCTCAGAGTGCTACGGGCACAGGTGACATCCCGCCATGTCACCGGGCTCCTACTACAATCTGATTGGTTCTGGACCAGAAACTCTCCTATAACTGCAAGCTGAGACAGGGGACTAAGGGTGGGGTGTAGTAGTCCTGACTATCAAAACTATCAAACGCGTCTGTCTTGCAGCTCTTTAGAATCTCAGCTATTGGGCACCGTTTCTCTGAAAATTTTTTTTCCTACACTGTGACCTGGGCCGGTCTTCAGTAAGTTACAAGTAAAAAATTGGTGGTAGCCGAAACCGGTTTGGCTCAGTGGATAGAGCAGCGGCCTGTGGACTGAAGGGTCCCGGGTTCGATTCCGGTCAAGGGCATGTACCTGGGTTGCGGGCACTTCCCCAGTGGGGGATGTGCAGGAGGCAGCTGATCAATGTTTCTCTCTCATCGATGTTTCTAGCTCTCTATCTCTCTCCCTTCCTCTCTGTAAAAAATCAATAAAATATATTAAAAAAAAAATTGGGGGTAGCCCCAGCCTTTAACTCATTCTCTCTTCCTCCCCTCTTTCCACCCTGCAGCATTCCTTCCTCACTCACCATGCTACCAGTCTCACGAAAGAATTGGATACATTTATTCATAGAAGATGTAGACATCCACGGGGATCATTAGGATTTAAATAGGATCAAAGCTTTAATGAAGCAAAGGGATTCTACCAGAGGAAGTTTAGATACCATCACTTGGACGTGGAGGCGTGAGAAATAGTGGAGACCATGCTCACTGCCAATGGGTTGATCCTCACTCAGGTTTTTCCATTTCCTCCTCGCCTTTGTTATCAGGCAGCTCATGTGAAGCTCCAACCTTTTAAAAAGTCAACTTCAAAAAGTCAAATATATATATATAATTGATTTCAGAGAGGATGAGAGAGGGAGAGAGAGAAACATCATGATGAGGGAGAATCATTGATCAGCTGCCTCCTGCACGCCCCCTACTGGGGATTAAGCCCACAACCCAGGCCCGTGACCTCCTGGTTCATAGGTCTACGCTTAACCCCTGAGTCACACCAGCTGGGCTAAAATGTCAACTTTTAAACTTTCAGTATTCTAAAGAGATAAGCTATAAACAAAGGGTATGATTTCCGAAATTGCTTTTTCCTAAATGCCTCTGTTTATAGAGCTTGATCACATGGGCCATTCATAGAATTGGCTAGAAATGTTGAGGTTGTCAAATTTCTTTTTATGTTTAATCCTCACCTGAGGATATGTTTATTGATTGGAGAGGGGGAGAGAGAGAGAGAGAGAGAGAGAGAGAGATAGAGAGAGAGAAAGAAACATTGGTGTGGGAGAGAAACATCAATTGGTTGCCTCCTTTACATGTTCTGACTGGGGATTGAACCTGCAACCTAGGTATGTGCCCTGACCAGGAATTGAACACACAGCCTTTTGGTGTACAGGATGATGCTCCAACCAAGTGAGCCACCTGGCCAAGGCAAGGTTGTCAAATTTGAAAGCAGAGTTTCTTTTGTTGACTCCATGATTTCATAAAATCATTGACTAGTCAATCTAGTAAATTTAGGGTCATTCTAATTATCTATGTGGATACTTCAAGCTAGAAAGGTTGTCAAAATGTGACTGGTTATCATTGACAGCCAGGATAATCCTCAGATCATGAAGGAGTGGTCAATTCTATGGGGATTGGAAATCAGTAAAGACTACTTGATTCGAAATTTTGATCCTGAAAAAAGGCCCCGTAGTCCATGAAGTCTTTCCTGATTTCTAATCCTCACAGAATTGACTACTTCTCTCATTTGGATCCTTGACATGTCCTGAACACCATCTCTTCTACTGAGCAGTGAGTCCTTCAGGGAGGTAGGACCATTCATGTTTGTAATCCCAGTGCTTACAAAGTGTCTGGAACAAATGGGATGCAAAAAATATTTGTGAATAAATAAATTAATAAATTTAGCCTTATTTCATTTGGGTGGCGGTGAACATATGCTTTGTGGACTGAATGTAAGTCACAGAAACACAGAATGAGATTTCCCCATTGAAGGTGCAGAATTACAGACACATGCAAAGCCAGGTTAAGGGGATGGGCAAAGGATGCTCTGTCAATATCAGCTTCCCAGATTATCACTCAGATAAGTCACCAAGTATGTTTTGGCATGCATGGTCAGTCCAAGAGTTGGTCAGAGCTCGGAGAACCTATGGGAAATACTCCAGATGTGGTTATTTTAGTGAGTATTTCCTAAGGAAGAAAACTCAGATTTAAAGTTAAACCGTTCTGGTATGATTATGCAAAAACCTGGGGCAATACTTACATTATTCACAATAACTGAACTCATCGGCATAGAGATAGCTCCAGTGAAGAATGGATATTAAAACACCTCCTTTTGCCAAACACAACACACAGCATGAACCCAGATCCAATCTGCTAAGACACTGAAAACAAACATGGGCGGGCAGACAGACAGACAGACAGACACCCGGGGTGCAGCAAAGATAATATTGGGCGGCTCAGGTATTCTGCAGTCCAGCCAAGTGGTGGAAAGTTACAGGATGTTTTTGCCCCTTGTTGGCTGCCTCTCCTCTCAGAACAGGGGACCCAGACCTTTGTAATGTCGCAGAGCACATGTCCCTGAAAACTGTTCCTGCCTCACCATGCAACCTGCGACCTCAGAGTAGCCAGCTCCTCCAGAGCTGTCTCCAGCTCCAACTCGTGGGGTGCTCCTCTCCACCAGCCTGACCCAAACCAGTCTGTAGTTGGACTGTCTGTGGTGAGGCCAGGAGAGGCAATGCCAGCCATTTCTCTCGTCTTTGGGTGGAGGGTTAGAAGTTGTGGGGAGGGGAGAAAAAGAACTCCATTTTCGGTCGTTTTTGAGGTCTAATGAGAGCCGCTATTGACTGGGGTCTACTCTGGCCAGACACGTTCTACCCCTATTTAATTTAAGGCTTCAAATGAGTTTGTAAGACAAGTCTGATTAGCTCCATTTTCCAGATGAGGAAACAGGTCAGAGAGGTTAAACAGCCCACCAGCTCACTCGGCTGGTAAGGGGCTGCTCTCTGACAATGCCATGTGTCCTGCTGCTCCATGTGGTCACCTCTTTCTGAGTGCTGTGTCCCTAAGACTCCCTTAAGACTTGGCTCTGCCATTCCCCCAGGTCCGGTGAGATGGGGAGAGATGAGCCCTAAGGCACCAGGGGTTGGGGTCAGGTTCAGCCCCAGGGCTCAGAGCTCTAGAGAGTGACTTCGGTCCCATCGTCATTCTCCTGCTTGTGGGATGAGGTTTGGCTTAAAGTGGTTGAAACCAGATGACCAGGATGCTCTCATCAAAGGAGCAGTCTCCAGAGCCTGGGGTTTTAGTAGGGGCTGCCTTCCATTCATTCAGAGACTCCTTTTGAACCCATTTTGTGACAATTAAACTATTATTTACCTACTTTTAATTGTAATCATATATATTTTATTTATAATAATATACCCTTCACTGTGCTAGGGCAGCAGTGTCTCCTAATGGGCATACTTGGCTATCAGAGAATTTCTGAGTAGATAGTCAACTACTTAGTGACTAAAGGGGAAACTGCATTTTAAAGCTTGTCTGTTGAAAGCAACAGCAGGGATGATATACGCCTTAATCTCATGTTTATCCTGGTGTAACATTATTTAAACAACATGGACCCGGCAGCAAAATGATGACGGGTAATAAAGGACTTCCCAATTCTTATTTCTGCCTCTTATTAGGACTTTGCTGTCTTAATTATTATGCATATAATCTTAGCTGATATTTGGTATTACCAGTGGGGTCTTATTTCAATTCTTAATGTATTCCCACTAGGAAGCTATTTTTACTATTCACTGTAATTGGATTGTTAAAGTTTCCTGTGTAAGAAAATTAGCATTTTTTCCCATAGTTTAAAAAAAAAAAGCAAACTCGTGTGTGTGTGTGTGTGTATGTGTGTGTGTGTGTGTGTGTGTTTTAAGAGAATGTAAGTAGAAACTCAATTTGTGCTCTCGATTTGTGGTGACTTTTTCGGGTTCATTTTTAAAGTACCCATTACCCAAAGGCCTTTAGACCATGTCCATATTATAAAATATAATTAAATCAGTTATAGGTATATTTATAGTATTTTGTATCTAGTTATGTTAAATTATATGTTTACATATAGTTAAATCATACAAACAATAGTTCAGTGAATGACAGAACTAGAAGATGAAATCCTCATAAAAGAGAAAGAAGCCAGAGAAGTGGAGTGTGTGGGAATCTCTAGACCCTGGAGCCTGCCCTGTAGGTCAAGAAGCGGGAGGGGGATGAGCTGATGAGAAGTCTCTAGAGAGGACATCCTTTTCCTTCCTTCCTGAAGAAGCCGGCAGAGCAGGTGAGAGAGAGAGGGCATTCAGAGCCCTGGGGTGCTCTGCCAGGAATATGAGGACAGCCTGGTATCATGGGCTGAGATGGCCCTCAATCAGTACTTGTTGATTTCACTGAGAGAGATGAGACCTACCAGTGCTCAGGTTCAGAATAAAAAAGCTTCTTGCCTTGAAGCAAGACTTTGAATTGCCCTTGGAGGCAACAACGGAAATGCAGCCTTTGGAGGGCAAGCTGATGTGATGGGGACAGTTGGTAATTAGGCTGCTCTGAATAGTCCTTGTTACACAGAGCTCTTATTTTGACGCACATCCATGCATCACTCTTCGCCTTTAAACTTTCTCCACTTCCTCTGCAGACCAAATCCCAGCATGACCTTTAATAGCCTCCCGGCCTGACAACCCCTTTTTCCTTGGCGCGGCTGCGTGCTGCTGTGTGACCGTTCTCCGCAATAATAATAATGTATTGATGTTGGCTCCTAGAGTCGTGACTCTTTCACGGTGACACTGGCTATTGTAACCAAAGGATTATTTGAAACAGCTCTGTTTTGCAAGGAGTCCAGTTGGAGAGGAGCTTCTTCCCAGTTTGGAGCCAACAGTCTTGAGAGGACCACAGATGCTACATTTAATCCAGGGCATCAGGGAGATGAGGAAGGCTCATTGCTGGAGCCACAGCTGGCCCATGTGAGAGCATCCTTCCCCCAGCGCATCCCTGCACACAGCACACACACCCGTGCACGCCCCCACTGTCACATATGCACTCAGACAGTGACCCAAGCTGTTCGCACTTGCCTTCTTCCCCGTGACTGTATCCATCCAGAAAATATCCGCTCATCTTTCTAGATTCAAGTGCAAGGACTGCTTGCTCTATGAATCTCTCCCATCCCCCTGTGCTGGTGTGCATTTCGTCCCAAGTCCTTGCTCAGTGACTTTGGTATCTCAAAATCAACCGTGCTGGGAGTCTTTATACCAAGGAAACCGGCAAATGGTACAAAGAAGCACATTTAAAAAAAAAATCCCTGAAGAGCTAGGTTTTATACATTTACCAGATACAATCCAGTTGGTTATTCACAAAGAAAGAGAAAATACTCAATGGTAGTAGAGCAAGGATTCTAACATGAAGTGAAATTGACGGCTAGGACCAGGGTCTGATCCTTGCAGGTTGCAGATATCTCACATGAGGGGACACACACACACACACACACACACACTCACACACTCAGGTCTTTCCCACTAATTCCATCTGCTATTTCTATATGCAACTGTGGAGTTTTTAAGTAAGAAGGCAACGGTTCCTGTTTCGGCAACCTTGGGAGACAGACGGGATCCCTAGGACACGCTGACATTGAGGAAAGCTACAACGTTGGGTGCGGGGAGTCGCCAGGAGGTGGGATGAGGGAGGCAGTCGTAAACCCTACCTAATGAGGACAGAAAAACCCAAATATCTGATCTTTTGACCTCTGTGGCTCACAGCCCCAAGCCACACAAGTCTGAGATAGTCTTTAGAGACAGAGTGTCCCTAATCTGTGTTTTGTTATTAGCTTTGCCTCCTTACTAAAGGGAACACTGGGACCAGGAATGAGCGTGTGCGCTGGTGGGGGCGGCCAGGCAGCCATCAGAGAGGTGCCAGGAAAGCTTTCTGGGAGTTCAGCCATAATTGAGTGATAGGACCAATGTCAAATTTCAACAAGTGAAGCTCAGGAGAATTATCCGGATATGTTTATATCCCACATGAAAAAACACGCGTAATCCCCAAGCAGGGAGTCGATAACAGAGACCAGGAACTTCGCCTTTACCACTGAGATTCTCCGACTCAGGAGTTTAAAGCCAAGCTAATGCAATTTGAAAGGTGATGAAAGTTAGGACTTTTATGAAATGTACTTGATTTAAGATACACAAAAATATTGCCAAGCCAACTCCGCTGAGACTTCCCCAAGCCTCCAGGTACAGCAGTGAAACAGGGACTCGAAAGAAGGAGCATTTCAACTGGAGTTGAAGAGGATCCGAAATAGTGCATCCCTCACGAGCTCAACGTTAGGGTGGGACAGTGATAGTCACAAAGGTTGGTATTCCTAATAAAAACGAAACCCTCTGAGTAATACATGGTCCTAGTCGTATTTATTTTGAAAGCTCAGAGAGCTGTTTGTATATTTCCTTTTATGCTGTGTTAGTCATGAAACGGTGTCTCCCCACTGTCCTGTTTTGTTGTTTGCCTTCAGTCTGATCGTCGGAGCTCGGCTCTGGGGAGGAGGTCAGGGGGCGATCTGCTTCCCAGAAGCAGCTCTAAGATGCTTTTCTTTCCCCTCGGTCTGTGGCTGTCATTAGCAGGGTCACAGGCAGGGTTATGTTTCTGAGAAATGCGTTCTTTTCTACCCAAGCTGATGCCACCTATGAACGACCCCTCCTGGCCCTGCAGGACAGGCCCAAGACATGGAGTGCTCTGAGCGGGGCTCTCGGGAGGGGATAAGGCACCGTGGTGGGCCTTGAGAAAGCAGAACAAGAGCATTTGAGTGAGGCCTTTGGGTGCCCCCGAGGCTCCCCTCCTCGTCCCCCCGTGAGCCAGGCCTTCTGGAAACTGCTCTCAGGGTGGACGGCCAGCTCCCTCCGTTCGGAACCGGATGATCCCAGAGCCACAGGCTGCCAGTGTGTCTGTGGCATTTCTCCCCGCTAGCTTTCTAACACATTCTCCCTGCGCTCCGCCTGCAGCCACAAAGGGGTATTATTAAAAACACAAAAGACAAGTAGATAAGAAACTTAATGTGCCCATTAAAATACCAAGCAGAAACCAGAAGAAACCATTCTCAGACCCAGAAGTCCCTGCACATACAGAGCCCCGGAGGAACTCCAGAGAGCACTGCCCGGGCTGAAAGGAACATCTTGTAGTCACCCCAGGCCACGGCGCTCGCGGGCAGCTGGGATATTGACCTCCTGGCTTGAGAGCGGTTTTGCACGGGGTTATCTGGCATTCCCAGCCCCCATGTATCGGGACCTGGACAGTTGCTGGTGAATATTCATAATAATAGTAGCTGCCCCTAATAGTCATGTTTATCCTGGCACAGCAAACCATGAGGTGCTTTGTTTTATTTTGTTTTATTGTCTCAAAAGCTCTATAAGGCAAGGAAAGGTTGAAAATTTGAGACTAATGTATTTCCTTTCTTTATGCCAGATGCTATGCTAAGGGCTTTACACAAATGGCCTCATGTCCCCCTATTCATTTAACACTTACCAAATGCCAAGTACTGTTCTAAGTGTTTTGTACATATTAACTCACTTAATCTTCCCACCAGCCCTAGGAGGTAGGTGCCATCATTCTGTCCACTTGCCAGATGGGAAAGCTGAGTCAGAGAAGTTAAGAGCTTCCCCACAGTAAGAGGTAGAGCCAAGAATTGAACCCAAGCAGCCTGGCTTTGCAGTCCATGTGCCTAAGTCACGTGGCTAAGCTGCCTTTCCTCGTAGTTGTCCTGTCGGGTGGGTTGGCATTGTTATACCTATTTCCAGACAGAGCACTTGCCCAAGAACTTGCCCCGGGAGAGCGGATCTTTGAAGCCAGGTCTCTGGGACCCAGGGCCCTGCTCAAATGGCTTTCGAGAGGCAGGTGTACCCATACTGCCTCTCCCCGTTAGACCCGATGAGATTCAGCTATTTCAGCCTCGTCAATTGGACTCTAAAGATTTGGGCAGCACCAAAAACTTTACTTACTGTGTGTGCAGAAGAATAGAGGACTCTGTTCCTAGGACAGAGTCAATGAGTGTTCTTGGCTAATTGGGAACATTCATGAGATGTCACTTAGGAGGGGACAGGTATGCACATGGGGCAGGTGGCTACTAAGGTATTTCTAATCCATTACATCATTATAGACAATTTTTGCAAAGTAGTGCTTGTATAAATGTAATAAAGTTGTTTATTCCTGTCATTTGGTTTTATTTTATTATTATATTTTATGCATTCTAGCCAGTATGAAGATAGCATTTAACGTGTGTGTGTGTGTGTGTGTGTGTGTGTGTGTATCTGAAATCCTTTCCTGAAAATATACAGTGAAAAGAGTTCATGAAAGTTGCTAAACACAGGTAGGGTGCTAGTTTTACCTGAGGGGTGGTTGAAATATAAATAGTTTTGTAAAGCAAAGAATATTCTAGGACATAAAAATGAGCTCAGAAAAACGATTTCTACAAAGTCCCCCACCTCCTGGTGTTCACAGCCTGTGTCATCCCTGACTCACTTCTAAGAAGCAGAGTGCAGAAGGGATGGGTCAGAAAGGCTGTGGCTTCCTTCCTGCGTGCTCTCACTCCCTCACTCACTCTGGGGAAGCCAGCTGCCATGCCGTGAACTGCCCTGTGGAGAGGCCCCTTGTGAGAAATGTTTGTCTCCAGCCCATAGTCAGCGAGAAGCTGAGCCTGCCAGCAGCCCCCGAGTGACCCTGGAGCTGCTGGTGGCCCCCAGCTGACCCCTTCTGAGGGACCCTGAGTCTGAAGCACCCAGCTAAGCTGCCCCTGGATTCTAGGTTCATAGAACTTGAGAGATAAAATAGATGTGTTGTTTTAATCAATTGAGTGTTGGTGGCCACAGAGAATCAATAGAGCAAGCGGGGGGGCGGGGGGGGAGGCATACTCTTTGGATCCTGGAGAATTTGACTACAGCCTACTTTGACTAATATGACAGTGGACAGTAACAATGGACAATTTAACCCCCTTGAGTTTCCCTTTTTTCTACTGTGAGCAGTGATAATAGCAATGACCGTGCGGGGCTGTTGCCATTATTAACTGAACAGCACAAATTCAGTGACTCGTGAAAGGCCTAACGTATATTGGATGCTAATCTAATATTTCATTTCTCTTTGCTCTTCCTTCATGCTTTCTTTAATCCCTTCTTTCTTTGCCATTTATTGGGCAAGGGGGTATTTGAAATAATAACGAGAATGGAAAATTGTGTCTAAGGAGACAGGATGTAGCAGAATTTCCGATCTTGAGAAGCTCTCCCTTGATCTCGAGGTGCGGCAAGAAGGAGAGGCAGGAGAAAGGAAGAGAAGTCACCCCTAAAGGCCCACGTCTTGCCAACAGTTTGGTTTTGCTGATTTCGTTACAGGGAGTGGATGTAGAGATATGAAGGTGTTTAGTTACTTCTCCCCCCACAAACGGCTATTCCCAGAGTGACGGATGCAGGACGGTCTTCGTTTGCTGTGATCTTCCCCAGGATGCAACAGAGTGTCTTCTACCAACAGTTTCTGAAGCTACTCATGTTATTTTCTTTCCAAGGAAGGAAAACAAAACCAAAGAGAGGGGGCAGTAAGGTGCCCAGCAGCCTGTGGCCGCTGCTGTGGGAGGTGCAGCAACCCCAGGTTCCCAGCTGAGCAGGATCCAATATCTGAAATGAAACAAAAGCAGTTATTAAGCCCAAGCATTGCCGGGCGAGGTTGGCCAGTGCCCTTACTTTCCAGACGAGGACGCTGTGACTGCCGAGAAGGCAGGCGAAGGGTGGGCGTACCTCCAGGGCAGGGCGCTTGGATTCTCTTCTCTCTGTGAGTGTGGAGAGTGTTTGCTGGCCCAGGGAGCACTCCTTGGGAGGGACTGGCTTGGGTTGGGAACGGAATGGTTGGTGTGGACAGGCACAAACAAGGAGGAACACCCTGGGGCAGCGGAACCCCAAGGACCACTTGTAGCCAATTACAACTGGGAGGCAGGTGTAAAAATAATGAAGAAAACTAGACGAGAGGATAAAAGTTTGAACTCTGAGTGGACAAAGGCAAGAAGAAGATCGAGTGGAAATCTTTCATGAGGGCGATCACAGAAAAGAACGGTATTTATCAGGCCCAAGAACCAAGGTTTGTCAGCAACGAGGAAGGGAAGGGAATTAGAGGAGGGGACGAGGAGGGGCGTTATGATGGCAGCTAACATTTACGGGTGCTTACCACCTGTCAGGCATTCTTTCAGGGTACAGTGCCCACCTCTGTATTTACTTACTTAACTCTTACAACGGGTCTATGAGGCTGACGGCAGGCCAGATAGTTTCAGGCTCCAAGAATTAGCGATAGTCTTGGTCTGACAAATAGAGATGCAATGTGATGTCAATTAAAAAGGGAAAGTGCAGGAGCTGGGTTCAAGATCCAGCCCAATTGCTTCTGCCAGGATTGCCCAGAAGGGTACCTTCAGACAAACAGCTTCAACTTCCTGACTCTCGGGGATCAGCCCTAAATTCATCTTCATTGAACGTTTTCTCACAGTCCTGGAAATGGCTGAGGACTGCCTGCTAGTCCCCTGCCTGTCATCCAGTTGACCTTAAACCTAGGTATCAATATGTCTGAAGTTAAAAGAGCAGAAGAAATGATCCCTAAGATTCCTTCTAGTGAAAAAATCCAATTAATGCCTTTTATCTGTTTCCCCCCCTGAGCTGAGCCTTCTATTCAGATGTTTCAGAACCAGGACCAAATAAATATAACTATATGCTATAATTTGTAGCACAGAAAATCTGCTTTTGATTATAAAATTTGGATTCAGAATGAGAAGTCATGGTAGCCTGTAGGGGTGGAAACAGAAGGGGGTGGCGTATAAATAAAACTGAAGCCTCCTACCCCTCTGTGTGAAGACAGTAGATAGCGCTCAACCCTGGAAAATAGAGATGTGGCGATCCAAGAATGTTATCGAGAGATAAGGAGGTAAATGCCACAAGATTCGACTGGCGACTTAAAAGTGGTTGAGTCTGGTGAAAAGGAGGCTGTTAGCCTTTGTAACAAGATTATTAAAAATATCAACTGTTTGAACTATATGCCTTTAAAACTTCGATAAAAATAAAAACTGAAATAAAATAAAATGCTCTTAAAAAGCCCAAAACATAAAAACCTCTTGGGTGAGAGAATTGAAGCTTTGGCAGGAGCATGAACGGGAATTAGATGAGGTTGCTGGTAGTTGATATAGGGTAAGACCATGTGACATTGTAAGCCACGATGAGAATTTTGGTCTTTATCCTGAAATTTGCTAAAAAAACAAAACAAACCCCCCCCCCACACACACACACAAAAACCAGAAATAATTTAAGCAGAGATGTGACATGATTGGATTTGCATTCGAAAAACAACCATTTGACTCCCCCATAAGACTAGGAACTCCAAGAGAAGAGGGATTCAGACAGTTACTGTAACCCTAGAGGCAGGGACTCTCAATAAATAATCAATGAATGAATGGAAGTCCATTTCCTTCCCCATATCTCAGTTTCCTCATGTGTAAAATGGGGAGAATAAACTTGCTTCTTACCTTGTTAGCCCTTTAAAAAAACTACCCCCAGGAATATTAGGGAAACAAATGATATAATAAATATAAAATATTGTGAGTAACCTATGAAGCACCACTCTTTAAAGGAGGGGGTAGCGAAAACATTCTGGTAAATTAAGGAGTAGCACATCTGCAAATTAAATAAAAGATAAATGTCTGTAAACAGATGGAAGAACATACCGTGTTCATGGATTGGTAGAATCAACATCATTAAAATGTCCATACTACCCAAAGCAATCTATAAACTCAATGCACTTCCCATTAAAATACCAACGGCATACTTCATAGATCTAGAACAAACTCTCCAAAAATTCATCTGGAATAAAAAAAGACC
>NW_006290034.1:8788985-8793831 GCF_000327345.1 Myotis davidii
GTGGGGAAGCGGGTGGATTTTTCACTTAAAAAAACTGTTTTAAGATTGTCAAACTGCAGCGGGAAGGCTGGGGAGGGTTGGGGGGCAGGAGATAGGGGGGTAAGAGATCAACCAAAGGACTTGTATGCATGCATATAAGCATAACCAATGGACATAAGACACTGGGGGATAGGGGAGGCTAGGGGACTGTCTAGGGCGGGGGAAAATATGGACACATATGTAATACCCTTTGTAATACTTTAAGCAATAAAAAATTTAAAAAAAAGATAAATGTCTGCTCTAGCTTATGATAGTAGAAGAATTATCCAGAATGAAATAGAGAGGGACTTCAAGTCCACCTCAGAATGGGAAGGTCTTTGAAAACTTGATTCCTAAAATTGTTTTTCCATTTGCATTTAATGATGTTTAGAGAGAAATCAATGTTTTCTTCTGGGGAGCACACTATAAATGCAGCCTAGTCAATATGTCAGGGTGTGTGTGTGTGTGTGTGTGTGTGTGTGTGTGTATTTACATTGCATATTTATAATGTTAGTCTAGTTTATAAAGAAATTTATATGAGCAGTAGGAGTTTGTCATAAGCAATAAAATCTTTTATGTGGATTCTTTCCCATTCTTTCCAAAGGGATTTCTCAGGACTTTTTTCCACAACTCAGTTTAAAACTCAAGAGAGTCCCCATTGCAGATTTTTCCCAGCTGCCCGACCTGTGAGTGGAAGGTGGCCATTGCTGGTGCTCTTTGCTGATTGAATGAGGACTTTCGGCATCCGTGGTTTTTTGCAGGCTGGCAGGTCTGGAAGATTGGGGGAAACATTCCCAATACATTACTAATGATTGAATTCAGGTGTTCACGAAACAAAAAAGGTCATAGAAGTATTGAATTTTGCATGGCTGGCGTGGCTCCATGGTTGAACCAGGAGGTCACGGTTAGATTCCAGGTCAGGGTACACGCCTGAGTTGCGAGCTCAATCCCCAGTGTGGGGTGTGTAGGAGGCAGCCAATCAATGATTCTCTCTCATCATTGATGTTTCTATCTCTATCTCTATCTTTATCTCTATCTCTATCTCTATCTCTATCTCTATCTCTCTCCCTTCCTCTCTGAAATCAATAAAAATATTTTTTTAAAAAAAGTGCCACATTATTTAATTTCTCCTGGTAGGTTACTGTGGAAAGGGCCAGCCTCATACCTTGGAGGTCAGGGTCTACCATGAAGTATAATTTGAAGCATGTCAAAGGCCTCCCTTGCCTCACTCCATCTCCCACTGGTCGAGCTGGGTACTTCTAGCCTAAAGTTTACACTCTGTCTTTGTGGCACCCAAATATTCTCACTCTTCTTCGACAGCGGATGCATAACAATAACAGCGAACAATTATTCCGTCCTTACTTTGCCGGAGGCTAAAACTCTGTAGAGTATAAGTTGTTATTGGGGGAAAAAACAATAAGCAAATCAAGTCTTTATTAAATAGAAAACATTAATCCTAATGAAAATACTTTCAATAAAATAAAAAGAATGATGGAAATTTTTGGAATGTCTTATCAGTACTTATAAGAAATTTTCTTAAGTGAATTTACAATAGCAAATTCTTTCCTTATAAAAATGTGTTAGTGTCTTCATTTTATTCAGTCTCATCTTTAAGTTTGTTCTCAGATGTTCTGCCCAAAAGAAGCCAGTACAAAAGTCTGCCACTGAATGCTATTACATAGGCATTCAATGACTTGCCCACGCGACAAACGTTTCTTGAGCACCTACCCAGTGCCAGACATCATGGCAACAAACAAATGGCTGCATGCTAAGTAGAAGATGATTGAGACGTTGTCCATGCACTTAAACGAGACAGTGGAGAAGACAGGTATGAAAATAGCTAATTGTAGAGGAATAAGATCAAGGCAGTGATAGAGATAAGCACAAGGAATCATGAGTATACCGAGAAGAGGCACCTGACAGGTCTGGTACAGAAAATCTAGCTAAGAAGCCTGTGTTGTCTTTCAGGTACTTCTCAGATAGAGCTGTTTAAGTTCTATGCTGCTAAAAAGAATTTAATAAACTTTGATTTTGAGATACTTTTAGATTAACATGCAGGTGTAAGAAATAACAGAGAACCTGCATACCCTTTACCCAGTGTCTTAGTCTGCTAGGGTTGCCATAACAAAATATCACATTATCTATAACCGTTGGGGTTGGCTTTTAGTCAGCATAGTTCTCTGAAGATTCATCCAGGTTGTGCATGAATCACCAATTCATTCCTTCTTGGTGTTGAGTAAGGGACCCACAGCACAGGGTAGCACATTTTCTTTAACTGTTCTCCTGTTGAAAGGTCTGGGTGGGTTCCAGTTTGGGGCATTCTGAACAAAGCGACTATGACGGTTTATATATGGGGTTTTGTGTGAAAATAACGTCTCAGTTCTCTGGAGTAAATGGCCAGAGTGCAATGGCTGGGTTGCATGGTAGCCACGTGCTTGGTCTTTACAGAAACTGCCAAACTGTTTTCTTTAATGACTGTACCATTTTGCATATTCGCCGGCGGTATATGAGTGATCCAACTTCTTCATATCCTGGTCATCATCTGATGTTGCCACTGTTTTTTATTTTAGTCATTCTGATAGGCGTGTAGTGATATCTCCTTGTGGTTTTAACTCGCATTTCCCTAATGACTGATGGTGTTGAACAAGTTGTCATGTGCTTATTTGCCACCTCTATTGCCTCTTCAGTGAGAGGTCTGTTCATTCATGTCTTCCGCGCGTTTTTCTAATTGGATTGTTGTTGTTTTTTAAGGTTCTGTTTTCAGAGATTTTAAAAATATATTCTAGATACTAGTCTTTTGTTAGATTATGTGCTTAGCAAATGTTTCCTTTCAGCCTTTGGCTTGTCTTTTTATTCTCATAATGAGGTGTTTTACTGAGCCAACATTTAAATTTTTATTAAATCCATGTCATCATTTTTTTTCTTTTATGGATCGTGCTTTTGGTGTCAAGTCTAAGAACTTGGCCTTGCCCAGATCCCAAAGATTTTTCTCTTTTTTTCTTTCCTAAATTTTTCACAGTTTAACATGTTACATTTAAGATCATGATCCATTCTGAGTTTATTTTTCTAGAAGGTATGAGGGTTAGGTCAAGGTTCATTATTTTGCCCTTTGATGAGCAATTGTTCCAACATTGTTTGTTTAAAGGCTATTTTCCCTTTACTGGATTGCTTTTACACATTGTCAAAATCAGATCGGAATATTTGTTTGAGTCTTTTTCTGGGTTCTTGATGCTTTTCTCTTGACCTACCTCTCCACAAGCACCACATAGCCTTGCTTACCCTCGCTCTATAACAAGTCATAAAATGGGTAGATGGATCCTCACGTTTGACTCTTCTTTCTAAAAATTGTTTTGGCTATCCCAGCTCCTTTGCATCTCCATATGACTTTTAGAATAACCTTGTATAGGTCTACAAAAGGTCTTGCAGGGAACTGAATATGAATTGTATTCATGGGCCTCTTTACTAAGTTGGCTCTTCCAATTTATGAATATGCTATGTCTCTCCATTTATTTCTATTTTCTTTGATCACTATTTTGTAGTTTTCAGTATACAAGTCCTATACATGTTTGTTATATTTACACCTATTTTGGTTTGTTTGTTTTTTTGAATGGCTGTAAGTGGTGTGGTGTTTTTAATTCCAGTATCAATGTGTTCATTGTTAGTGTGCAGAAATCCAGTTAATTTTGTATGTTTATCTTGTAGCCTGTGACTTTGTGAGGCGCACGTATTGGTTCTCTAGGGGACTTCTTTTGTTGGTTTCTTAAGATTTTCTTCATAGACAATTATGTAATCTGCAAAGAGGAACAATACGTTTTCCTCCCTTCTTTCCATCTTTCCATTCTTCCTTTCTTTGATCTGTAAGCCATTTACTTCCCTCTTGCCTATTGCACTAGCTAAAACTTCCAGAAATATATTGTATAAAAGTGATGACAGAAGATAACCTTGCCTTGTTTCTGATCTTCGAGGGAAAGCATTTGGTCTTTCATCAGTAAGAATTATGTTAACTGTAGATATTTTTGTGTGCTCATTGTCAAGATGAGGAAGTTCTTTTCTATTCCTAGTCTCATAGTTTTGATCATGAATGGGTGTTGAATATTGTAAAAAACTTTTTTACTATCAATTAAGATGACCGAGTGATCTTTCTTTAGCCTATTAATAAGGTGGATTATGTTGATTGATTTTCAGATAATGAACCAGCCTTTCATCTCTGGAACAAATCCCACTCTCATAGAATATAATTCTTTCTATATATTATTAAACTCTATTTGCTAATCTTTTGCTTCTAAATTCATGAGGTATATTGGTTTATAGTGTGTGTATGTGTGTGTTTTGTACTGTCAGTGTCTGATTTTACTGTCATGGTAATACTTTTTTATAAAATAAGGGGGAAGTCTTCCCTCCACTTCTGTTTTCTGTAAGATATTTTGTAGAGTTCATTCTTTTTTAAACATTTGATAAAATCTGGATCCAGAGATTTCTTTTGGGGGAGATTTTTAAATAATGAATTTGATTTCCTAATAGTTAGCTATCTCATATTGGGTGAGTTTTGTTAGTTTGTGCTCTTTGAGGAATAGGTTCATTTCACCTCAGTTATTACATTTACATACACAGAATTACTTGTAATATTCCTTTATTATCCTTTTGATGTGTGCAGGGTCTGTAGTGATGTCACATGCAGGGAATGCCAGTTAATACATCGTATAGTTAAGAGAATCAACTTTCCAGGGAGCTCAGGGCTCAGAGAGGGAAGGGTCTTTGCCGACTGTCAAGCCGGGGGTGTGGCGAACCTGCAGGTGTTTGGGCTCCCATTCCTTTGCTCATCCCTGTA
>NW_006290034.1:8794074-8811089 GCF_000327345.1 Myotis davidii
TCATCGTTGGTGTGGACATATAGCGAGGAAAGGTGAAGAGACATCAACAGGACAGCGCAGCAGTGTAATCCATCTCTACAAAGAAGAAGGTTCCACCCGGAGAGAAGATGAATGCAGCCTCCCTTCCTCCGCGTGGCCGCCAGAAGCCACTCAAGCCAAAGGAAGAACAGGTCCAAGGCTTCAGAGTAGTATGTGTTCCCACTGGGAAATCGATTTCCTCTGCTCAGTCGCTGTTTCGTACATGGCATCTAAGTGGAGGGATCTCACGCTGCCTGCTGGAGGGCGAGCCATTTGGAGGTCCCTCAGGGCAGGCACGGAGCAGAGCTGATTTATGGCACCGGCGCAGGCATTACCGCAAGCATGAGGACCAGGCGGAGGAAATGCCACAGCAGCCGAGGCCGGCATTCCCGCCTGTCAGCAAACACTGCGGGTTGGGAAGGCTGCTGCAAGCCCAGTGTGCATGGCCCTCCTGCCCGGGCAGGGCCTCCGACAGGGTCTCTCACTTTCCTGTGAGAGACCTGGGCTCTGGGGAGGCCGCTTCCTGCCGCGTCACCATGATGTGACCACAAGGGTGGGAACCGGGCCCAGGAAAACTTCCTCCTGCACTGGGTCGACCCTTGTGCAGAATATTGGCTCCGAGCTGAGTGCTTTTCCCTGAGATATCAGGGCCTCTGTCACCCCGCCCTGAGGGCCCCGCTGACCACTGCCCTGCCAGGATCCGTCTAACTGCACCCTGGGGACTCGAGGTCTCGGGACCGGCCAGTGGCAGGACCTCTCTGTGTCCCAGGCCAAGGGGACCAGATTTTAAAAATTTGATGACTCCAGTGCATGGGAATTCAAGGATCTCTCATGTTATCAACAAAGCAAACAAATAAAAATATGAATAAAATGTCAATTAGAACAAAAAATGTTAGTGAGAGTAGTCGAACTACATTGATTTTTTCCCCCCTTTTCTTACTTCATTGCATTTTCCAAGTTCGATCATGCTTTTGTATTGGAAATATAAGCTTTATTAAGGAAAAATGATCAGAATGACAATGAATTGAGTCAATCTTATACTCTTCAGGGGACTGAAAGATACTACTAGTAACTGAAGTCTTCTTTTAAAATATATTTTTATTGATTTTTTTACAGAGAGGAAGGGAGAGGAATAGAGAGTTAGAAACATTGATGAGAGAGAAACATCGACCAGCTGCCTCCTGCACACTCCCTACTGGGGATGTGCCCACAACCAAGGTATATGCCCTTGACCGGAATCGAACCTGGGACCCTTCGGTCCGCAAGCCAACGCTCTATCCACTGAGCCAAACCAGTTAGGGCGTAACTGAAGTCTTATAAATGAGAACACCAAGAGAACTGCTGGGACCTTTTCTTTCTCTGAGCCAGGTCACCAAGACCTCAGATGTCATGTCATGAAATCCTCACATTTCTTAACCAAGGAGTCATCTTGGATAGCTTCCTCACAGTCACACAAGACACAAAGACCACCAGTCTATAGCCTGCCTTGCAATCTGGAAAGAAAATTGTACAATGTTTACCTATTAAGAAGCACGCTGGCACAGTGATAGCAGTCTTTATTGAGCACTTACTGGATGCCAGCAGGGTGCTCAGGCACTCTACCTAGGTCTTTAATCCTTACAATAAGGATTAATGGGGTATGGTATAGGGTTACTCAGACCTCTGGGCTTGGATCCTGCCTCCTCCATTTGTGAACTCTGTGACTTGATTGCCTACTTACCCTGTTTTAGCTTCCTCATCTATAAAAACAAAAAAGTGACAATACTACCTACCTGATAAAGTTCTGGTGAAAATTAAATGGGATACCTCTGGTCAAACACAAAGTATGAAGCTCGGCGTCAAGTGAGAATGCCATGCATGCTGCTTATTATCATCCTCATCTCAGAGTATGGCAGGGGTAGGGGTGCAATCAGGTGTTCCTGCCCTTGTAGAGTTTATTTGACTGTGAAATAGACAGGACTCGAGCTAATGAGCGCCTACATCCCCAGGTTTCCAGACCAAGCCCCAATTGAGTGTTCTCTTTGCTTAGCCACGGCGAGTGGGAGCTTTGAGGAGAGCAAGTTGAAGGACACTGACAGCCCTTTGGGTGGAGGACACCTCACAGTCTACCATGACCATCGACTCAAGTTCCAGCGAGCGCAGCACCATCTCTGTGGAGTGGCTAAAGCTGTCAGGAAAGACCGCTGCCTGATGGGAACATCCTTCGTGGTGGAGCAAGGTTCCAGTGGGGGCATCTATTGCCGTTCGAATGGCTTTGTATCATTAAAACCAGAAAAGTCGCCGTCTCCCCATCGGAAGCCTCTGAAGTGGGGAAAAGGAAGAGGGGAAGAAACGGAATGTCTCTGGGAGCTTTTCCCACATTCAGGATCTGGGTTGCTAGGTGTCCACACAAAATATCCTCATCAGAGAAAAGGGGAAGCCGCTTCATGGGGTGGCGTAGTTTTATCCAAATCTCCCTCCCTTTAGAGAACAAAAATCTATATTAAAATCAGTTAAATACCCACCTAACCATTTGCCACAGCCATTTGGTGGAATGAGGAAGCCCTCAGAATCGATTAGCCTATGGACCTCTCATGTTGCATTTGACCTCACATTTTCATGACTAGGAATCTCCTGAACTACAGAGGGCTGAGTGGTGTTTCAGAAGCTGAAAGGCAGCTGAGAGTGGGAGGTGTGGGGCAGAGGGGGCGGCGCTGGCAAGACCCTCACTCCTGCCCCATGTGTGCCTCAGCTCAGGGTCACCTGTCAGGTGAGGCTGGCCCGCTGCCCCTCATGTGGACTCTAATGCATCCATCTGCTCACAGGCCTGGGAAGAGGGCAAGACGCGCGCAGGCTCTCAGTGCTGTCAGCTGCAGAATGCGCCTATTTTCTTCCTTGAATTCTTTGTCCTGCTCTTTTGTTTCCCCCTCTTACTTTCCAAGCATCCTTCCTCTAATGAGGTCAGTGACAGCCATCTAGCCACAGGGGACTTACAGGGTGTTGGCTTAATTTGAGGACATGGAATTCAAACATCCAGAAATCACAGGGTCTTTGGCGGGAGGGACAAATACTGAATGAGTTTAGCAAAGGAATGGAGGAGGAAAAGACATTCTTGAGTGCTGACTGTGCAGTAGTCACAGTGCTGGGTGTTTTCACATACAAGTACACTCTCTCATCTAGTCCCCACACAGCTCTGCAGAGCAGGCAGCTCGGGGCTATGATCCCATTTCACAGGTGGGGAAACTGAGGTGTAAAGAGACTACCCAGGGTTACATAACTTGTCAGGGCCAAAGTCAGAGTTTAAACCCCAGTCTTCTAAAGCCAGTGTCCGGGTTCTGTCCGCCATAACATGCAATAATTCTAGACCCTTCGATTTCTTAATTATGAAACTTCAACTTTCCCTCTTGAACCAAGAAGGAAATGGAGGCCCCAGGAGGCTTGGGGACTCGCCGTGGTGTGTGCCAATGGGCTGTACCCTTTGCTTCACTAACAACTTGATGTTTTTTGTTGTCTGTGTGTAAGTGTGTCCCTGAAGGTTTCTCAGCCTGTGAGGGCACAGGCATCACCCTCCCTAAGTCTCAGTGTGCTCTTCTGTAAAATGGAGACCATAATAGTATCTATCACATAAGGATTGATGAGAAGCATTTATAGTTCAGTCTATGACTCATAATAAACACGAAGTCATTATTACCTATTAGAATTACTGATGTCTCTTTTAGAAGAGAAAATCAATAGGCAATGATACTATTGTCATTATAATTGGTGCTCAAGTCAAAATCCAGTATCGCTATGTTTCAGTCACGTATTCAACACCTAGTACTGAGTGCCTGACTCTGTGCCAGGAAATGTTCTATGTGTAAGAGGTACAGGAGTGACTCACAGGAGGCTCTAAAAAACCCAAACCAGAGCATGAGATGGAGTGACTTCGGTTTGGGATGGGGAGGGCTGCCTGGGCTGGGGGCTCAGGGACAGCATGTCCAAGAAGTACATTTGAGCTGAGCCCTGAAGGATGAGAAGGAGTCAGTCAACCAAAGGTACAAGACCCTGAGGCGGGAATGAGCTCAGCGTGTGAAATATGCTTCCCTGGTTCCAGAAACTTCCGTACACGGAGTCACAAGAAGGAATATTTATAGCCCTCACAAGTACAGACACGCTGGAGCCAAGACCGCCTGGTTTCAAGTCCAGACTGTGACCTTGGGAAAGTCACCCAACCTCGCCAGGCCGCGTGTTTTTATTCGCAAAGCGGGGAAAACAAAAGCGAATATCAATTCCGTTGGATGTGAAGACTCTTAGCACAGACCTTGGCCCATGGTACGCATTCAGTGAGAGAAAGTTGTTGATGGTATTAGGAGTCCTTCATTAACACACGTACCGCATGTTAACAGTTCCCGAAGATACCTAGGAGTCCGTGGGTGCTGCCTGCTGCTGCTGGTGCCTCACTCCTACTGGGTTTTCAGTGCTGTTTACCCTGAATGAAGGGTCGCTTTGGGGTTCCTCACGGTACCCTTCTCTCCAGATCAAGTGTAGAGGAAGGATTCGGCAGATCGTTCTAGCATTTCATTCAGGAGTGCATCCGTATCATCTCCATGGCCACGCTGACTGTTGTTTATCAACATGTCTGCCTTACTGAATGAAAGCGATGCTTTAAAAAGGAAAGCCAGAATTACCAAATTCAGGGCCTTCTTTTCGCAACTGGTCACTTTTTTTTTTTGCCACATGATTTAACTACTGTTTCCTCAGTGCTGACATGCAAAGCGTGGTGCATAATTTCTCTATTTCCTTCGCCGCCTCCTGGAGACGCTCATTCCCACTAGAAGGTGAGATGCCGGAGGGAGAAGGTCAGTTCCGACTTGGCCGCCGTGGACCTTGGTCTGGTTTCAACGGCTTCCCATCAGTGCTTTTCCGGCTTCTGTTATTACTACCTATGGGCCGCTGACCCCGGAGAGCCCATAATTCATGGCTGACATGATTTTGTTCCCATGTCATCAGAAAGGGCAAGTTCCCCCCAAAACGGTCAAGAACTGGGTTTTATGAGTCCAAACCAAGAGAGTTCCTGGCAGGGCCCACGGCGGTGCCGGCTCCTGGAGCAGGAGTCCCTGGTGGTGATCCTCAGCCGGGGGCACCTTCCCCAGGGGGGAGCCACCAGGCCCAGGCACCGGCCTCCGGGTCCGATGGCTCGGCCCTTCGTAGGGGCAACTGATTTTACAGATTTTCTATTTAGGACATCCAGACAGGTTGCCATGGAAAAATGACATCTTCTAATTAAAACCAGAGAGGTCACAAGTTTCCCAGAACAACTAGGGCACGGATCCTAAAAGGAACGAAATCAAACAGTTGAAAAAAAAAAAAAGGCAAACAAACCTCCAGAGCCACGTCAGCCTGGAACTTTCCGAACCTGAACACAAAGCCGTGTGTGGGCAGGGCATGCCCAGTGGAGAGGGTACGCTCGTCCCAGCGGGTGTCGCTCGTGGCTGGCAGCGGCTCAGATGGGCAGTCGGGCAGCAGATGGGGGATGCTGAGAGATCCCTGACCTGGGACACTGTCTAGGGCTGAAATTTACACGATGGGCATGTCCACCGGCCCCCTCAGGGCGGGGGGCACGGGGCCGGGAAGGGCGGAGGAGTCAGGAAGCTGCTCGTTCAGAGGACCCTCCTCCCCTCTGTCAGTTTCCCTTCTCGTCACAGCCTTTGCACATGTGTTGCCAACAGCGCCTGTCCCAAGTGTTGGGTTCGCGTTGTCGCCATCCTGGCCTGTAGGCTTCTCCAGGACAGGCATCGTGATGCCATGTTCGTCTCTGCATTGCCAGGGCCTAACATGCTTGGCACATAGGACATGCACAATCAATCCCTGTTGAGTGACTATTAATATTGATGATCATCATAGCTGCCAGTTACCGAGTGCACTGGGCAGTGGGATCCTGTTCATCTTCTTTCACAGTAAAGCGCCTGCAGGCAAAGTAACACACCAATCCACGCTTCCAACCCGTCACAGAGCCGGGTTTAGCCCCGGCACTGACTCCACCGCGCAGGGCTCTGTGACCCCGCAGGGGGCTGACTTCCTCACTCAGAGGTGAGTGGCCCAGCATGTGGTTTGAAGGGCCCTTTGCCCCGGCTCCTTCCCCTTCTCTGACCGCTGCTGGCGCGCTCCCATCTCCAGGGCTCCTGCGCCAGAGCAAGGGAAGGAATACCCGTCCTGCAGTCCGGCTGGACAGGTTGCCCCGTGATTACCCTGTGAGGAAGGTAATACTGTTAAGCCCCGTTAGAGATGATGGAACGAAGGTCTGAGGGGTGAGTCACTGTCTCAGCCCTACTCAACATATTGTCAACAGACAGGAAGCAGCAACATGGATCCGCGCCCGAGTTGTTCTTTGCTAGAAACGGAAATGCTTGGGCCCCGTCTCAGACCTAGTGAATCGGGTGTTTGGGCCCAGGAATCTGAGTGCTCACAGCTCTGCAGGTGGTCCCCGTGCAGGGTCAAGTTCCAGAAGCACTACCCAGGACACAGAGTGGGCAGTGCTCTCTCCCGCACCCAGGATGCCACGCCCGTGGTACTGGACAAGGTACAAAACAAATGAAACACTTGAATGCCAATCACAGGACAGTTTTTATTTGTTTTATGTGGACACCATGGCCATAGAATATTATGTAGATAGCATCCCTATTTACATAAGATTGAGCTATCTGGACTAGGCGTTTCACCTCTGTGAGGTTCAGTCACTTATTCTATAAAATAGGATTCTGTGTCCTTTACTTAACTTTCCTGGGCCGTTGTGAAAATCAAATGAATTAACCTATGGTAAAGTACCTTATAAATGGTTAAATCCCAAATACTATACTAGTAAACTTGTGTTCGCTATTATTGTAATTCCAGTTATTATTATATAATTACTACATTTTAAACAGAGAAGAGCTAGAAATGAATGGGCAAACAGGGGTTTGAAATATCTACTAATTCCAAGCAGGTTCCCATTACGTAATCCTAGCCTGCAAATACAAAATTATTTCATGGGAAAGAAAACCAAGGCACATTGAGCGAACAATGCCAGCAATCATCGCGATAATTACTTGTGTGTGAGGAGGTGCCGCTCTGTCTCCCCACAGGGACCTGGCCGGACAGAGTGGACAGGGGATGGAGGTCAGACTCGTTGCCTGCGTCTGCATCCAGGCCTGGACGGTCACTTAATCTCAGACGGGTCGTTCACCTCTAAGAGCATTGCTCCTGCCATGTGAACTTCAAATCATAACCATAACTCCAAGGGGATGAGAATGCTTTATCTGATGGAAGGCTCAGATGAGAGGATGCCTCTGAAAATTCTCTGCAAACTGCAGCTCACTGGGCAGATGTGAATTGTTCGGGTTGCGCCATTGTTTATAGGAGGAGAGACTAAATGGCTCCGTGAGGAGCCTGTGAGGCCTGGACGGAGGAAGGCTGGGAAGGGAGAAAGGCGAGGAAGGAAAGGGGCGTTCCCAGCTCCCTTGATTGTGGGCAGCAAAGGAGCACCGCTCCTTTGATTATTGGAGAGGCTGAGGAAGCAGGTGCTGTTCCAGAGACACACACAAGTTCTGGGGGCCACACAGGCAGCCAGGGCCAGAGGACCAGGCTAGAGGAAGTGGGTGTGCCAGGCCCGGGTGTCCAGCTCAGGGCCCACCACAGGCCTGGCCCAGTGGTCCAGAACGCTCATTCACTGCGACTTCCTGTTTAGACTTGTGAGGCTATTTCCGCATGAGTAGGTACAGACACAGAGAGGCCGTCGTCATTGCTACATAAATGTGCATCATCCTTAGGCGGGGCCATCTGTGGTGCCCTAGGAATGCCTTTCTCATCAATCCTTCGGGCATAGTGTGGATATCCCAACTATATTTTTAATAAAACTATCGACTGCTTCATTATAAAATGCTTCAAGTACAGCATACTGTTTATGCATCTGTTTGGGCCTGACTTCATTTTTCACTATATCAGGAGCCTCTGAGAAGTCCCAGCCAAGGTCAGATCTAGAAATCCAGCTCCTATGGGGCCGTAGCTGGAAACTCTGCTATACAGAGATAGATATGCGTGTGTGATACCCGGATCTTCCTGTAATAACTCCTCGTGTTTGTGTATTACTTTAAAATTTACAGAGTGTTTTCACATACATCCTCTCGTTGCTCCACAACAATCTTATAAGCAAAGGAGGTATTTTTATGGTCATTGTTCTTATTATCTACCAGAGGCCCGGTGCACGGAAATTCATGCACTTGGCGGGGGTGGGGGAGGGGTCCCCTCAGCCTGGCCTGTGCCCTCTCACAGTCTGGGACCTCTTAGGGGATGTCCATCTGCTGGCTTAGGCCCGCTCCCTGGGGCATCGGGCCTAAGCTGTCAGTCAGACATCCCTCTGGCATCCTGGGAGCCCTTAGGGGATGTCCACTTGTCAGCGGCGAGCAGGCCTAAGCTTCAGTCAGACATCCTTAGTGCTGCTGAGGAGGCAGACATCCACTGTGCTGGCAGCCGTCAGCCTGGCTTGTGGCTGAAAAGAGCTCCCCTTGTGGGAGCTCACTGACGAGAGTGGGCCTAAGCCGTTTGTCAGACATCCTTAGCACTGCCGCAGAGGCAGGAGAGGCTCCTGCCACTGTCGCTACACTGGCCAGCCATGAGCTGGCTTCTGGCTGAGCGGTGTTCCCCCTGTGGAAGCGTACTAACTACCAAGAGGCAGCTCCTGCATTGAGTGTCTGGCCCCGGTGGTCAGTGTGCATCATAGCCACCAGTTATTCCTGGTCATTCTGCCATTAGGGTCAACTTGCATATTACCCTTTTTTAATATATTATGGCTATGCAACAAACTACTCCAAATCACGTAGATTAAAACAAGAATAAAATTCACTTTTTTCATGAACATTCCATTGACCTTCACAAGGGACAGCTCCGCTCTGCTCTGCCCTACTCAGCATGGCTATTGTGGCTCAAAGGCTGGGAGCGGGAATCACCTGGGGCTCGGTGACTCGGCCATATGGCTGGGGCCCAGGCTGGGACAGCCAGGTCCTCCATCTCTTGATCTCATGCGGTCAGTGACTGATGGTAAGACAAGAAATGGAGCATCTGAGATAGGCTGCTCACACAGCAGGTGTGCAGAAAACGAGAAATACTTGTTTTTGATGGGCCTCCCTAGAAAAGAAACTTTGCAACGTTGTCATTATATCGTCATGAAAAGTCAAGGAGAAGACTTGTGGTGCGGTCAGATATTTGAAGGTCTGAGTGGTATTTGGTTGTAGGGGACATTACCAAAATAGCTCATTCGTTTTCTATTTTTGAATATGGGCACTTCTCATGGGTTTAATGCAAAAAATGGATGGGGGTCACTGAGCTGCTCACCTCAAATGCCCTATTATAGAACTTCTAGCCCTGCTGGCGTGGCTCAGGGGTTGAGCATTGATTGTGAACCAGGAGGTCTTTGTTCGATTCCCTGTCAAGCCTGGGTTACAGGCTCGATCCCAGTGTGGGGTGTGCAGGAGGCAGCCGATGGATGGTTCTCTGTCATCATTGATGTTTCTCTCTCTCTCTCTCTCTCTCTCTCTCTCTCTCTCTCTCTCTCTTCCTCTCTGAAATCAATAAAAATATATTTAAAAAGAAAAGAACTTCTAACTCCCCAAACACATCTTTGGAGAAATGGATCCTGCATAGATGCGCATGCCTATGTCTGTGTGGGTTTTGTTTTCAAATTAGCTTGCTTTCCAACTCGAGCTGGGGCGTTTAGCCTCACGGCGGGTCACCCACCCACATGACCCCAAGATTTAGCCGCTAGGAATGAAGTGGCATAAAGTCAAGGGGCCTGGTAAAGAGCATAACATGAGAAAGCTGCTCGCAGAACCCTCATCTCCCCCTCCGCTTTCTGAAAAGCCAGACGCGCTTTAATTGGGTTTGTGTATCTCAAAGCCGATACAGTTGTACCAAACTCTGACAGGAAGCGCTGTAACATGAAAGTCCACAAAGGACGCTTGTCTGGCTCAGCTTCTTAAATGCCGTGACTAATCGGGAGGAGGGCTAGATGCATGCGAGGTCGATGAGAATGCTGAGCTATACTTTTGCGAATGTGGAAAATGCCATTTATCTTCCCTTCATGAGAAGGGATCCTCTTTGAGGATCCGACACCCCAACTTTCTGACCGGAACACAGTGTTTCTAGGGATCTTTGAGGCTCTCCTGGTGAAAGTGGCTCCGAGAAAGATACATTCAGAGGCTTGCTGAGTGGTGTGAACTATGCTGCTTTTTTTCCGTGCGAGTCTTCCAGATACACGGAGTTTAGGTTCTCAGTCAAGTTTGGCTGGTTCTAGAGGTGTGGTAATAATAGTAAGAGTTCACACGTAACACTTAGTGTGTGCCAGACCCGGTTTTATATATATAACCTCAGTCAATCTCCGGAATGACATTATGCAGTCGGTGCTATTATTATCCCAGTTTTGCAGATGAGCAAATGGAGGCCCAAGGTCACCCAGCTCATACAGTGTGGGGCTAAAATGTAAGGCAAGGCAGTTTGGCTACAGAATCCATGTTCCCCAAAGACAGCATCCTGGCAAACTGGTGCATTTAGGGTGTGGACAGAGGGAAAAATGTGTGCAAAGGACAGGCTTCCTGTACCACCAGGTGGAGACACATTTGGAGGAGGGCCGAGTCAGTGTGATAGACAGATCCTTGGTCCCAGACACGGTGAACTAGGGTGAACTAGCATCCTAGGCCCCACGGCCCAGGCTTGAACCTTCTGTGAGGAAGAAAGAAATCTCTGCCTTGACTAAGTCCCTGCCATCTTGGTCTTTGTTATAAGAATCAACCAGTCTTTTCCCGCTCCTCCCCAACCAAAGTAATTCCTCACCCCAGTGGTGCTGCCCGCAGCTAGAGATGTCTTCCTTTGCATTAAGCATTGTTCTTCACTCTGAGGAGGAAAAACCTGACCAAACACAAAACAAAAAAGAAAAGAGGAACGTAATAGATTATCATTTCACATTAAAAGGCGTCCTTTCTTCAATGAAGTTGGATTCAGCGAGGGAACCTAAAGACATCAAGTAAGGGATCGACCCTTTCTTTGGAGAATGAAAGCTAAGCGTGTAGTAATCTACACGTTCTGAACTTTTATGGGCCCTACAAAGAGAGTCTGGAAGTGCCTGGAAGGGTCTGACCTGGTGGGGACAGAGGGACAGTGGCACTCCCAGGCACCAGAGCTACCGGTCGCTGAGCTCAGTGTGTGAAGACTGTGGAGGGGTGGGGGGAAGGGCTGCAAAGAGAGAGGAAAAGGCTGCTCCCAACTGACATTTTTGGATACTGGAAGCAATAGATGTCACGGTATAATTTTTAAACTGGTAAGGAAGCCAAAAAGTTCTCTCTTTTTCTCTTCTTTTTTCTTGCTTCAGCTATATTTAGGTGCCAATTACACCGAGAAAAGCCAAACTCGGTTTGTTCATGTCAAGCTATAGATACATGCGATCTGGCAAAGGGCAGTCCCTTTGCAGTTTGGGAACTTGTCATCAGGATTAATGGGCCTGGCGCGAAGTGTGGAGCAATGTGCGGTGCTTCGAAGACCCCGGAGCTCACGTCCAGCAGGGCTGGGAAGCCTCCCAGAGCTGGGCAGGCCCTTTCCCATGATTCCAGGTCCCCTGGCAGGCTTCCCGGCCCGCTGATCCCTCCTCCCTCCCCAACATGACAGGAAGTTCAGGAAGTGCAGCTTCCTCCCACCGGTCACCTTGCAGGTGCCCAGTCCCGCTGTGCAAGAGGCCGGCCCTGGGACCAGGGAGCAGGGTGTTTCTCGGAATGACTCATAGGTCTTCTCTTTGTGCCCCGAGTCTCGGGCAGGGTGACAACCCCCAGGGCAGAGACTGCCATCTCTTCTGGGTCAGTGCTTGTACCTTCTTTTCTTGGTCCACTTGCTTGCTGGGGGCCTCGGACTGCCCTTGGTGCAGCTGGTGTCTTGGAGACCAAAATAGTTGCCTGGAAGAAAGTGCAGGCTCCTTCGCGATGTGGTGCATACCCTTGTAGCTGTAAGAAGGTTGTCTCCTCCGCTAGAAGGCAGGGGGCTGGGCCGCACTTACTATAACCCTGCTATGCCAGTGGCACCGTGGGCTGCAAGCTTCTGAAGAGATGTGTTCTGAAGAGAGTTGTTCAGCGTGGTACCCACCTCCCCGCCATGCCTAAAGAGCTAATGATGCTCCTCCCTTTTTCGTGACTTTTCCATGACTCTCAAGCTTTGGTGCGTCTCTGAATTATTTGTGGGGTGTTTTAAAGGTAGATTTGCCCATGTCTTACACATAGATGCCCACCATGTAGGCATGAGTGGGTACTGTGCTGTGAACAACTGTTATTTCTAACCTGCCCAACACCCATGACCAGTCCAGGTGAAATCGCCTCATTTTCCCACCCCCCCACACTGCTTGAAGGGGTGTTAGGGAAGGTGCACCCCATGCCTCTACCCAAGGCATGGGCATGGGACCAAGCAAAGCTTCCCAGACCATCACAGGGTCAGAATCCTGGGTCCAGCAAGGCCCCTTCAGTTACTGCCCGTGATGCCCACACAGTGACCCTGGACCCGCCCTGTCTTTCCTTTCCTAGGCTGGGCTCTTCTGCTTTCCTGCAATTCTGTGAGCTTTCCATGTCTTCCCAGAAAATCTCTGGCTTGCGTCATGTTGGCCACAGTAAGTTTCATGTTTACAGCCCAGGAACCCTGACGACCACACCTGGACACCTGCGGTGTTTGAAGCCTCGCAGGTGCACTGTCCAGCTGCGTGCCAGGCTCCGGGCTAACGCTGCACACTCTCTTTCTCGTTTGACCCTCATTAAAATCCAACAAGGGAAGAAACCAAGGCCTAGAGAGGTTTAGTATCTCAACGCAGGTCATATAGTTACTAAACGGTCATTCTGGGTTGTTTTTTTGATATGTCAACCCCATTGGTATACTGCCTCCCAGTGGCAATGAATCCCCACTCTTTTGGCCTTTCATGGCCCCTTGACTTTTTTTAACTTTTTATTTTCTACCTGTTATCATCCTGTAATCATGCCTATTCTGTCTGTATTTAGTAATCTGCATTATTAGACCATAAGCTCCTGTGGATAGGTTCAAAGTCGGATATACCTTCATGTGCCCTAATATGGTACCTTTCCCCTTCTCTACTGTTGTTCCCCCATATTTGTTGAATGAATGAATGAATGAGTGAGTGAGTGAGTGAGTGAGTGAATGATGGTTACTGGTTACTGCACAGGATGAATCAGGGAGTGCGCAAACACTGATGAGTTCATGGTGAGGTGAGGGAAGCAGGAAATGTTGACACAGGCTTACACACACATGTGGTCAGGAACGCATTTCTTCTTTGGACACTCATCCATTAATGACTGTCCCTGACCCTGGAAGTTCTTCCCTCTGCTCCCTGGTTCAGCACCCAACCTGAGCTGACCTTCCCCAGACATCTACCTCTCTAACTACCTCCCTGGTCCAGGTCTCATGAGTTGAAGAGAGGAAGATAGGATGAAATATTCTTCACAAACTTAGTCACCCAAATACAGACTCTAGAGGATCCGGGACCATAGGCTGGATGGAATGAAGTTAGCCCTCAACCTAACCTCTGCTTTTGCAAGTTGACCCATGTAGAAAAATGTTTCTGGAGCTTCTAGAAAAATAAATATTCCATACAGAGTACATATTCTCAGTTTGCCTCCTGTCTGTCACTTAAGTGAATGGAAAGAAAATCCAGATATTAGTGCCTGCCCAGAACCTGGGTTCAAATTTGAACCCCATCTATCCATCCATCCGTCACAAAGCATTGAGCACCAGCTTTGTCTCAAGCACTGGGCTTGCTTTGGGATTAATAAGGCAGAGCCCCAGGCCCTAAGGAGCTCACGGTCAAATAGTAGAGACTGAACCTGCAATTGGGCTATTTCCACATGGTGTTGAAATGGCCCGATCAATTGAGATGAGCCCTGGCTGCTTGGAGTGGAGAGGAGGGACCAGGACCTGCCCCCACCACAAGAGAGGCTGCATTGGATAAGCTAGGCCAGGACTTCCCTTGTGCAAAGTAACGCCCTCTACACTTGTGCTTAAAACAACTCCATGAAAAGCCTTTGCCCCAGCTATCCCCTTCGCAAAACACTCTGCTCACCACAGTGGGTATCAGACTGTAAGTGACCACAGGACAAGGTAGGCCAGATAAAATGCCAGGGGGCCTGTGGTATTAATCAAACACTTACTACATGGCAGTGTACTAAGAAATTCACCAAAGTGTCTCATTAAATCCCACCACAGACAGATTTCATAGAATAGGCACATGGGCCACCATGCTCTCGATGAGTAAACGGAGGCTCAGAGAGGTGAAGAAACTTGCCCGGGATCTCACTGGCGTGGAGCCAGGATTCGAGACCAGGTCTCTGAGTCCGCGGCACATCCCATCGCACCACACCTGCTTCCCAAGCTCAGACCCCCGGCACACACCTCCCTGACGGAGCTTTCAAGACAGATGTCCCAAATCTGTTACACTGACCAATGACATCTTAGAGTTTTGTTGTAAAGCTCCACCTGCCCCAACGCAATTCTTAAAGCTAAAAAAAAAAGTAAAGTTCAATAAAAAAAATGTATTATAATGATTGTTGACAGTAGATTAGGGACAATTTCCAACACACAGGATGGAGCCCACGGGCCTGAACAAGCTAGTGGAGCTGGGGGAAATCTTGTACCTGGTGTGATGAACCAGCTGACAGCTGTCCATGACAGGCCCAGTCCCAAGGCTCCCTCCTCCTAGAAGCCTCCCCAGATCTCCTCCACCTGCATTGCCTGACCCGTGCCTTCCTCCTGGGGCTCTGCCAGCTGTGGGGACCAAGCCACGTTTTTCTTTCCTCCCTTTGTGTTTCCCCTGAAGCCAGATGGGTGGTAAGTTCACAGAAAGTCCCCAAGAAATGCTCTTAGGAGTATTGAGGCGTTTGGTAACAATGGGCCCATTCTCAGCACAAGTAATTGTGTTCTCTTCACCGCTCTCTCCTTCAAACAGTTGCCTGAAGTACGAAGCCCCCCCCCCCCCCCCAGGCAAAACCAGCCCCCGCCCTGAAAGGACCCCTGTGGTTTCACAAAAACACTTCCTAGCGTGCCTCTTTATACATTTTCCTGAGAACAAATGAGTGGCACTCAAAAGGTCTTTTAGTTGTGATTTGAGACACAAATATGATCAAGCACAAACAATGCCATTTAAGAACTAGAAAACTAAGTTGTGGCCACACACACACACACACACACTTGATTTCAAAGGGCTTGTTTATTTCCCGAGTCTCACAAAAATGTCAGTAAAACAACCTGAAAAACCACCTGTGGCGAACCCTTGCCGGACTGGGAGGCAGAAGCACTGCTCCCTCACAAGTCAGGCAGGGGGTCTGTGGGGCAGAATCAAATCTAAGTCGTGCATTATCACTGCCCAGCAGCCTCCCTGCCAGGCCTTGAGCCTCGGTGCATTCGTGCCACAGCCTGGCCATCTCACCAGCCTCAGCCCTTGCTCACTCTCGCTGCCCCCAGGAGCTCCCTCTGGGGAGGGGGACCCCCCCAAACTGCCCCCAGGAGTCCGCTCTCACTTCCATCATCCTAACTGTGTCCCGATGGCTCGGCTGGATTGCAGAGTCCCATAGAGAGACCTAGGACATTCCGGGGAAGGCTGGGCAGGGCTCACTGGGACACACAATTCGGGGCCTTGAGAATTTTGCTGCATTTTCACTGTGAGTCACAGGCAGTTGGTGGGAGGACACCTGGGAGGGAAATGGGAAGCCGCTCTGTCGTGCTCGCTGTGTCATCGGTGATGCTCAAGGACCCGAAGGGCCATGAGGACAAGGGCCACATCTGTCCTGTCTCTGCCGTGTCCCCGGTGTCTAGACGCGGTGCTGATACATCACAGGTGCCCACAAGTGTCTGAAAAATGACTAAGTGGCTAGAAAGGGAGTATTTTAATAGCCAGCAAGGCCACCACCGGGACAGGTGATGTTTGCTCACCAGGCCGGCCAGGTAGGTGACACAAAGGCTTTGTCATTCAGGGATGACATGGGTCCCGGCACACTCAGGGGACCCCACGCCGAGTTTCTGAGCCACACGTGCAAAAATAGAATTGGTTTGTTTTCTCTTCAGGAACATTCATTCACGAGGACCTCCTGGGCCGGTGACCATGTTCTATTTCAATGGGCCCGGGACGCTGGTGGCACCTCGCCGGGCAGCAGAGAGCCGGGCGTGCTAGAAGGACGTGTCACGCTTCCCAGCAGTAGCCGGGCAGGGCCAGTCGGGCCTGTGAGTCACAGGCTCTCAGGTCACCGAGCTGCTCGGGTGGCCTTCCGGTCACGAGGATTCTGGTTCCTCGCTGAGCCAGGCCCAGAGCCAGGCCCTGCTCACTTGTCCGGCCGTCTGTGCTGCTTGAGTTGTGTCAGTGCAGCCTCAGGAGGGGACAGCCATGGGCACGTCCCCCGTCAGCCCCGGTCTGTCACCCAGGGGTGATCCTGAGGAACGGGGGGAAGTCTGTGGAATGGTCTGGAATCTGCTTTTCTCAGGCCCCCCAGGCGACTCTGGTATCACAGTCCTCAGACCACCCGTGGGCAGGGGACTAACTACTCAGTGTCTCTGAAGGGTCACCCCCTCGAGGGCACTGGTCCCTGGGAGGTGCATCGCCCTCACCACCCCCATGAGCTGTACCTGCCCTGCCTACAGGGTCCTCCTGCTCCCCTGCAGAGCCCTCCTCACCCTTCAGGGTTCTGCCACCCGCCACCTCCTCAGAAGCTGTCCCCCAGGTCACCCACGCGCCAGGTGATTCCAGGCACGAGCTGGACGGTGACCCCGCAGGCAGGACGCAGGCTTACTCCTCTTGGCTGCACAGCACCAAGCCATTTGCTGTCCCCTCCCTCCCGTGCAGTTTCTCCAAGTCCACTCCTTAGCGGGGAGAGGATGCCTGCAACATCGCGTCCCTCAGACACTAATGCGATTTCCAGCCACAAAGCAAAGGAGATCAGATGAGAGAAGTAGGAGCGGCTTAGACGCGGGTGAAGGGCTTTAGA
>NW_006290034.1:8812449-8813390 GCF_000327345.1 Myotis davidii
CCACAAGTGAAAAAATAGGATTGGTTTGTTTTCTCTTCAGGAACATTCATTCACGAGGACCTCCTGGGCCGGTGACCATGTTCTATTTCAATGGGCCCGGGACGCTGGTGGCACCTCGCCGGGCAGCAGAGAGCCGGGCGTGCTAGAAGGACGTGTCACGCTTCCCAGCAGTAGCCGGGCAGGGCCGGTCGGGCCTGTGAGTCACAGGCTCTCAGGTCACCGAGCTGCTCGGGTGGCCTTCCGGTCACGAGGATTCTGGTTCCTCGCTGATGAGCCAGGCGAGCCAGGCCCTGCTCACTTGTCCGGCCGTCTGTGCTGCTTGAGTTGTGTCAGTGCAGCCTCAGGAGGGGACAGCCATGGGCACGTCCCCCGTCAGCCCCGGTCTGTCACCCAGGGGTGATGCTGAGGAACGGGGGGAAGTCTGTGGAACGGTCTGGAATCTGCTTTTCTCAGGCCCCCCAGGCGACTCTGGTATCACAGTCCTCAGACCACCCGTGGGCAGGGGACTAATACGTCAGCCCCGGTCTGTCACCCAGGGGTGATGCTGAGGAACGGGGGGAAGTCTGTGGAACGGTCTGGAATCTGCTTTTCTCAGGCCCCCCAGGCGACTCTGGTATCACAGTCCTCAGACCACCCGTGGGCAGGGGACTAACTACTCAGTGTCTCTGAAGGGTCATGCCAGCCCTCCTGCACCTCAACCCCAAAGCCGTCCTATCCACCAGGCTGACATAGCATCCTACACGCACGGCAGACCTCTTAGAGAAAAAGGGGCAGGTCCAATGTCACACAGCAAATTTGTGGTGGAACCAGGACTAGAACCCAGGCCCTGACGACCAGCCAGGCTCTTCCCAATGCCCCTCCCAGGTCCCTGGTTTGTGCATGTGCTAACCACGGATCCCTACTTTGTGCTGGGCCAGAGGCAGCTGTACACGTGCAGGGCC
>NW_006290034.1:8815074-8816011 GCF_000327345.1 Myotis davidii
CTTACTTTGCTCTAGGGCAGCGGTTCTCAACGTGTGGGTCGCGACCCCTTTGGCAGGTGAACGACCCTTTCACAGGGGCCGCCTAAGACCATTTACATGACGATTCATAACAGTAGCAACATTACAGTTATGAAGTAGCGACGAAAATAATTTTATGGTTGGGTCACAACATGAGGAACTGTATTTAAAGGGCCAGAAGGTTGAGAACCATTGCTCTAAGAGATGATGCCAGCCCTCCTGCACCCCAACCCCAAAGCCATCCTATCCACCAGGCTGACATATCCTACACACACGGCAGACCTCTTAGAGAGAAAGGGGCAGGTCCAATGTCACACAGCAAGTTCGCGGTGGAACCAGGACTAGAACCCAGGCCCTGATGACCAGCCATGTTCTTCCCACTGCCCCTCCCAGGTCCCTGGTTTGTGCATGTGCGCTGTACCTGCCCTGCCTACAGGGTCCTCCTGCCCCCTGCAGAGCCCTCCTCACCCTTCAGGGTTCTGCCACCCGCCACCTCCTCAGAAGCTGTCCCCCAGGTCACCCACGCGCCAGGTGATTCCAGGCACGAGCTGGACGGTGACCCCGCAGGCAGGACGCAGGCTTACTCCTCTTGGCTGCACAGCACCAAGCCATTTGCTGTCCCCTCCCTCCCGTGCAGTTTCTCCAAGTCCACTCCTTAGCGGGGAGAGGAAGATCCCTACTTCGTGCTGGGCCAGAGGCAGCTGCACACGTGCAGGGCTAACTGAGGTCAGAGGGCCCGTTTCCATGCTGTGGGCGCCGCCAGCAGAAAGCGGCTGATGCCAGGCTGAGTCAGGGCCGGCTTCAGGGGGGTGCCTGCAACAACGCGTCCCTCAGACACTAATGCGATTTCCGGCCACAGAGCAAAGGAGATCAGATGAGAGAAGTGGGAGCGGCTTAGACGCGGGTGAAGGGCTTTAGA
>NW_006290034.1:8818609-8820784 GCF_000327345.1 Myotis davidii
ACTTCGTGCTGGGCCAGAGCCAGCTGCACACGTGCAGGGCTAACTGAGGTCAGAGGGCCCGTTTCCATGCTGTGGGCGCCGCCAGCAGAAAGCGGCTGATGCCAGGCTGAGTCAGGGCCGGCTTCAGGGGGTGGGTGGTGATATGCAAAGCAGGCCCTGAGGACTGAGCAGGGTGAAACCAGGTGCAGGATATGAGGCTGGATAAGCAGCACCGCCCTGAGGCTTAGGGGGTGGTGTGTGCTTGGGGAGTGGCCCTAGGCTGGTTGAAAAGTGACCGGGAAACGGAAGGAGGCAGAGAGAGAGAGAGAGAGAGAGAGGGGATATGAGGCTGGATAAGTAGCACTGCCCTGAGGCTTCGGGGGCTGGTGTGTGCTTGGGGAGTGGCCCCAGGCTGGTTGAAAAGTGACCGGAAACGGAAGGAGGCCCGAGAGAGATAGAGATAGAGATAGAGATAGAGATAGGCGGCCTCCCGGGGGGATTTTCATGAGCTCTGGGCCAGGCCACAGTCCTCTGCCCCACAGTGTGCCTGGGCACCGGGGTCACGGCCACGCCTGCCACCCCAGCACCCACCCTCACAGCAGGCGTCATTCCCACAGTCTCTTGCCACAGTTGGCGGGGTCATTGTCAACTCAGACTCCCTGACACTCTGTTACTGCTCAGAATGATAGCTGCCTCCTCGGCCTCGTGTGTGGGTGCCCTCCAGGTTGGCCTGCGGAGGGGGGGCAGTTCCAGGAGTGGCCAGGTGAGGGTAGCAAGGAGTTAGCCCCGCAGGAGGAAGAGGATAGGCTGGAAGACCCGCTGTCCTGCCTCCTGTCTGCAGAAGCCTCCCTAACCCCCAGGGCTGTCCTTCCCTCCCTCTATTACTAGGTCATCTGAGGATGGACACAGTCCCCTACCCCAGCTCCTTGCTTCCAGAAGGTTCCACCAGGTGCCTCTTTTGGCGACCGGGATCATTTCTGCTCTTAGGGAGCCTGTACCTGGCCTCTTGGGGGCCCCGAATCACTGTTCTCAGACCAGAATGGGGTCACAGGAGGTGAGGGCCATGGTCTTGGCTCCGCGGTCTTGATCTCTGTTATCACATGCTCTTCGTTAGCTTCCATGTATGTCACAGCGTGCACTGAGGCCCTGCCCTCTGCAGGCCACCGTGCCCACCCGCCCCGGGGCTCGCAGTCCCGTGGGGAGCCTGACGCTGACACCGAAGGACCCGCCGGGCAAAGCCAAGAAGCGCGCAGAGTGGGTGTTCAGCTTTGGTCCCTTCGTTTCTAAGCTGTGCTCAGTCTGCCCCCTAAAAGGAAGTGGCTTTGATTTAAACATTTTCAATCAAAGCCAAGCTGAGGGAGGGCCGCAACGGGCTGGCCACCCAAGGGAAGATGGCCCTGTGGGCTCTGCATGACATTCAGCCCTGAGCATCCTACAGGTCAAGGTCATGCAGCAAAAGGGAGGCATAGGGTGGAGTAAGGGGTTCATCGCTGCCCCCCATCCTCCCGCATCCCTGAGCTCACAACTGCCCTGGCCTCCCCTCAGCCTCTCCCCGAGGTCTGTCCAGGGCCAGCAGCCGGGAGGCCCGACCCTCTGGCACTCTGGGAGCAGAGCCCACAGTATGTGGAGAGAAAGCCCCTGCCTGGCCCCTTAAGGGGCTTTGCTGTGCCTGTCTTTCCCCAGAACTCCTGGGGCCCCAGCAGCCAGGCCTGTGCAGCCCCCGCCTTAGCCATCTGGCCTCCGGTACTGGGGCTGGTGGAGATTCCAGGCAATGAACTTAAAACCAGAGATGGGGTCAGAGCATGTGGACTGGGGGCTGGGCATGTGGGAAGGTGATTGGAGTTCATGCCCCGAAGCAATAAAGGAAGGCTGCCAACTCATTCATCTGGGATTCGTGGCTAATTTTTACATCCAGCGCTGTTGACGGTCCCCTTCTCTCCTTAATTGGGTCTGTAGTTGATTTCAAGATGGCTTTTGTGTTATCAACATCAGTGATTCTCAAACTATATGTGGTAGAGGCACAGTGGCTCCCTTCACATCCATTCCAGATCAAGACTTTTTTTTAAAATACAATAAAAATGAAGCTGTAGCAAATTGAAATTGACAAAATAATAACTACCCTTGGCTGCTTTTTCTCTGTGGTTAGAGCATCAGCCTGCAGACCAAAAGGTCTCAGGTATGATTCCCAGTCATAGC
>NW_006290034.1:8821014-8823524 GCF_000327345.1 Myotis davidii
TCTAATACATCTATAAATGGAAAAAATTCACTCATTATGAGAAAAACTGGCAGACTACTATGAAAATGCCAGAAAAGTAAAACAAAATAACATTGATCACAAGAACTCGTTACTATATAGAAGTATAGATTCATCCCACTTGTTATAAAATGAAACATTATTTTTGAGTTATTTTATACAAACAGTAATTCACTGCCCAATGGCTTTTTAAGTCATGCACTGCCCAGTGACTTTTTGGTCAAGTACAAATCATGTATGTCATGATGATGCTATCAGATTAGAATGGAGGGGGAAATTCTTATCCTCTAGTGACTCCTAGCTGCCAGCCATTGTAACATCATAGCCCAAGGCATTACCCTTGCATGCCATCTCAGTCTCTGGATAGTAATGCTATTGGCTAACCATGTTTGGGGCGCTCACCTGGGCTTCAGTGAGCTTCTCACAGACGTCTCCCCTTCCTAAACCGATGTCCATCTGGACCAGCCCTTGTGGTTCTTATTACAATTGCAAAGTGCCCTTCAGCAATAACCACGAGGAAATTATGAAGATAAAAAACAGTTTATTACTTACAGGCCCTGGAGCTTATAAGGGGACGCACAGTGAGGTCAGGGTACAGGGAAAGGGAGGTATAGAGAGATGATAGAGATAGAGATAGAGATAGAGAGAGAGAGAGAGAGAGAGAGAGAGAGAGAGAAGGCCCAGCAAGGAGTTAGCCCCGCAGGAGGAAGAGGATAGGCTGGAAGACCCGCTGTCCTGCCTCCTGTCTGCAGAAGCCTCCCTAACCCCCAGGGCTGTCCTTCCCTCCCTCTATTACTAGGTCATCTGAGGATGGACACAGTCCCCTACCCCAGCTCCTTGCTTCCAGAAGGTTCCACCAGGTGCCTCTTCTCCCACCCAGCTATGGCTCACTCCTCCATACACGTCTGCGCTAACAGCCTTGGAGGGAGGAGCACTGAGGCCCCTGGGCCTGGCTCCGTCAGGGAAGCATCCAGGAGGATTCACCCATCTTCCAGATGGGAAAACTGAGATGCAGCGGGGAAAATCCAAGGTTCATGCAGAGACCGGAGCCTCAGGGGCATAGAGGGGGGTGTGGGCTGGGGCGTTGGCAGCCCTGGCCTGCTCCCTGAGAAATGCAGTTCTTCTCCAGGGGCCAGGGCCAGCAGGGGCAGGGGCTGCTGGGATAGTGGGAACCGCATTCCCCTCCCACAGCCCCCTTCCCCAGCCCTCTGCTGGTTGCCCTTCAACCCCCTCACCAGGTACCAGGAGCAGGACTCCACCCTGGTAGTAAAGGAGCACCCAGGAGAAATGCCACCTCCCCATGTGGTGTGTCCTCGGGAGAAGGGCTCTGGGGATCCAGACAGAGCCCCAGGGACCTGGGGGAGCAGGGTGCCTCGCTGGGGCCTCCTGCTGGTGCTCTGGAGCTCCTGCACCTCAGACTCCACAGAGACCCTGATCCTTAGGACAGCGATTCAGGCAGAGGGGGATGGAGGGGCACAGGGGTTCCCCCATGCCTAACACCCCCAACTTTCAAATATGTGATGTCAGCCAGTCTTCGCGACCAGCTGAGCAGGGAAGGTCCCATTCAGAGAGCTCCGAGAGCTGCTCCCGGTCACACAGACCAGCAGCAGCCCCATATGCTGCGAGTGGCCCAGCTCTAATTCCACCTCTCACAGGTGATGGGAAGGCAGCTGGACAAGAAGCTGAGGAGCTGGGACTGAGGCCCAAACACATCCTTTCAGGGTCAGAGAATGTGGACTGGGGGCTGGGCATATGGGAAGGTGATTGGAGTTCATGCCCCGAAGCAGTAAAGGAAGGCTGCCAACGCATTCATCTGGGATTTGTGGCTAATTTTTACATCCAGCGCTGTTGACGGTTTAAGGGCTCTGGAGATGCCGGCCTCTCTCCAGGCCAACCCAGCTCAATTCAGTCACTCACCCCTTGGCCCCTGACTGGATTCCTGCCCCCAGGTATCCAGGAGCCCAGGCAGGCTGTGGTCCCCTTCTCTCCTTAATTGGATCTGTAGTTGATTTCAAGATGACTTTTGTGTTATCAACATCAGTGATTCTCAAACTATATGTGGTAGAGGTACAGTGGCTCCCTTCACATCCATTCCAGATCAAGACTTTTTTTTAAAATACAATAAAAATGAAGCTGTAGCAAACTGAAATTGACAAAATAATAACTACCCTTGGCTGCTTTTTCTCTGTGGTTAGAGCATCAGCCTGCAGACCAAAAGGTCTCAGGTTTGATTCCCAGTCATGGGTGCATACCTGGGTTGCAGGTTCAATCCCTGGCCCCAGTCAGGGTGGAGGCAACCAATCAATGTGTCTCTCTCAGATCGATGTTTCTCTCTCTCTCTTTCCCCTTACCTGCCTCCCCTCCACTGTCTCTAAAAAAATCAATGGGAAAAATATCTTTGGGTGAGGATTAGAAAATAATAATAACAACAGAGAAGCCCCACTTGGATGTTACAGCAAAGTCAAATTTCTACAAGATTTATTAAGACTTTC
>NW_006290034.1:8824460-8827999 GCF_000327345.1 Myotis davidii
GGGAGCAGCATCCCCCTCCCACAGCCCCCTTCCCCAGCCCTCTGCTGGTTGCCCTTCAACCCCCTCACCAGGTACCAGGAGCAGGACTCCACCCTGGTAGTAAAGGAGCACCCAGGAGAAATGCCACCTCGCCATGTGGTGTGTCCTCGGGAGAAGGGCTCTGGGGATCCAGACAGAGCCCCAGGGACTTGGGGGAGCAGGGTGCCTCGCTGGGGCCTCCTGCTGGTGCTCTGGAGCTCCTGCACCTCAGACTCCACAGAGACCCTGATCCTTAGGACAGCGATTCAGGCAGAGGGGGATGGAGGGGCACAGGGGTTCCCCCATGCCTAACACCCCCAACTTTCAAATATGTGATGTCAGCCAGTCTTCGCGACCAGCTGAGCAGGAAAGGTCCCATTCAGAGAGCTCCGAGAGCTGCTCCCGGTCACACAGACCAGCAGCAGCCCCGTATGCTGCGAGTGGCCCAGCTCTAATTCCACCTCTCACAGGTGACGGGAAGCCAGCTGGACAGGAAGCTGAGGAGCTGGGACTGAGGCCCAAACACATCCTTCTAAGGGCTCTGGAGATGCCGGCCTCCCTCCAGACCAACCCAGCTCAATCTAGTCACTTCACCCCCTGGCCCCTGACTGGATTCCTGCCCCCCAGGTATCCAGGAGCCCAGGCAGGCTGTGGTGGGCGCCTGCTGCCACCTATAGGCCCCAATTGGCATTGCCTCCCCATGTCCATTGGGGTCACTCCAGCCTTGGTCTCACACACCTCATTGCCTGTTTCCTTGTCTGTCTCTAGGCCTGCAGGTGCCCCGAAAGGCAGCGATGGTGACAGGGCGGGAATCTAGGTGCTTTTCGGTTCTAGGCTGAGCTTATGTGCAGTTCAGCAAGCTTGGGGGGCTGTTGTCAGCTTTTGAGCAGAGCTGTGATCAGCTCCAAGTTGCTGGGTTTTGGAAGACCCTACGAGCTGGAGAAGAGAGGTCATCCGGGTGACAACTCCGGTGGCAGCAGGGATGGAGAGAAAGGTCAAAGTCCAGAGAAAGCACAAAGGAGCGGGGTCTCTGGTTTGGTGAGAAAAAGGGGTGCATTGAGAAAAGGCCAGTTAAGGCCACCCTGAGGAACTCCACAGGGAAGGAAGGGGTTACGGGGGTGGGTGCAGGAGGTGGGGAGAGACCCAGAGAGAAGCAGGGTAAGGAAGGGCAGTGCTTCCCAATGTCAGGGGATGCCCTAGGATGGTGGTAGGTAGAGGACGAAGCCAATGGAAAGAGATGGAAAACATGACAAAAAGAAAAGACCATTGAGGGCGCAGGAGCTGGAGGCCCTGGGAGGGTTGAGGACCAGCAAACAGGGAGAAGGCGGCCTTGCTGAGGTGGGGGTGTGCCTGGTCCTCTAGCCTAGGAAAGGGGAGAGACCTGAGGCTCAGGAGAGAGGCAGGAGGGCGGGACTTGTGGGAACTCATGCACTTACCTGCTGAATTTACAAACGTGCAATTACAGTTGCACAAAGTATCGTGCACACATATGTGCATGTACACAGGTGTGCATCCTCTAGAAATGCTGGAAAGCCACATCGCACGCTGGAAACCAGGCCCAGGGTGGCCCCTGACCGTGGGTGGCATCTTGCAGTGAGGAGGAGAGGAAGGCAAGAGGCATCAGCTTCGAACTCAGCTCCGGGAGCCCTGGCTTCAGTCCCCCCCTCACTCCACACCACTTGCGCCATTTCAGGAAGTGATTTCACCCCCAGTTTCACTCGGTTGCCTGAAGGGCAAATGAGAGTGAATCATACCCACCTGCCATCCGGCAGGCTGGCGAGGCTCAGGAACAAAAGCCTCCTTTCTGGGGGCCCTTTCTCTGCAGAATTCCAAGTAAGGAGATGAGCCCACATGGCCCTGACCTGCCAGGGCTCCCTGGCCACTGACTCAGAGACACACTCGCCACCCACCCAGCACTCACCTTAGCAGGCCTAGCCCCACCCTTCTTCTGCTGGCCTCATGCCCCTGCTCACCTCCACCCACACCTCCCAGGCTCTCCCTTTCTCCCCTGCACCTGCCCAGCCTGAGGCCACCCATCCCAGGTGAGGTGGGTGGGGCCAGTGGTCACTGCCTACATTACAGTCCTCACTGTCCTGGTGCCCTTTCTGTTCTCTGCCCTCACTGGGGATGCTTTCTGGGCACAGATGGACTGTCCTGGAGACACCCCAGGGCTGGGCAGGGGCAAGAAAGGTAGAGAAGCTGGTGATCTGCAGCTTCCTCTGCCCCACCCTGCACCCAGGGTCCAAGTAGACCCTGGCCACCTCTTACTCTAGAACTGCAGACTCTTGGGACCTGGTTGCTTCAGAAGGGACGTGGTTGCGGGCAGGGCGTCACCCTCTCCCCGCGCTCCAGGTAGTGGCTGGCGCCTCCGGCAGCCCCGCTGGTGAGGGTGGGCAGGAGCGGTCCAGCGGCCGCGGTTCGGTTCGGAGCTTTGGCAATCTGTGAGCCAGGACCACCCGAACCAGGAGCCGTGGCAGCTGAGCGGGCGCCGGGCAGGGCTGTACCCGTGATGCGATGTGGGGTCCTGCATCCTCCCTGGTGTGCGTCCAGGTTCCTCGTGCATGCGCCTGCGCTGAGAGGTCTCATATGTGTGTTTATTTGTCCATCTCCCTAAGCAGTCGGGCTCACACCTCTCGCCCGTGCACCTGCCCACTGCCAGCATGCTGGCCAGGCGCCCCTCACTCTGAAATCCGAGGCGACAGGACCCTTCCTCCCAATATGTGTGCATGTGGAGCCCCTACTTCTACACACACATTGCTGCCTTCCCCACCCCCTGGGCTTAGAGCTGGCCCAGCCAGGCCCACGAAGTCCCTGTGAATTCCTGCTCCTGTGGGCGGGATCCTGGTGGGAGCCCTCAGTATAGGGGCAGCCCCTCCCAAGGGCGCCCTGCAGTCCCCAGCAACCTGCCTTCTAAGAACAGAACCTTCACCTGCCCGCAGCCCCTCGGAGGGCAGTCTGGGAGGAGGTGCCAATTCACCGAGTTTCAAACAGCCAGTGCCTGGGCTGTCTTTCCCAGTGACTGTTGCTCAGGCCACGGGCGGGCGAGGAGGAGTAAGCTTGGCTGATGAAGGCCTTGTGGGGGGACAGGGTGCTCTAGAAGGGGGCTGGCAGAGAACTGGGAGGGCCCAGCTGGGCCACTGGGCTTTGATCATAGGGTCTTCATCCAGGCCCTCCCTCTGACTGGTCAATCCTCCAACCACCCGCCCTCCGGGCAACCTTGCCAGCTTTCTCCTCTCCGCCCTGCCCCTTCCTTCTGGCACAGACTGTGGGCAATGATCATAGGAGAACTGGAGAAGAGGATGCTGGGAGCTCCTCCCGGGGAGGTGCTGGCCGCTTGGCGGGGGTGGAGGAGCAGGCAGGGGAGGGGTCCCCTGGCTTCCCTGGTGGGGGGAGTGCCCAGCCCCCAGGTGCGTGCCGGTTGGACACCTGGCCCTCGTGCAGATGGGCCTCTGGGGTGGGGGACACGTGCTCCCTCTGCACTGAGACCTGGGGGGTGGGGGGGGGTAACTGCTGGAAGGGCC
>NW_006290034.1:8830051-8837927 GCF_000327345.1 Myotis davidii
AGGGGAGGTGCTGGCCGCTTGGCTTCCCTGGTGGGGGGAGTGTCCAGCCCCCAGGTGCGTGCCGGTTGGACACCTGGCCCTCATGCAGATGGGCCTCTGGGGTGGGGGACACGTGCTCCCTCTGCACTGAGACCTGGGGGGTGGGGGGGGGTAACTGCTGGAAGGGCCTGGAACTGGGTTTTGTCCAGATTGTGCCATCGTGCCACCCTGAGCAGGAGGGCCTGGGTGGCTCGGGACTGGGCTGTGTGACCTGTTTTAGCCAACGGGACAGGGAAATGTGGTATAAACAGTGGCGTAGAGGGGGTAACTGCTGGAAGGGCCCGGAGCTGGGTTTTCTCCAGATTGTGCCATCATGCCACCCCGAGCAGGAGGGCCTGGGGGGCTCGGGACTGAGCCGTGTGACCTGTTTTAGCCAACGGGACAGGGAAATGTGGTATAAACAGTGGCGTAGAGAGCGCTTGGTGCGTTGCAGCTCGCTCACTTCCTGTCTGGCTCCCTGCGTTGTCATGTGAAAAAGCCCAGGCTAGCCTGCTGGATGCTGGAGCGAGATGAGTCATCCCGGCTGAGACCTCCTAGCCCGCCAGGCTTCCAGCACGGGAGGGAGGCCATCCCAAAGCATCCACCCAGTCAACGACGTCCAGGCCAGAGCGCGTCCCCGCCAACCGCAACTGTGAGAAAGAAAGAAATGGTGCTTGCAGGGTTCAAGGCAAGAGGGAGGAAGGAAGGACGGAAGGAAGGACGGAAGGAAGGACAGACGGAAGGAAGGAAGGAAGGAAGGAAGGAAGGAAGGAAGGAAGGAAGGAAGGAAGACAAGGAGCTTGGAAGTCATCATTCCTGTTCACACAACAAGAAGAAAGAGGATCAAGTGGTAAGTCCACAACTTTTCTTGGATCGAAGGAGAACTGAGGCCACAGGCAAATCCTTTCCCCAGTGACCAGAAATACAGTTTATTGGGACGCAGCCACGCCGGTTTGTTTACAAGTTGGCCACGGCTGTTTCTCACAGGAGCAGAGTTGAGCAGTGGCCACAGGGCCCATAAAGCCAGAACCATGTGCTCTCCGGGCTTTTCCAGAAAAGGTTTGCGGATCCCGCTCTAGACGCTCAGCATCTGGAGGGCAGAGGAGACGCGCTTGGTGGCTGCTTTTTGTTATTTTTGTGCCCAGCATGCGTCCCCGTCCTGACTCCGTGCAGAGGGGCCCTGCCTCCCGCTCAGTTCCGTTCTTTGGGAAGGGCCACCTGTGAGTCCCATCCCGACCCCAGTCCCCAGGGCTCAGGGCGGAGCTGGGCCACTTGACTCAGGTGGCCCAGAGCAAACCCTGGGAGCCTCGAGGTGTCTCTTACTTCCCCAGGACATGAGCTGAGGAGATGTAGGACTGGATTCACTGCTATCTTGCCCCCTGAGAGAGGCTCATCTAGGAATTGAGCTGACACAGAGCAAAGGAAGCCAAGGACAGACAGACACCAGGTGCTGCCTACGTTGCTTGCACCTGGAACCCCCTCTCAGGCCCTCCTTGCTCCTTGGCCTTATCTCACCTGAACATTCATAAGAGGTGAAGGTCCCAGGAGGAGGGCTCCAGACATCTGCACCCTGATGCCTGGGGTGCCCATAGGCTCCCCAGTCTCTGGGATGGTGCCTTTGAAGCCCTGAGGCCCCCCAAATCCAGTGTCTAGGGCAAGGCATGGAGAGGCATCTGCCCTCCAGTGGCCCAGAGCTCGGTTCTTACCAAAGACGTTACTCCTCCCCTTAACCAATCCTCTCCCTGCCCCTCTGCCCCCCACCCACCCCCAGGAGGACCCACACTGAGCCCCTTTCACCCAGAACAAATCCCCAGCCACTCCTTCTTCTAATCGTCCACAATCCTGCTGGTTTGGAATCAAAGGAAGTTTCACTCTCAGCTCTTCTCCCCCAGCAAGATCTAGATGCAGATGGAGATAAGCTAAATGCCAGTCCTGACAAATGACTCAGACCCGGGGTACGGGAACACACACCCATCACTGGGCTATCCCCTGGCTTTAGGGTTTCCCTCCCAGGAGCACGGGAGCAAGATTCACTCTCCACTAGCAGGCCATCCCCGCCCCGCCTTTGAGCACGCTTCCCTTTCCATGCCGGAGATCTGGCGGGGCCAGCGTGGGGTGGGAAAAGGAGGCTTACTTAGCTCAGCTTCCCATCCATGTGAGCATCCATGTTGGCATTGCGATCTTAGCCTTGAGGCCAGGCCACACCGTTTCTCAGGGTGGTAGATGCACGCTGCTGGCACATTCCTCGAGGCCCCAGTGTATCATCCTGGCACATGGCCACAGTGCCTCCCAGCTGAGCCCACTCAGGTGTGCAGGCCTCCGTTTGCTTGTGGCAGGTTCCGAGAGCAGGATGGCCTCATCAGCAGACAGCTCTACCCTTGCCGGCCTCTGGTAGAGTTGAGACAAAGTCATTTCTTGCTCTGCGTCTCTTTCGAAGCATCAATAGAACATGGGACCGGCCTCACTGCAGGCTTCTTTATTCATTGGATGATTCCACTTTCAGCTACTACTCCTCTGTCTCTCCATCAATGCCAAACCTTCCCACCTTCTTAAGGGACACCCAGCTCGGCTTGTCTGGACGGCTGGCAGTGATGCTAGTCTAGCAGCTGCCTCCTCCTCAGTCCGCTAGCAAAAGGTCAAGGTTCCCCAAGACCACCCTCACTCCTGACCAGCTAGCTCCAGCCCCTTCCAGGCAGAGTCCCCTCTCCCCTCCCCCACTCCTCGCAGGCTGTCTGAACCCCAAAGGGTGCAGTGGGGTCCTTCATTCTTCCAGCGTCCGTCATCCTGGCCGGTGGACGGGGGCTTTGCCTCCTGCAAGCGCAGACTCCTTGTAGGAATTCGCTGAGATGCCTGATGAGTGCTCCCTTAACCCTTGAGGTTATATTTTCCATAGGATGCCCCAAAATATCCTTGCTCCATACAAATGGAAAAATGTGAAGCCAACATCTTATTATTCTTGGTTATTTTCAGTTGTACTCTGATGGAAAAATAAGTTATTCCTTACATTAGGCCTTAACCTACAGCATCTGATTACATTTCTCAGAAACGTAGATTTGGATTTTTTTTTATGAGCTCATCTCGTGTTTCCTGCATCCTTAGATTAATATGATTGCCATATGCATGTTATGTCTGCACATTGCTTAGAAGAACTGAAACTTTTTCCAGGAAAAAACACACACAACGGTCTTTATGATTTGGCCCCTGCCTACCTCATGTCGCCCACCCACTCCTCTACGGCCTCCCCCGAGCCCGCAGGCAGCCAGCAGCCCACCGGGTGATCAGCATCCTGGTTACGAACATGGGCCAAGTCGATGGACTGGGTCTCGGCTCGGGCTCTGCCACGTGTTGGCCAGATGACCTTGGGCAAGTTTCCAACTTTGTGTCCTCACCTGAAAACACGCAGGTAATGACAGCACCTGCTCACCACAGTGCGATGCCACTTCACACCCACTGGGAGGGCAAGTAGCAAAAAAAATAGAAAATTATAAGTGTTTGCAAACATGTGGAGAGATCAGAGCCCGTGGGCACTGCTGGGGATGTGAAATGCGGGGCCTCTGTGAGACCGTGATGGCCATTCTTCAAAAGTAATGAAAACTCAGGGGCCAGACTCTTCAGGGACCCCAGGCTGGACAGGCCATCCAGCAGGCACGCTTCTGGGCATGAGCAGAAAGACACAGGGACTCGCACAGGGACCTGTGCACCATGCGCATCGCAGCAGCAGTCGGGTGACCAGAAGGTGGAGGACACCCAAGCGCCGTCGCTGGGTGAATGGATAAACAGAACGTGACCTATTCACACGGCAGAACATCAATCACCTCCCAAAGGAATTAAATCCTGATACACGTACCACATGGATGAACCTGGAAGACATTCTGTCAAGTGAAATGCGCCAGTTAGGAGGAAACAAATAGTGGGTGATTACACTTACCTGAGGTCATCAAACTCACAGAGGCCCAAAGTGGTTCCCAGGCAGGGGCAGGAGGGAGGAGACGAGAGAAGTTATTGTTTTGTGGGTGCAGAGTTTCTGTTAGGGAAGATGAAAACGTTCTGGCAATGGATGGTGAGGATGATAATGCAGCCCTGTGAATGTACCTAATGCCCCTGGACTGTACACTCAAAAAGGGTTAAAACTGCTGCCCTGGCCAGTGTGGCTCAGTTGGTTGAGTGGTGCCCTGTGCACCAAAAGGTTGCTGGTTCGATTCCCAGTCAGGGCACATGCCTGGGTTATGAGCTTGATCCCAGGCAGGGTGCGGGTGAGAGGCAACCGAGTGATGTTTCTCACATTGATGTTTCTCTCTCTCTCTCTCTCTCTCTCTCTCTCTCTCTCTCTCTCATCCTTCCTCTCTCTCTAAAACCAATAAAAACATCTTGTTTAAAATGATTTAAAAATAGTACATTTAATGTTATGTATATTTTACTACAATAAAAACTCTGAAAAATCACAGGACGTGTCTCAGAAGGTTGCAGGGAAGACCCGATGTCAGCACGGAGCAGGTGCTCACAGAAGGTGAGTCCTCCTCCTGCCAAGCCCTGGCTTGCACGGCTGTGAGAACAACTTCCACCCACACTCAGCCATCCACGCCCCAGAGCCTGGTCCAGCTCCTTGTCCCAACATCCACTGCGCACGTCACGCTGACCACCTCCGGTTCTCCCACGCACGCTTCTAACGGCCTCGCTTCTCTGTGGTCCAACACTGATTTCCTCGTCTGCTTCCCCGCTAGACTCTGAGATCCTTGAGGACTCTGTGCCTTTTTTGTCCTAGTGCCTGGCAGAGTACCTGCTACATGTGTTTATCACATTCAAATAAAGGAATGATTGAGGAATCGTAATTTTAAAATAGAATCTTTACTTTTTAAAGTCCAATAATTTCATGGGCCCACATGGGAACTACTAGTTGAGTCTTTAATATTTGAGGATAAACATTTTATTGTGGTCCTATAAATACAATAGTTTTGAAACTGAACTGAGCCAACACACCAAGTCTGATGTATGGACAGATTTGTCAGTCAGTGGCTGTAACTCTGGCCTCCTGAGGGTCTGGGACACTCCTGTTGGCCACCATACTTCTAAAGGGTGTGGCATTTTCAGAGCAGATTGATGGCTTTTGCTGCTTATGAATAAACCCTGAAGATGAGTTGAATTAGATGATAAAGTTTGTCTTGTCTGCCCTAAGTGCTCGCATAAAAAAGGAAGTTTGTGACTATTCTGGAGTCTTGTCAAGGAAGAAGACTTGTTGAAAAAGGCAATCCCAGAGCTGAATGTTATGTTCTGGAAGGCTTGTCAGTCTGGAGGCGGGGGAGAAGGCAATGAGCCTTAGACTCTTGTGAGCTCTGCACTGAAGTGTCCCCTGGGAATGAGGTAGCCCCTTGGTTGTGGTTGTTACCTGCAAAGAAAGTCTCCTCAGGAACTTTGTGCTTATGTGTATGAGTTTGCTAGAGCTGCTATAACAAAGTACCGCCGATAACTGGCTCTGCAACAGGAATTTAAAGTTACAGTTCTAGAGGCTGGAAGTACAAGATCAAGGTGTCAGCAGGGTTGGGTTCTGCTGAGGGTGGTGAGGGAGAATCTGCTCCGTCCTGTCTCCTGGCTTCTGGTGGTTTCCTGCCACCTTAGGTGTTCCTTCGCTTCTGCTGACTCACCCCACTTCTGCCCTCATCTTCACATGCTGTGTGTCTTTGTCCAATTTCTCATTTTTATCAGGACACCAGTCATATTGGATTAGGGATCCATCCTAATGACAGCTTAACTAATTACATCTTCAAAGACTCTATTTTCAAATAAGGCCACATTCTGAGGTCCTGGGGGTTAAGACTTCAACATATAAATTTGGGGGACACATTTCAACACATAATAATGTGCCACTTTGATGAAAGAGTCTTCAGGGGACACTGTGCTAGAGGCCTCTTGGGCATGCATTCCTGTCTCTTAGCATCACCTGCTATTTATTTTTCTTAATGAGATATCACATACCTTTACTTTCCCAAGTCTACTCTGGCCGAGCTTTAAGCATGTACAAAATGAAAATAGATACATGCCATGTGGAGTAGAATCAGGCTTTGCCATCGATAGGAAAAGGTCAGTGGCGTTTGAGTGGCTGAGATGGGTGTGGATTCTATGGTCAAGGCACGGGTTTGGCAGATGTTTTCTGCAGAGGGCTGGATAGTAAATATTGTAAGCTGTGCGGGTCCTATGATCTCTGCTACAGCTATTCAACTCTGAAAACAACCAGAAACAATCTGCAAACAAATGAATATTGTTGTGTTCCAATAAAACTTTATTTGCAAAACCAGGCAGCAGGGCCAGATTTGGCCCATGTACCTTCTTGTTCCCCCTCCTGATGCTATTCCCTTCTTCTGTTCCCCACATCATATCCACCCCCTCTCGGATCTTCTCCACCAGCCGAGCCCTCAGTGTTGTTCTCCTGCAGGCAACTGATCAGCGAGCATACTGCCTGCCCCGCCACCTCCCATCACAATCTTCGGCTTCTTCCACCCTCCCCTCTGCACTTCAGAACCTCAGGGTTGTTCTCCTGCAGGCAACTGATCAGGGAGCATACTGCCCTCCCCGCCACCTCCCATCACAATCTTCTGCTTCTTCCACCCTCCCCTCTGCACTTCAGAACTCCCTTTCTTCTCCACCCCAACTCTGACACTGACTCAAGCTCCCCACCCCCCACCCCCAATGCCCATACATAAGGTAGCTTCAGCACTCGTACAGGGCAACTCAATACGGAGCTGGGGCCGTGCGGTGTGCGTGTAACCAGATGTATGCAGTGTATGTGGAAAATACTTTCAGACCATTCATCTTAATTTATGACCCTCCTTGGCAGCCTTTGTTCTGCTCTCACATGAGGCTCTGCCAAGTTTATAAATACTTCCTCTGAATGACAATAAATTTGGTCTCCCTATCTTTCACTCCATAGATAAAATCTCATTGACGCTGCAATAGCACCAACACTTACAGGGAACTGTTGGCTTGATTGATCTTAACTCTCTGGCCAAAGGTATCCTGAAGGCCTCCTATGCATGGGTCACGGCTGCTTGATTCGGAGAGGTTTGCCTATCCATGTCCCGGAAGTGGGAAACTAACTCACTTGGATGCTCATCCCTCGTGCTGCTCGATTCTGTGAAGTCAGGGCCATTGATAAAATCCAGACAGTTTACAGAGGGGCCTAGAGCAGATCATCCTCTGGACACTTGGCTGTACCTTCAACAACAGATGAATTTACCAGATGTAACAGAAGCGATTCTTTTTTTTTCTTTTTTTTTTTTTTTTTGGCATGAAAGACATGATTGCCCTTTGTTTTGGTGAACTCTAAAGAATTTTTAGGCAAGGAGATGGGTTAACAATACATCATCCCATATTTGCTTTTTCTCTTAATCTTTTTCTCTTATTCTCTTCTGTGACTGGCCCGTTGCTGGGTATGGTCCCAGGTACATAGGAGGCATCTTTAAAAGGCAATGTCTGGCCCTGCTACCGCCAAGGCCGTAATACCCTTTCCTTTCTTCTGTGACTGCTCAGCTACACAGAACTCATTCAACTGCTATGTACATTTTTAAATATATATATTTATTGATTTCAGAGAGGAAGGGAGAGGGAGAGAGAGAGAGAAACATCAATGCTGAGAAACAGCTGCCTTATGCATGCCCCACACTGGGGACTGAGCCTGCAACCTGGGCATGTGCCTTGAATGGGAATCAAACCGTGACCTCCAGGTTCATAGATTGACACTCAACCCCTGAGCCACGCCAGCCAGGCTGCTATGTACATTTTTTCCAGGCTGTAATTCTCTTAAGTTTATATTGTTGCCTGAATTGGTAATGGGCTGACCAATCATTTTGTAATGTGCAGCGAAAAT
>NW_006290034.1:8838039-8840853 GCF_000327345.1 Myotis davidii
TCCCCCTCTTTCTCTTCTGCCCACTCTCTCCCCATTTAAAATAAATTGAAGCATGGAATCAAATGGCTACACCTTCTTTTTCAAGGAATATTATGACCACATGAATAACACTGACTAATTTTTTATCTTAAGCCTGGTGTGGTTTAGTTACTAATTATTTGAGAATGGGATCTATTTCTTGGCCCCTTAACCTGTTGCTTCCATGTGCAGGTGTCACTCTAAGTGGAAAAGAACTTGTTTTTGTGGCCAGAACAAAGAAAGCAATGATGATTTAGGTTATTTTTTTCTCCCCCTTTTTTTTTGCCCTCCCACCGTCCCTTCTCTGCTCGCTCACACCCACCTGCGTCCCCTGGTGTCCAGTGAGCCAGGCACCCACCTGGAGTCCCTCCGGTGGGAAGTGGTGACTCACAGCTTCCAGCTCCCTCCCATGGAAGCCAGCACACAGTACAGAGGTCCACAGCCTGGTGGTGCCGAATAAAGGGTATCGAATGACTGAGGGGCAGGTGGCCGGCAGGCTGGCCTAGCTAATGCACAGTGAAGGTGACACCTACCATGTGTGGAGTCAGAGCTGGCCTGGGGCATCAAGCATGAGATTGTCCATGGTCAGGGGCAGGGACTTTGCAGTCCCACACATCTGGATTCGAGCCCTGCCTCCAATGTTGAACCTACTGAGTAAGGGCCTTGGGCTTCTGACTTCATATATCTGAGTCTCAGAGTTTTCATCTGTGACACAGAACACTGCCTCTCATGGGAGCATCCGTGAGCTCACGTACAGAAAGCGCCCAGCAGAGCCCGTAGTGGATGAGAAGGAGCAAAGAGAATGGAGGGGGGGAGAAGGGGTCAGAGGGCAGCATCCAGGAGTTGATTTGGGGGGCGTGCTGGGGGCTCATCTAAACACGCCCCAGATACGCAAAGGCACCAGAGGGAAAGCGGGGCCCTGGGCTCTGAGCAAGGCTGGCTTCCTGCACTGGCTGGCCCCACAGCGCCATCTAGGGGCAGAGCATGCTCCGAGCAAATGATGGCCTCCGCGAGGTCCTCCACCCAACCCAATTCCTGGGTACCATTTGCCCTTTCCCCCCAGCCCACCTCTCCTGCTTCTCTCCTGCCCCATGTCCTCCCCCTCCCCACCCTTATTCCCTCTTCTTCCTCCAGCTCCTCTTCCTGGTGAAGTGTTTTCCACAGTGGAGTCCTCAGGGCTTTGGACGGAATGATTACTCTGTAGATGTCAGCTAATGACTGTTCCCAAGCACTCTCCTCCGTCCTCCCAGCTCCATGGGGCAGACTCCTTGGGATGGCACCAGCAGCTCCTGGATTGTCACAGCCACGCTGCCCATCGTGGTACCATGAAGCAGGGGCAGCGGAGCCCTGGCTACCAGGCCTGCAGCCCTAAGGCTAGTGAAGAGAGAGACACTCACATGTCAAGTCCCCCTCCTCCCCCAAGGCCCGCTTTCTCCAGCGTCATTTCCACGGTGACTCTTGTTCTCTAAATAGAGCGGGAACTCTACCCAAAGAGCTCAAAGCAGCAGCAGAGCTTTCACTTAAGATGAAAAAAAACCAAAACCAACAACAATTACGGAAACAAAGCAACAACCCTCAAAGAGTGAAGGACACTTGAGGCCAACTCTGCATTTTGTAACTCTTGTCAATGTCCCCTCCTTAATCCATAAATCATGATTTCAAAACAGTGCTGGAGCCCATACCAGGCAGGTTATGGCGAACATGCCGAAAATAGGGAGACGCCGAATTGATGAAAAGGGCTTTGGAAACAGCTCCATGTCCCCTGAAGTGAGGAGCTCTGGATCCTCATGCTGCCTCGGAACTTCATATCTTAACCTTTTTTTCTTCCCTTCAAATTTAACTCCGCTGCCTTCTGCGCTTGGGATTCCCTGAAGGCCAAGTTTGACACCTTTAATCCAACCATTTCTGAGTTATCTGAGAGCAGAAAAGGTACCTGCCATGAGCCCCATGAAGCATTGGACCAGGAAGAAGACCAGAAGAAATATCCTATGGAAATACCCTAAGCCTCTGGGAATTTATATCAATTCAGTCACACTAAGCACCTGCCGTGCAGCAGACCTGCACTCATACTGACTATAAGTCAGTGACGAGCAAAATAGACCTCGTCTCTTGCCCTCATAGAATTTACATTTTAGACCGTCTATATAACACGGAGCCACACGTTTTCCAATTCTATTCTGAATAGCAACAGAAAATAACAGGTGGCACAATGGAAATATAGTCTTCGCCCGAATTAAAAAGTAACATGAGATTCTGACACATTAATCATTGCACGGAGGGACAATGGCAGAGTTGTCACACATGTGAAGGACATACACTTTTTTAGAATTAGCTGAAAGAAAAGTTGGCAGGTTTTAGTGTTTTAATAAAGAGAGAAAATATAACGCAAAATCCTCCCTATTAAATGTATTCCAGTTGGTTTAAAAAGACTCAGATGTGAGGAAACTGGAGAATAATTCAAACAATATAGTCAAGTTCTCTTATTACCCAGGCAAGAAAAAAAAAAAGTAAAACAATGCTGAATTATTTCTTTCCAAATACATTTATAAGACGACTTTGGACTCGGGTCAGCATTCTCTCCACACCTCCTTCAATTACTCTCATTCTTCTCAAGAGCTAAGATTTGCTTTCAAATCCCAACAAGTTGCTCTTGAAATAGCCCCAAGTTTGTTCAATGCAAAGTGGTTTTGAAGGCTCAACAGCAAGGCTGTAACCCGATAGTGAATTTCCTGAGACATCCTTGGAGGGCGTCACTTCCAAAACATACATGTTCCCGTGTTTCCCGGCAAATACTGG
>NW_006290034.1:8840914-8846759 GCF_000327345.1 Myotis davidii
TACGGATAAACGGATCGTGTTCCTGTTTCTTTGTCTTTTCCCCAAGCCCAGTGTTAGGAAGTAGACACCTCTGCTCTGGTTGTGGTCATTAGTAAACTACCGTTTGCGTGGGTTTTACAAATGGTCTAAGTTTGGTCAGGGAGTTAGACTTAGCAAATACTTTTAAGTTACAGCAGTTCTGACCAGGGCAAAAGTGTTTGTGGAAATGATTACCTCTGTCAATTGGAGACTAAATAGAAATGCAATGCCTACATTTCCTTCTTAGTTTTCCCTTCCTGGTGACCATCTATTACATGTGCAATAAAAGTACTCCCTCATAGCACTTCTCTGTCGAGAGCACCCTCTCCCTCTAACATGACTAGAAAACACCACATGGTTCTTCAGATTTCGTTCAAGTGCCGTCTACTGGGTAAAACCATTCCTTAACTCTAAACTTAGGCGCTGCTTCTCAGGCTGACCACAGAATTTTACCTATGACTCAATTAAGGCAATGGCTTTATTATATTATAATTTGGGGTATTAATGTCAGTCTTTTTTCCAATTGCAAGTTCAAGGGTCATATGCATTTCTTTGTTCCAGTGTATTAACAACTACTGTGCAGCAGTCAGTCATCTGAGACCTTTGCATGTATTATCTCATTTAACCTTCATAATAACCCAAGGAGCAGGGTTTCCCAAATGGGGTTCCATGGAACCCTAGCTCTGTTGCTACAGGTTTCATAATACGGTTGACCCTTGCACAACGTGCAGGTTAGGAAGTTCACAGAGGGGAGGGTGGCAGGCTGTGACCTCAGCCTCTCCCTCCTGAGTTACTTCCCACTCTCACCCTTCCGGCCACTGGCTTGTCAGAGCAAGGCCCCCTCTGGGTGTGAAAGCAAATCAGAGGGCAATGTCCATTTAAGAAGGAACTTTTATGTGCTCAGTCACCTCCCTGCTGCTTCACTACGGCTGTGAACGTGGAAAACCATGGGTTGTGTGGGGCTCCAGAGAACTGTATGGTGAAATGTCTGTACTTCTCACAACTTTCTCCTTTTAAGTATTTACTGTTAGGATTTGTTTTACAAATATGGCTGATTGTGCAATTTGACAATATTTGAAGATGAGTTGTGAGATGGAAGAGAAAGAAATATAAGCCACATCCAGCCAGTGTGGCTCAGTGGTTGAGCATCAACCTATGAGCCAGGAGGTCACGGTTTGATTCCCGGTCAGGACACAAGCCCGGGTTGTGGGCTCGATCCCCAGTGTGGGGCGTGCAGGAGGCAGCCGATCAATGATTCTCCCTCATCATTGATGTTTCTATCTCTCTCTCCCTCTCCCTTCCTCTCTGAAATCAATAAAAAATAAAGAAATATAAGCCAAGAATGCAGTGTCTATGTATAATAACGTTATAAATACACGGTCTATTTTGAGTCTGATCATGTCTCAGGAAGAACATGTTTTTTCGGAATCCAGCAAAAATTGTGTCTTGGGCTATATTTTTATTCACAGCTTCGGTTTATGACTTGAGTAGCTTCACTACTCAACACAGTCAGTAAAATTCCCTGTTGCCAATCGCGTACTTGCTTCTTTGGGCCCTGACAGGCGGAGAAGACCCCATCATGGTCACCCAAAGACGGTGAGAAGCTCTGAGATATAGATAAAAGAACGTATCTCCTGAGCATGAGTGGACAAGGCCAAGGAAGTCAGAACTCCTTGGAAGGGTTAGAGGAAACTTGGCCTTGAAGCAGGAGGACACAGACCCAGGAAGCCCCAGTTGTCAGTGTGAATTTCGCACTATGACTAACGGGGCTGAAAAATGGGTGACGTGGGAAGGTTGGTAGCACTTCAGACAACCCAGGCTCCCGGTGTCTCGCCCAAGTCATGGGTGTTTCGTTTTGTTCACAGTGCAGGTGCTGAATCACATCCTGGGACGTGACATGTACATGTAGACGGCTTCTATGTTGCTCCTCATCATATGCACTGATGGATTTTTCTGTAATTAAGTCTGTTGTGTCTGTAGCACACATTTGAGGACTTGATGTCTCCCCCACCAGCCCCCTCCCCTGCAGGCTGCTCCGTGACCTGGGGACCCTTTTCCTGGTTCCTGAGCTGCGACACCAGCTCCCTCGCCTGAGCCTTGCTCCTCAGGCTGTGCTCCCTCAGGCCTTGGGTCTGGGCTGGTCTGTCTCCCCTTCTTCTGTCTTACCTCATTTTCATCCTTCCCTCTGCTCTTTTGTTGGAGGCAGCGCATAAGCCCAGAAAGCAATGTTTAAGAGACAAAATTCTAAAAACAACCAAACAAAAATCCAGCAGCTGCAGTTTAAAGCTCATTAATGCTCGAGGGGAAAACTGCTGAGTGTAAAATATATTTCAGTCACATCTCTGGAAGGGAACGGGGCGATGTCTACCAACATTGAAACTGTGTACACCTTTCGATGGAGTAGTTCCACTTTGGGGAGTTTAGTCCATACGTGAACTTGTACAAATGTGCAAATGTGTGTGTGCGCGCATGTGCACATGTGTATATACATAGACTCATCATTGTACCAACTCACCATTGTACAAAGGATGTTAACACAGCATTGGAAGAACAGGAAGTTAGTAACAACAAAAACACCCATCAAAATGAAGGCCCATTCACATAACCATTCAAAATAGTGAGGTAGAGATATATGTAGTGATTTAGAAAGATATCTAAGCTATATTGTCAAGTAAAAAAAAATCAAATAACGGTGGAGTACACAATGTTTCTTAAGAGTTTAAACAAAGTAGGTGTGTGTGTGTGTGTGTGTTTGTGTGTGTGTGTGTGCATGCATACACAAAACAGCTTCTGAATGAACCAAGAAAAATTGTTAACAATTGTTACATGAAATCCATTAGGGGGGATAGGAGGTGGAAGAACCTCTGGGATTGGATAAGAAGTGAAATGATAGCCAAAACCGGTTTGGCTCAGTGGATAGAGCGTCGGCCTGCGGACTGAAAGGTCCCAGGTTTGATTCCGGTCAAGGGCGTGTGCCTGGGTTGCGGGCACAACCCCGGTGGGAGATGTGCTAGAGGCGGCTGATCGATGTTTCTCTCTCATCGATGTTTCTAACTCTCTATCTCTCTCCCTTCCTCTCTGTAAAAAATCAATAAAAAATATTTAAAAAAGAGAAGTGAAATGATAGACACATACTTTTTTACAGTCAACAATGAACTCAATAACAATGAGGGGATTTGAGGTCTCCGCAGAGCAGAGCGGGGCCTGTGCTTTGAGGGGTCCAGAAAAAGGAAATCACTTTAACATTCCAAAGCTATGTTATCGTAGATGCCAAAAGACCACAGAAAGACTCAGTTAAGGTAAAGATTAACTTTTGTCAGGGAACATACCGGCCCAGGACATGACTACCCACCATAAAACTGCTTTCAGTTTAAAAAGTTTTCATCTCAGACCATCCTTTGTGGTTATTTTAGGTTTGCAAGGCTGCCACGCAGGCCTCTGCTGAGCTTGTCAGGTGTAGTGTGTGGCCCTTTAGTCCACACAAGCCTGTGATGTATGTACCTCCTCTGCCTGCAGTGGAGGCCTGTTTTTAACTTTTGAAAAGAAAAGAGTGAAGGACCCGGAAGGCTGAGTGACTTGGGGGCCTCAGGGTCCTACTTACCTTATCCTATTTAATTCTCACAAAAGCATGGCTGTTGAGTAGCGTTATTGCTCTTTTACTAGATGAAGACATAGAGACTCCCCAAGGTTGAAGACTTGCCCAGAATTTAATTCACGGTAGAGCTGGGTCCAAACCCCGGGGTGCACTTGCTGCTCACTCTGTGATCCGTGCTCTCCACAGCAGAAGAGCAGCAGAAGGACCCTCGACGGCTAAATCCTCGCGCTCGGCCCAGTCCCCTCTAGAGGAGCCTTGACAGTACTCACTGTCCTCCACCCGACAGGCCTGCAGTTCTCACTTCTCCACGGTTTTTCTTTGCCGGCTTATCCTCAGCATCCCCAACCCTTCCTCACGATGTCCCCGACTTCAGGTCTTAGCTCCCTGGCCACAGGCCCTTCGTCAGCTTGTGAATATCAGTTTTCGGGCATGGCGTTCTGAATCACACATCATAATACTCTACATCGGGCCGATGAATGAAAAGTAGAGAACCGTCAACCACCGTCCGTGTTATACAAAATATCTTTCATTGCGCAGCCCAAGATTGAGTTTGCTTTCTTGGTCCTGTCAGTCACAGATCCTGGACATCAGTCTTATATGCCAACCAAAATGCGTGTCCTTTACATGGGCATTATTTCGCTACTTCCTTTTTCCTCCCGTCGTTTTGGCTGAAATAAAACAGAAATGTAGGCCCAGATCTAAGAAATCCACGAGAGGAGGGGAGCGGCTCAGAACAGTTTCGGTATTTATTTTAATTTAAAGAAAAAAGAACATCTTCCTCCATCGAGTAGCGAAGCTGAGGCAGCCAGCGCAGAAGTTCCTGGAGGAAAAAAGATGTAAAACACAGAGATGGAGATTTAACTGCCATCATCCAAGAAATACATCTGTGCAGACAAGAGTCCTTTGAAAGACTTAAAGTGAATTTCCGAACCATCAAAATAAAATATTGCAATGACACAAGAAACAAAGCTGCTGTTTTTCCAAACAAACAGCACTGAGTTTTGAAAATAAGTCATTTGTGTTGGGTTTCGCGAGGCGCTGAATTACACGGAGCGCTGCTTGTGTGAGCAGCTGGCTGCTAATGCACGCAGCAGGACAATGAGAAACGCAACCCAATCATCTTTTCAGACCGAGAACAGCACTGACCTCACCTGAAATTGCTGAGTCTGGGCATCGAGCTGAGTGAACTTGTCCTCTTCTGACTGTAGAAAGGACTCATTGCTGTTGATGAACCCCTCTCTCCCTTTCACACCTCCAAGAGCTGTTGCTTCTTGACAACTCTCTTTTAAATCATTAAGTTCAAGGTGATGGACTATTGTAAACATTAGTCAGACTCTGATAGACTCATTCCCTCCCCACCCCCATCTATTCCTTTGATCATTGCTTTATTCTTTCACTCAACAACTATTTAATGAGTACCTGGTATGTGCCTGTTGTCTAGATATAAAAAGATACATAGACAGAAATAAAGCCCGGTCCCTGTCTCAAGGGCTACATGAAAGAGGGGACATTGGGCAAGTAAACAGATTATTATAATAGGGTGTAAGTATTGCATTAGCTTATGCTTTTCTTCACGAGCTTCTAGGTCCAATGAACAGCCTGTCCCTTTGCACCTCAAAATACTTATTTATCCTACCTACTGACTTCCATTTACAAATAGAGGTAAGGAATACAGTGCAAATGCCCATCAATTCACGGCGAGGAAACATGTCTACTCTTCGTGTCCTTCCTGATCAGGAGGATAACCGTGTAACATCATTCATGCTGGGCCATTTCTAAGGGGTGCTGTCCAAACGAGACACCAGGATAACGGGCAGTAGTGAGGACTATTCTGGGCAGATTGGGACCAATGTTCAACATCAATTTGACAGGAGATTGCATATGAATTGGGAGGAAGGAATAGAGAGAGAAGACCATGGCAGAGAGGGTCCAAAGATGCAGTCCCCCTGCTTACATTGTCACCAATGACCAACAGTGGAAGTAGGAGGATAATCAGGATGGGAAGTCTGGGGTAACTTGGGTACATTTTGAAGCCCACCCGTTTGCCATGAATCGCTGAGTAGCTGAGGTGTAGACGGATGGCCAACACTGTGGTGAGCTTGAGAGTTACCATGTCAATAAGTGGTTTAAGCCAGTGGTTGCCAACCTTTCGGACCTCACAGACCACCAGTGGTCCACGGACCACCGGATGTAGTTCCCAATTTCATCTGAAGTGAGAAATCCACAGAGGAA
>NW_006290034.1:8846779-8860702 GCF_000327345.1 Myotis davidii
AGGGTGGGGTAGGGGCGGGAGGCGCGAGGGAGAATTAATTGACAATGAAAGAGCAGGTAAGAGGGGCTTAAGTAGAAGCTTCATGCCCTGAAGAAACATCATGATACTCTGCTCCCTGGAGACTAAGGAATTGATGCTCCTTCCCATCTTGCAAGTAAGAACTTGAAGTGTCCCTACAGATTCCGAAAAAGGCAAGGACATTCCTCGGAGGCCATAATTCTGCCAACTCTTTACAGATGGGCCCTTAGTGAGCAGCTTTGAGCTTTTATTCCTGAAGATAAGTGGCCAGAAACAAGCTCTACTGAATGTCGTGTAACTGCAATAGTAGGGGCCTGATTAGCCAACAGGAAATACTCCCTCCAGAGCTTCCAGCCAGCGCAGTATCCTGTTGAGTCTGGACGTGAGCTCTGTGGTTGACACTTGGCATTTTCGGGGGGATAACTGTTCTGGAAGATCCTGCTGTCCTCTGACATCCGTGCTCTGGGGCCGCGTGTCCTTGCCTTTTCTTCCACGCTGCCTGCTGTCTTCTGGAAACTTGGAGTCCCTGAGAAATTGCTAGTAACCGGGCAGCATTTTAAGGCTGTGAAATACCGTCTGTTTGTCTCTGGGTAATCGTAGTCACCGAGCTCTCTTTCGTTGTGGAAACGTGAAGTAGCATATTTCACGCACTTTGCTTTTTACGAGTCCTTTGGCTCTTCTGGGCTTTTCCTCGCTTTAGCTCATCCCACAAACCAGAGTGAGTATCTGTTAATATTTCCCCAGACCGCTTTTCAAGAAAAGGAACTGCTTGCTATTCATCGTGATGGCAGAGCTCCTTGACTCACAGGCTCTGGTTCAGAATTCTTGAGGCTACAGCGCCTGTGGCATATGCTCGCCCAGCTTTGTTATCCCTGGAAACTCCCAGAGGAGTTCCGTAGCAATGCCAAATCCAAGTCAGATTGCTCCAGAGATTCAGATGGAGTGGGTCTGGGGGGGACCCAGAAATCTGTAGTATTAAGCAACCCACTCATTCTGGAGAAGGTGTGCTGAGAAACTAACTTCAAAAAAACCCTCTAATACAATTTGTTTGCTTTTCTTTATTAGTGAAGTGGTTGGCTCATGGGGTTCATTCATTCATTCCTATCAAGCACTTCCTCTGTGCTTCCTAGCTTGATTTTTCATTTCTGAAGACTTTTAATTTAAAGTCCACTATCACAGTCACTTTTTGTAGGCGGATTGCCAAGGGCGAGACTCATAGAGACAAAGTGAAATTGGCCAAAAGAGCGGTCACTGCAGCTGCAGGCCAGGAGGTGGGAGGGGTGACATCCAGGCCGTCGGAAGCCATCTGGGAGGGAAGCAATCCGATGATGACCCTCACCTAAGGAACTTGGCCGCTTGTCTAAGTCTCCAAAGGGAGTGATCCCTGGCCCCACAGCGGGCTGAAGCAATTTCGATGTTATGAGGGAATGGAGATTTCAACATGTGTGAGGGGGAAGCTGAATAACATCTTTGTTTGGAGAGCTAGTGGGCCTTCTGTTATCTTTGTTACTGTGCTGCTTGATTTGGGGTCGAACTTGAAAACTGTGGTCCATGTGAAATGATGTAGATATTTCACACAGACACAGCCCCCACATCCTCAGCGTGTTTCTGGGGGGTTACGATTCATCAGGGCTGACCCCCAATCAAGGAGTAAGATGTTGATTCCAAAGAGGCCTTGGCCACCCCGTGGGCTGAGGCATGCGAGGGAGGCAGTCATGAGCTTTGGGTTGGTTGTGTCTTTCAATGTGTGTGTGGTTATTTTTTAGGAGGGGTGGTAGAATTCCACAAAGATTTAGTGGGGAGCGTAAGGAGGGAGGTGTCCCCGGGAGAAGGAACACCACACATCCATATGTCTTAGTCCACGTGGGCTGCTGTAACAAAACACCACAGATTGGGGGGCTTATAAAAATAGGCATTTATGTCTCACTGTTCTGGAAGCTGGACGTCCAAGATCAAGGACGCTGGCATATTCGGGTGAGGGTCCTGTTCTGGGTCACAGACTTCTTGTTGTATCTTCACGTGGCAGATGGGGCAAGAGCGTTCTCTTGGCAACTCTTACAGGCATTCGTTTCAAATGAGGATGGGCTCCAGGTCTTTGCTGATAACCGGATCCGGCTGCTATTTACTGAGCATCTGTTACATATCAGGCACTAGGACTTCTTGCACTTAATCCCCAACGCTGTAAGTTATATTATTCTCCCCGTTTCATGGAGGAGGAAACTGATGTTCTGGCTATTTTTCCAAGGTTGACAAAGCTCATATTTGCATCCAGGATTTTCCCCATTACATTTTATCGTGACCTCTCTCAACGGGCGTTTGTATCTATTTATTATGCCCCCCACATCAGTTACGGGCTCATACATGTATGTGCTGGTGCAGTGGCACACACAGGTAGATGATAGAAGACAAGGTTAATTCTGATGAAATAACACTAATTCTGGCTTTTGAGTTACGTCCTCCAAATCATAGTTAGCTATAGAAAACCAAATATCCATGGGTTTGGGGGCCTGGATTTAAAGTTTGTCCAAGCATGCTCATCGTCACAGAGCACTGGCTGCTGCTGTGTGTTAGTTCTCTAATGCTGTGTAACAAATGACCCCAAAATTCAGCCATTCCGAACGGCAAGCATTTACCATCTCGCAGCTCCTGTGAGCCGGGTATCTGGGGCCATGTTAGCTGGTGGTTCTGGCTCAGGGCCTCTCACAGGGTTTCAGTCAAGCCATCTGCCAGGCTGCGGTCCCTAAACACAGGACTGGGCTGCGGGATCTGCTACATAGCACCCTCGTGTGGCTGTGCACAGTGGACTTAGTTTCTCACCATGAGCCTCTTCCTGGTGCTTCTATTGGAGAGAAAGAGAGAGAGACAGAGAGGGAGAGGTCGGGGGAGAGACAGAGACAGAGAGTGGGGGAGAGAGACAGAATTGGAAGCTGGTGTGTCTTTTTAACCTAATCTCATACATGACATCCATCACTTCTGCCATATTCTGTTGGCCACACAGACCATCCTGGCCCAGCGTGGGAGGGTCACAGCGGTGACCCCTAAGAGGCAGGGTCCTGCGGGTTGTATGGGGGCCGATTGCTCTAGGGGGCAGCAGTCCTCTGGCTGGATGAACCCAGAAGGCAGGAACTCGGGAGCGATGCTTCCCAAAGTGCCGTCACGCAGCTGGACACGAGCCCATCGAGTGCCGGAAAGTGAAAGTGACACGCCAGAGGCCCAGCTGTTCTTGCTGCTCTGGGAGCTGTCCCTGAGGAAAGCATGTCGAAGGCCAAAGGGCAAAGGGCACGAGACCGGGAATGCGGCCTCTCTGAGTCCACTGCCCCTTACTCCCTCTGTGAACTCGGATGAGCCACCGTCCCTCACCTCTGCTTCCTTGTTTGTAAAAGGCAGTGCGATCAGACAGTGTTTGCAATCTGGTTCCCCGGGACCCAAGGGTGAGCTCTGGTTGCATCAGGCCCCGAGTAAGGGTTCAACTGGGACAGAAATAAAAGTGTGTCACGGATTAAAGGTGCAAAGTGAGCCTGAAAGCCGCTGGGCTGTGACGCTCGGGCCGCCCCGTGTCTCCACCTTGTCCTGAGCCCCGAGTCAGCAAAGCCTTCGCACAGGCTCCCTGTCCCTCACGCCGAAGGTGCGGAGAAGGTACAGCCGGTTCCATCCTGTGGTTGGCTAACCAGAGGGAACGTGCCCTTGTATCAGATGCCACCGTCACTGCCATTCAATCATTGCATTTGCTGTTGCTGGAGCGGGACTCATCTTAAAGGAAGGGCGGTGGCAGCGGTGCGACACAGGTCCAGCCAGCATATCTGGATGGAAAAGGAAAGATGCGTCATCCGGACCCTCAGCCAAAACGGAGAGACACTGGTGGGGGCTCTGGAGGACGCACACGGGTTTGAGAGGCCTCTGAGCTCTCCTCTCCTCCCCTGTGACCTCACGGGTGACCAAGACCATCAGCTGAAATCACAGCCCCTTTGGAAAATGTATGGAAAAGGGAGCGCCCTGGCTCCCGGAGGCTGTACCCGCCCTTACCACACGCGGATACAGGTCCACGATCGCCAGGTCTTCCTGTTTTTCAGGAAAAGCCCGAAATCCAAGTTTTTATATGAATTCTTAAACTACTGGGCAGGCCAAACAAAACTTGTCCCTGGGCCAGACCTGATCCATTACAAATGAGTGGCCCCATTTTAATCAAAACACTTAAACAAATTGGACAAACATTTCCACTCTCCTTCTGAGAATTTGCCCCTCTGGAGGCACATTATGTATTCAGTGACCAAATGCCCGCTGTGTGCCAGGCAGAGAGAGCGTTCTAGAATGTTCTTCTCATCATCTCTCTGACCACAGAGCCTCTTGTCTCCCTTCTCCCATCCACTGGGTTTTCTGTATATGGGAAAGTGGGGAGAAAGGAAATAGGAGGGAAGAAGAACATAGGCCTAGAAGAAACATCTCAAATGGAGGGTACAGTATGCCCCAAAGCCACCATCTTTGTAGCCTCAGCAACTAGTCCAGAGCTCATTCCTGTTCACTGAAAGACTCAATAGTGACAAATAGCACCTATCAATGGGCCTCCCATTGTGTGCCAGCCCCATGGTGACACTGTCATATTACTGGGCTTTGCATTCTATTCCTCAGAACATTTCCAAGATGCAGAGGCACCTTTGTATAAGATGAGGAAACCGAAGCCTAAAGAGACTAAGAAACGTGCCGGAGTCCACAGAGCTCTCACGTGGTGGCGCTGGGATTTGAATCCAGATGTACCTGACTTCAGAGCACACATTTCTAACATTATACCGAATGGATGAATGAATAAGTGAATTAATGAGTGACTAAGTGAGTGAATGGATGAGTGACTAAGTGAATGGATGAGTAAAAGGATGAGTGAATGAATGAATAAGTGAGTGAGTGGATTAATGAGTGAGTGAATAAGTGACTGAGTGAGTGAATGAAGGAGTGAGTGAGGTAAGGCCTAATCATGTTCTTCCTCATTCCTCACCCTCCAGCCCCATCCTGCCATCCCAACTCACCCAATGGTTCTGAGGCTTAAATACTTGAGTTTCATTTTTGTAGATGTCCCAGAGGAATCTTGGGGCCCTCACCCCCCTTAGCGGCCCAGGGCCTCCCAGGAACTGTCGATGTTTAGACACTGAGCTCTCTTCCTGTCAAACTGTACACTCCCCACCGTTCACCTTTTAAACATGTTAGTGAAGGGAAAATATTGGAGAAAGCAGCAGGTTTTCCGCTTCCAGGAGGGTTATTATTTACCAGCCTGCTAATTTCTGTTATTTTTTCTGGGCCCTCGTGTACAATCAGAGCTCATAAAAGTGCTACTGTGTGGGAGGTCTACACTTCCTCTCCATTAAGCGTCCCCAGATGTTCGTGGCTCCTGACCCTTCCTGCCTCCCCCCTCCTTTTGCTCCAGCGAGGAGCTCAGGAGCTGGGCACGGCCTGCCCTGCAGTTGGCTAATCAGTCGGCATTTCCCAAAGCTACAAGTCGACGTCTGCCTGACGTGTCTCCTCCTTGATGTGGTCTAGCGTCTACTGTCCGCTGATTCAGAAATCCCTCCTTATGAGAACCTGACTCCCAAACGCACATGGATTGATTTCCTTGCTGCTTTCAGAGACGTCCCCGGTGCAACCAGAGAAGGCCCTGCGGTGCGTGTGTGGTGCATGCTGACCCGAAGGCTGGATAGGGGCCCAGCTGGCATTTCTGTCACTGCAGTCAGCAAGCTCACCATTTCAGAGCTGCCGGGATGAAACAGGAAACACTGCAGTCTTCCATCGGGGTCCCATGGCCGATTCCTGCAAAGGACCTTTCCCGAAGATTCTAGGGAGAAGCCAGAGACGGGCCTCTGCTTCCCACCCAGATGCCCCAGGACCAGCTCTGCGGGCTCCGTGGCTCTGTCCTGAGGGCTTTGGCCTTTATTTCCTAGGAAAGGGCACTGAGGGTCTTGCAATGACCTCAGACTTGGAATCTGCAGAGGCGAGACCACATTCTCACTCTGCCATGTGCTAGTTCCGGGATCTAGAGAAAACCCCTGAATGGGGTTTGGGGGGTCCGGGGCGCTACACTTTCCCTGCCTATAAAATGGGAATAAGAGCAAAAATGGCCTCACAAAATGATTGTGAGAATTAAATAAATGAGCATGTGTGCATGTACTTCCACTTCCTCCCCTAGGACTAGGCCTGTGCAATTAGCAAGTTTAAAAGGTGCTGACCTAAACTTCCCCACAAAGAGGAGCCGAATTACTGAGACGCCCCTACCGTGTTGGAGGTCCCAGAGTCAGGATGGGGGGGATATTATCTTTCATTCCAGGAACCCGGGGAGGAGGTGGGAATGTTGCCACTCGCTTATGCTTTATGCATTTTCCTGAGTCAGAAGCTGGATGGTCAAAACATTCATTCCCGGCACCCCAGAGCCCTTACTTTTCTACCCCCGCCCCCTGGCTCCCGTTTCAGGGATAGGCCTTTGTTTCGTGGCTTAGAAAGGGGATGGCGATGCAAAGACACGATCATATTAATGGAAACAACACCTGGGCGCTTCAGAGCACTTCAGTAAAGCTGCGTCAACTCGGAGACTAAACGCAAATCGCTTCTGACCAGGATACCCAGGTGAGGAACCCCACCTCGAGCCAAAGGGAAACGGACTCCCAGATTCTGAAAGCCTGTCTTGGTTGCGAAGAGCTCCTTCCAACAGCTGATCAAACAGTCTCACGAGTTCAGTTGACAAACCACCCATCGGCTCCATTTCTTCTGTTGATGCCCTTTCACCTGAGCGAACATTTACATTTGGACCCGCTCCAGCTGCTGCCGCTGCCAGGTGGCTGAGGGGTGCGTGCTGAGGCACATCTGCACAGCAACATCTGGAAACCTGAATGCATTCTTCTTCAACATCCCTGGGGGGACGGGGCCTCAGCAAGAGAAAAACCCAAACTCTTCATGGCTATTGGGAAGGATGTGAGGCGTCCACGTTTTTTTGTTTTTTTTTCTGGGTTAATTAAATCTTCCAGAGAACAAAACAGAAAGGCACCTAAAATTCTCATGGAAAGGCATTAACACCGTGGATAAAGGAGTGTCACCTTTAGAATTGTATCATGAAGACGTCACGTATGAGAGTGTCGTCTTTCATACATGTGTATGAAAATGCCCAACCCCTCGAAAAGGTCTGTGCTCAAAACCCTTTGTCCAGCAGCGGTGATGAATTCCTCACCTGGATGTCCCGGGTTCGCACTGACCCTCTTCCTGCTAGTTCGCTCCAAGGGCCTGGAGCAAATGACTCCCTGGATTGTTTGAGGTTTAATGAGATAATGTGCTCTGTCCAATGAAGAACACTTTGTTCATTGCACAGGGCTACCCTAACACGGCATCGGCCCCTGTGAAAGACAAACCTTTGGACCAGAACTCATGCTCCAGCCAATAATCGGGGAGGAGAGCAAAGGAAAACGATTGGCCGAGGCAGATACAAAACCACAGCTCAGTCTTGATTTTCAGACCAGCGATCAAGCCACCGGAATGAAAAGGTCGGCTTGCATTACAGACCTGGGGTGGGGAGAGGGAGTTCGGGGTTTTTTTAGAAACCAGAAAATACTCCATACAGAATGATACTCTAATTTGGGACTTCCTATTCTACTGTAAGTTTCAGACTTTCTGGGGCCGCAGGGTTATTACAAAGGGCTCGTGGATCCTTATGCAAAACCAACGCTGAGGGTTGTCTGGACAATATGCATGTACTAGGCCCTGGTACGTATTTATTAAATGAACAAATGGATAGATATTCCATCTCCTTCATTTGTACACTAGTATATTTCATATCCTGACAATACCACTGTGTTTTCATTATTTATTGCTGCATAACAAACGAATCCAAAACTTCATGGCTTACAGCAACGATAAGCCATCGTTTCTCATGATTCTGTTTGTCGGCTGGTGGGTCCTGTTGGTTTTGCCGGGGATCACTCATGTGGCTGCATTTCGGTGGCAGACAGCTGGGCCCCCTCCCCTACTGTCTTTCATCCTCAAGGAGGCTGGGCCGCAAGTGTGACCACCTACAGCAACGACCTTCCTCCTTTTCCATCTCTTGGCACACACAAACTCATTACCAAAATTCTGTGACACACATGAAATTATATTTTTTTGCCGGTCTGATCAAAAGTAGGTATAATTTTCATTCATTCACACCAGACGGCTACTGTTGCATTGGCCGTTGTCAGTTTTTTACTGGACAATCTAAGGGAAAAGAAGTCAGTGCCCCTGAATTCTTGCGGCACTTCGGTTGAAAATCACTGATCCACGGCACTGTGACTCATGAATTGTCCCTTATTCATTCAAAAGAGTTCCTGAATCCACAAGCGCTTTGGGTCATAGCGTTTCCTCAATCAGCAGAATGCCCACTAAAGGTCCAGATACTCTCGCGAGTCTCCACTAACTTGGTTGACATTTTAAAAGGATCCTCATTGTCAGAAGAGATGGGAAACTCTGAAATGGGAAGTGGGACCTTACGCGCTTTGGCGAGCTGGATTTTCCATGGGTGATCATCTGTGAGTCAGTGCTTCCTGTGGGCATTCATTCAGCGACATGGGGGGACCCAGAAGGAGGAGACCCCGTTCCTTTCCAAGGGCGCCCCCTCCAGGGATGTGACTGAATGAACTGATGAGGGAGATTTTTGTGCTTATTTTAAACACTGTTCTGTCATTTTAATGGCTAATCTTCCATAGAGAGAGAAAGAGCACTTTTTCTTTCTAAGTGTTCTACAATCCAGATCGACTTAGGAAACTCTACTTCTGTAAAATAAAACACTTAAACATGATTTATGGTTATTCCTGAACCCCAAATCGGACATACTGAATCCTGCATGTCCTTCCTCTCTGACGTGATGGAGTTATTTGCGTAGGTTCTCACCAGGATAGAACTGGGCAGCTTAGTGGGCAACCAAGACTTTCGCCGGCGCATCGCGCGTGGGAAGGGTCCTCACTGAATTAGGAAGACCAGCCATTTGAGGGGCAAAGGCTGACACTGCTTACGGAGCCGCGGCCTATAAGGCTCTACTGGGAACACGGGTGGGGTTCCTGGCTCTTAGGGTCCCACTGTTGCACGTGGTAAAGAAGGTCGCTTCTTGGAAAGCCAGGGACCTTGGCCAATTGTGGGGACCTTGAGAAGAGAGGGATTCACTTGGGTTTGTCGGTACTGCAGGTGAAGTCCGGTGTATGGCTTTCTCGCGGGCTGTCCCTCCCCCTGAAACCCCTCTCTCTGCTTCCCACCTGAATCACCCCACACCATGCGGCGTCCTGCCAGCCCAGCCCAATACCCCCTCCTTGGGGAGCCTTCCTGAACCTTCTCTAGACAGAACTCTCCCTCCAAGCTTCCCAAAGCACTTGCACCTGTTAATGACGGTGGCAGACACGGGGCAGGCGCAGCCTGGGGACCAAACAGGATGAATGAGTGAATGAAGAGATGACTGACAGCTCAGAGACAGTGTCTGGATTGAGATTCAAGAGAGATTAGGCTTTACAATCAGGACAGGAAGGTCAGGCGTAGGTACGTGATAACGCTCCCTACAAGCCACACTGGACCCGTGTTGGGAGGTCTGGTCTGCTACTAGGCCTGCCTTCCCTCCTCCCTTCTTCTCTCCTTCCCTCTTTCCTCCGTTCCTTCCTCCCTCCCTCCTTCCATCCTCTCCCCACCCTTTCAGGAAGGGGCTCCTGAAACCTGGTGTTAACATCTCTGGAGACAGAGCTGGTCTGGAATCTCCATCCCGCAGTGGGTGAGCCGGCAGGTTCCTAACCCTCCAAGCCCCCGGCATCCTCATCTATGGAGTGAGAAAGGGTGGCTGGTGTCTGTAAGACATTTAGCGCAGTTCCTGGCAAGAAGTAAATGGCTGTTGTTATATTGTTCTCACCACTTCCTCCCCCAGGACTAGGCCCGTGCAATTAGCAAGTCAAAAAGCTGCTGACCTAATTGTCTCCTTACACATTAGCCGGCCACAGTGGTTGGCCTGCTCACTGGGCTTCCCTCTCTGGAGGTCAGGGCCAGCCGTGTGAAATCTGTGCCCACCTGGGTATGTGTTTCTGAGACTCGGGTGCTGGTGCCCAGCTGAGGGCACCAGCCTGGGAGCTGACACCCAGAGAAGTGTCCGCAGTGTGCCCTCCCCTGTGTGCTCCTCGTGTGTGGGTTCTGGCAGCTGCTCCTGAGGCCAGATAAGCTGGGCTGAGAGAGTGGCCCCTCTCGGGTGGTCGCTGTGCACTGGAGAAGCGCTGGCCCACCCACCATGAGGAGGCAGGGGCCCAGCCCAACCCAGGCCCAGGCCCTACAGGCTCTGCTGCTCAGCCGACCAGCATCCACTTTGTGGGTTCCTCCCAGTTCTTGCGGGAAGGCGGGGAGGGCGGCAGGTGGGCCTCCCCTCTATCAAGTACCTGCTTCATTTTAGATTCTCCGAGTCCCTCTGTGCAGGGCCTTCCCACAGTCTGTGAAAGGCCCCATCGACTTGCGTGCCTGGAAGCTTCTGCTGTATTTTTAAGAAATGGATAGATGCCAAAGTGGGCTCATAAAAAGGACAATTTATAAATTTCACAGGAACGCTTTTAACAAAGAAGCACTCACTGAATGGCCACACTTGGAGACAACGTTGCATCCATTTCAGGACTGGCCTGCCCTCTCGCTCTCCGCAATCCGGGGTGGTCCCCGGCAGGACAGCGATGGAAGTGGGGGGATGTGTGGTGTGTGTTGGAAGAAGTGGGGGGTGGACTGGGCCTCGTGGGAGACACAGCTTCCTCCTGACCTAGGTGTGAGGACTAGCATCCCCAGTCCTTCCTCCAACAGCCCACCAGCCCGGAGCCAGTCCAGTCCCATCTGCTGTCACTGCCAATGGTCAAGGGAACCTGGGATCTTTGTGTGACCTGGCATCCCAGCCAGTCCCCTAATTGTGGGAGCAGGACCCCCAGCCTCCCTCCATTAATAACAAAAAGCCCCAATAGTCATCCGTACCCAGGGGTCCGGGAGACTAGGGACCTGGGTGCCAGGCTGCGTCTTGAGACTCTGGACGGTGGTGTTTTATGATCCGACAGCCGGGTACAGACACACGGGAGGGGGTCAAGGAGCGCAGGGCTGGGAGTGCAGACAAACACCATGGCTGGAGGGACAGGCACGAGGGCCTAGCCACCTGCAAGACCGGTGAGCAGGAGACGGGCAGGGAGAGGACTGAGTGCTTGGAGCCAGGACTTGGAGGCGGTGGAGGCGTCGGCTCTCCTAGGAAAGGCAGAGGAGGTGTTGCTTCTGAAGAAGAGGGTGCAGGGTGCGGGGCAGCCAGGACCCGTGTCTGACCCTGAAACCTCAAGTTTGCTGGGGGCACACGGACACCCTGACTGGGGGGCTGGTGGGAAGGGAGCCGAGCCCTGCTCTCCCCAGGGCCGCTCCTGGGTCCTAGGAGATTCCCACGGATACTTCCCAGAACTGCCGGGTGGAACAGTGTGTCCAGATAGTCAATCCTCCCTACTGCTCCCTACCCATCACGGTAGCCTCGTCCGAGCCACCCTTCCTTGGGTGACCGATGGCGCCAATGCAGGTCGTTTAGACCTTGTCTTCCTTCGCTGTGAGGAGGGGCAGGTAGACGTCCTCTTAGGGGATTTCTTTTAAAGAACCCAGAGAAGTCTTCTCCGCGTCCTTTTCTATCCTGGCTGGGGAATGGGCCAAGTGGGAGATGGCGTGTGTGTTGGCGCCACCTAGTGACCCGGGAGCCACCTGTCACCTGTTGGAAGAAGGGTTTGGCTGGCAGGAAAGTGCTTGGGATAATTGTTTAAAGTGAGGATTTCTGGGCTCCAGACCCTGAGGTGTCCATTTGGTTCGTCTGGAGGCGGGGAATCCATGAGTGTTGTCTTCTAACCAGCATCTCAGGTGTTTGTGAGGCGGGCGCCAGAGCAACTGAGGACAAGCCTCGCAGCGGACTGTCTGCTCATTTCCTGTGCTCACCGGTAGCTGTATGCAGGTCAAGGACCGGCTGACCGCTCCTAAATCTGTGTCTCCAGCGAAATCTCCCGAGCTTCTGCTGGTAACTTTTACCTGCACATTTAACACGGTCACCTCTGCACCCTTCATCTCTGCACCTCCTCCCCAGCCTCTGTAGTTTGGGGAAGAGTTGCCTTTTTGTTCTATTCAGGTCTACCACTGCTTGGATGAGGCCCACCCACAGGAGGGAGGGTGATCTACCCAATTCAGTCCACTGATTTAACTGTTAAGTTCACCCAAAGACACCTTCACAGAAACACCTAGAATAATGTTGCTCTGTGTTGTTTTGGGGTTCCTGGCTTTTAGGGACCCATTGTTGCACAGAGCACCTCGAATACCAGGCACCGCAAGGTCCAACCAAATTGACACATAAAATTAACCATCACAAGGCTACTCTTTGTCAACTCGGCATCCGTCACGTCACCTTAGACCACGCAATCTCCAAATGAAGACAGTAGGAAGGTTGTAACTCCACCTAACCCCATACAACTGTCCTGTGTACAACTGGATCTGCACTAACCCCTCCCCCGGAAGAGGAGGCAAAGTCCTTGAGTGATATCTACTCTTCTTCTTGATATCCTGCAACTCAAATAGCTGACATAAAATTAATAATACTTAAGCCCGGCCAGTGTGGCTCAGTGGTTGAGCATCGGCCAATGAACCAGGAGGTCACGGTTTGATTCCCAGTTAGGGCACATGCCAGGGTTGCGGGCTTGATCCCCAGTGTGGGGCATGCAGGAGGCAGCTAATCAATGATTCTCTCATTATTGACATTTCTACCCCTCTCCCTTCCTCTCTGAAATCAATGCATATATTTTTTTAAAAAACTTAAATACTAGGTATAAAGTCAATACATCTTGTGTTTCATGACAAGAGGATAAGAGAGGGAAGGAAAAACATTATATATATCCATATATGTGTGTATGTGTATATGTATATGTTCTTCCATTACCCATTCCATATTTCCTTTGCCCCCAGCAAGCACTTCAGCTGGCCGTGGCTCTTTACCTGCGGAGGTGACCCTGAGGGTCATTCCCGAGGCCCTGGCCATTAGGAGGCCTGCCTGGATTGGGTTGTTGTAGGTTTCCACGAACACCTCACTAGGGGTGTGGGATCTGAGTTCCTGCGCAGCGATGATACACTCTGGAATGCAGGGTAATGAGTTTCCGTGGTATGAATCTTGACCAATGGGAAGTGAGATGAAAGGCAGCTGGGAAGACACCTCCTTCTCGCTCCTGCAGACACTAAGGTGGGGTCCCTCCTTGCAGGCTTTCTGGGGAAATCCCATACATGGAGTGCACACAGCTACCAAGCAGCCTTTGGAAGGAGTAAGGGGCACCGTCAGGCACTGGATCACGTTTCTGTGCCTGTTCCCTGCCTCACTGCTTTCCACTCACCTTCCCTGCCCTGGGCTGTGCCTTCCAAACAGGTTAATATCCTAACTGTGCTTCAGGCTCTGCTTTGCAAAGGGCCTGGGCTCAGACAACTTAAAAGTGAGTAATGATGAAAATGGTACAGATAAAAACGTTTGGAATGCAGCTAACACTATCTAAGAGGATACTTGTGCATTAACTATATATTTGAAAATGAAAAGATTGAAAATTGGGTTAACTATCCAGTTGAGAAGTTAGAGTAGGAATAATAGACTAAAGCCAAAGAAAATGTAAGGAGTGAAATAGTGAAGTTAAGAGAAGGAGTTAACGGAATGAAAAAGAAAGTTATAGATAGATGCACCCAAAAGTTGTTTTATTGAAAATACAAATACTTCATTTTTTTTAGAATATATTTTATTGATTTTTTTTACAGAGAGGAAGGGAGAGGGATAGAGAGTTAGGAACATCAATGAGAGAGAAACATTGATCAGCTGCCTCTTGCACACCCCCTACTGGGGATGTGCCCGCAACCAAGGTACATGCC
>NW_006290034.1:8862689-8876325 GCF_000327345.1 Myotis davidii
AAAAAATATTTTTTTTACAGAGAGGAAGGGAGAGGGATAGAGAGTTAGAAACATCGATGAGAGAGAAACATCGATCAGCTGCCTCTTGCACACCCCCTACTGGGGATGTGCCCGCAACCAAGGTACATGCCCTTGACTGGAAGCGAACCTGGGACCCTTCAGTCCGCAGGCCGACACTGTATCCACTGAGCCAAACCGGTTAGGGTGAAAATACAAATACTTTTTTTAAAAAAGTACCTATGATAAAATGATCACAGGAAAAAATATAGGAAGTCACAAATAACCAAATTAGTATTAGAGAGAAGAGGGGGGAAAAAACTATAGCAAAGATTTAAAAAATAATAAGCAAATATTTTAATTAAATGACCTCCAGCAGAGCGCAGCCGATGTCATGAGCGGAGGAAATACTGACAGGGAGTTTGAGACCAAGCGGATCAAAGAAAGTGTGTTCAGAGCGAGAGGGGAACTTGTAATAAAGAGGCATCTCCCAGGGGCTTGATAAGCCAAGGAAAGGAAGTGGAAACACCTGAATTTAAGTGGCTCCAGAAGCATTATCACAAAATCAAAGTCAGAAACATATTCATACCCCCATGACACTGCACACACACACACACACACACACACACACACACACACACCACCATTCGTGAAAGAAACGCAGCTTCCTTGTACCAGCAGAAGAGGGCGCTGTTGAATTAGGAAACGCGGTAAGTCAGCAGTTTTATGTAGGTTCCCACAAAGCAATTTGAGATCAGGGTTTGCAGGCAGATAATCTGAGAAGTGATCTCAAGGAATGGGAGGCAGGGGGTAAAAGGAAGGAGGGAAAATCAAGCCACGGCATGATGGAGCTGATTATTGCTGTCGGCAACCAGGGCTGAGTCTTGCCGGAGACCCTCTGTGGAGCCTCAGCATTCAGAGTTGGCTGCCCTAGGGGGAGAACGGGAGTGTTACGTCCACTGGCTGGAATGTAGCTTAGTCCCCCTGGTTCATGTGGCAGCCTTGAGGGGTGCTGTCCTGATCTCTCTAGAAAGAATTTGCCTTTTGGCTGCAAGGTGTGCACTTGGCCGAAAGCCTCCATCTGCAGTGCCCTCGGGATCTGCCCTGACCTGTTATCCCCAATAAACCAGCTGCTTTCCCAACGCCACCTCGGCCCCTTGCTTCCCGGAGGTCAGAACTGGATCGCCCCATGGGGCACTGACTTCCTGCGCATTTCCAGGTTCACACACACCTGAGAATGGCCGCGTGGGCTTGTGGGGCCACAGCACATGGCAGCGCCCGGAAACCTGAGGGAAGAAGGTCTGAGCTGGGCAACGCCGCGGAGGCAGCTGTCAGTTCACCCCTGTGCCCGCGGGTGGCCTCAGCAATGGCCAGCGAGAGACAGGGGACCTGGAGAGACCAGGCGTAAGCGATGCCTGTTTCAGCCACGCACCTTTGCACGGCCAGATGCATGCCTGACTGCGGAGCCCAGCTACCACGGAGCCTTCAGTGTGAGGTCAGACGGTATGCAGGGCCGGCCTCATAAGCCAGCATGGGCATGGCTGCGACAGGTGCCGAAGCCACCATTCCTCTCATCAGGTCCTCCTCCACCACACCATCCAGAGCTTCCCTTCCCTCAGCCAGCAGGTCGGCGGGGTGAGCTGCCTGCCTGGCACCGTGTTTCAGTCTCATCTCCTTTCTCCACTTGGAGCTCCACTGCTGGAAGGATCCCCAAGACCAGGTGGTAGTGAAAGCCTCACTTTCAGAGGAATCCTACCGTGTCCTCTGGTGGAAGGCCTATAACTCCCCCTCCTTTACCCCTATTCCCACCTCCCACTCCCCCCAGTAAAGAGCTGGCCAGGTGGGAAAGTGCCAGTCAATCCTTTTTGCAAGTCAAGGGCGTCCCCACTTCTAAGGGGCAGCATTCTTTGGGCTCCTCATATTTGGCTTGAGGGTAAGAGGACCTCCTCCCCAATGTGGGGGAGAGGAGGAGAAACTAGCCTTCTCCCTCCACCATCCCTCTCAGGGTCTCCTTCCTTCCTCGCTGGCTCACTGCTCTCTCCTCATAGGCCCGAGGTGGGTGGGTGAGAAGCCCCTGGGACAGTGTGGCCGCCCCAGCACGCCCTCGGGGATGGGCCCCGTGCTGCTCTTCGGCCTCCGGTCGTGTTCATCAGCCTCCTGTGTCCAGCTCCGAGGCTTCAGCAGAAATGGTGAGAGCACCGTAAACGTCCGATCAGCCTGGCGGTCGTCATAGAAACAGAAATCAAAGCCATAACAAAGCATCATTTTTTACTCATTAGTTTGGCAGAAAGTAATACGAGCAATAAAAAAGCAAGTCGGACAGGACCTGAGGCGACCAAGCAGCGGTGGATGAGGTGTGGGTTTTTTTTTTCCTCTCTCTTCTTTTTTTCATAGGGTGAAAGGAGGCTTTTGTACCTGGAAAACACTGATTATAGTTCATTGTGTGCTTTTCAAATGTAACATGCTATGTATTAAAGCTTTACTTTTTAAAGCCTAGTTTATTTTAAATTTGGCTTCGAGTTCAACTTACAAACCAGCTTGTCCTACTGGTTTAACAGCTCAAAATTTACAACTCAAAAGAACTTTAAAATGTGTTTCTCCCTGGCTCTGTGATCAATATGTAATTAATTTTTACAGATTAAATCCTTAAACATTTACTCCCCTGATTTTTTTGTAATTAATCCTATTTCCTGAGACATTTGAAAGCACAATTACAGATTTAATATATCGGATCCTTCCAAGTAACCCCTGTCGTGGCAGGCTTAACAGGCGACGTTATTCTCCGCAATGATACCCCTTTCGTCAATTACTAAATCAATCTTGTAAACGCGGCGTTTCCGGTTCTCTTACCCTGTTCACACAGCGTCAGTACTGGAAAGCAGCTACAATGCAGCAGGGTGAGTCTGGGGCTGGTTACACATCCTGCGCATACAACCCCACTGGAAGGAATTCCACAGCGACTGTTTCACTATTTCAGTACCTACTTGTGCACCTGCCCTCAACCAAGGGGGGACGATTACCACCTCAGCTGAGCGATCCCATTAAAGACGCAGGTTGCAAAGTTGACTCATTTTACTACCTGGTTTGGATACCTCTGTGCCCTCTCTCTCCTGGACCCCTTGCTTCCCTGCCTCATCGCCCACTTCTTCTAGAATGCTGTGTTGACCCGGGGGTGGGGGGTTGATGGGTCTACTGGGGTGGACCCACAAGCGTAGCATGTAGTTTAGCAGGTTGTCCCCTTCCCAGTCCCCACCCCCTCCCCCTTCACCCAGAAGTCCTCACTCCGTTTGGTGGCAGGGGAGTCCCGGCGCTGCTGGCCAATGGGTGAACAGGACCTCGCCGAGAGCTTCGTATCCTGGGTGTAGGTGGGAAGCTCACCCCTCCTGGCCACAGAGGAAAATCCGGGGACAAGAGGATGAGGCTGTGTCTTGGGGTGAAGACTGCTGTTCCCACCTGACAATGAGGAAGAGCTGGATAAGCCCCTGAGTTCTAACTTGTGTGGGGCCTGGGAGAGAGCTGAGCTCACCAGGCAGCCAAGTCACCAAACTCCAAGGAGAGACCGGCCCACGGAGGCAAGGCAGTCCTCCCTCCCGGGCAGAGCGCGGGAGAGCGGGGTGGCGGCCCGCGGCCAGGCAAGGAGACGTACACAGAAATGTCAACTACGTCTCCGGGGCCGAGGGGCCTGCCTGTCACTGGAGTAGCTGGTCCCTGGGCACAAGGAGGGTGTCAAGCTTCTTCGCCAGCCCGTGCTGCCTGCTCGCAGGAAAGACTGGGACAGGGCAGCAGGGTGATGGGCGTCTTCTCTGTGACTCGGGAAGAAGGGTGGGAGGTGATGGATGGCTGAGGGGTCAGGCACAAAGCCCCTTTCTCCTGTGAAGCAACAGCGTTAAGCCATCGAGGGGAAGAGAGTGAACCCTCTAGATCCGTGGCCCTGGGAGAGGAGGGGAAGTGGCGCCGTTCTTCCTTGAGAGAAGATGGGGAAGCCTCTCCCAGGACACAGGCCAAGAGCCAGGGCTGCTGTAGAAAGGGAGAAGTACCACCCTCTGCCCCTAGGGGGCGCGGGAGAGCGCGTGGGTCCAGAATCCCGCGCTGATCTCTTGCAGACTGCTGGGCTGGGAAGGGGTGCGTCCATGAACACGGGGCAGACACTTTGGAAGACAGGCTGAGGTTTCTTACAAAACTAAACATACTGTTACTATGTGACCCGGCAACCGTGCTCCTTGGTGTTTACCCAAAGGAATTGCAGAAAATCAAAAGGCATGATTAATACAACCCTGAGCACCAGGGTGGATGAATGGTGATATCCTATGCCCGGTCCTGCCCCTCCCCACCTCCCCACCTTCTGCAGAACCCAGGGAACCTGTGACTGGGGGAGGGGGTGGGGGTGGGGAGTGTGTATCTTCCTTTTATGCCTGTGTCTGCTCCACATCACAGCCAGGAGGAGTCAGAGCCAGGCCTCCAGTGCCAGAGGCTGGTTCACCTTCAGGACGTAACGCCCCCTGGTGTTAGTCCAGGGAATCAGCTTAACACGGGATGTGGGGTGTTATTCAAGTGTTTCTCATAAATAGGTAATGCATTGCAGATGACGTCTCCATAGATTAAAAACAACATTAAAGAAACTTCCGGGCCCCAGAAGGTGTGATTAACTAGCCCAGCCCTGCCCGAGATCGGCGTGAGTGTGATCCTTGGCACCGCCCAGGCAAGTGGGGGCCGCCTTGGGAACACCCAGAGGCCCAAGGCCATGTGCACGGGCTGGCGTCTCTAGCAGGCTGTCTGCCCTGGCTCGGATCCTTTTCCCTGATAACCAGGCTGCACAAGTACAGGGTTGACTTGGCCTGGGAGGATCCTGCTTCTGAGATCTGAGCTCTGCCTGCGTCCCCTCCCAGCCCCCAGAGTAACGATAGCCTGGGCGTGGGCCGGCCTGCCCAGACCTGCCAGCGGCACGCTCACTGGGCCTGGCCCACCGTGGGGTCAGTGCACGGGGTTCTGGCCACGGCTGCTTGCTAAGGGCCTCGGGGGCCTGTGGCTTTACACAGCACATCTGCTCTGGTCCACAGCCTAGACTCCTGAGCCCATCAAAGTCAGTTAATAGAAAATTACACCACTTCAGCTGCTTTTTCAAGTTTCCACTTGGGCATCCCACCCTCACCTCAAACTCAACGCATTGAAGATAATTCTTAGACACAGAAGAGACTTTAAAATATATGTATTTTTTATTGATTTCAGGGAAGAAGGGAGAGGGAGAGATAGAAACATCAGTGATGAGAGAGAATCCCTGATCGGCTGCCTCCTGCACACCCCACACTGGGGATCGAGCCTGCAGCCTGACATGTGTCCTGACTGGGAATTGAACCGTGACCTCCTGGTTCATGGGTCGAAGCTCAACCACTGAGCCACGCTGACCAGGTAGAAGAGACTTTAGAGAGCACTGTCAGGGGTCTCACAAAGCCCTCCAGGAACTGTGAGACCATCCAAATCATTTAGAAAAAAAAAATGGGAATGTGTGTATTTTTTCTGTGGTTTCCATCCCAGTGACACCCCTCTTCCCTCCTACTTCGTGGAGAATACTAACATGCCCTTGACCTGTTTGCTCTCCTGTCTCCACCTATGCAAGGTTAGTCCTTCCCCCTGTCCTCTTCGTTCTTAAATTCTGAGATTTAAAATTTCTTTTCCCTGGTCCATAAGCAGGCTTAAGCCTACGTTGAAACAAAACAACAGTGACCCTTGTTTCAACCCTGCACATCCCTATCCTATCTCCTTGCTGCACAGTCTGCATTCTCTACCCACCTCTTGCTCTCCTCCCTGCGGTATCGTCAATGACCTGTCACCTCCCGAAACAATGTTCATTGTCCGTAGCCTATCTCCTCCGCAGTTTAAACCCACACTGCACAGAGCTGAAAGTCTGGCTGAAAGATTAGAGATGGGAATCTATGCGCGGCCAGCCTGGCTCAAAGCCTGGCCTCCCCACCTACTAGCAGCTGTGTGATCACCTGTCTGTGCCCGAGTTTCCTTCTCTGTAAACTGTAGATGGTCTAATGCCCACAACAGAGGTTGTAGTGAGGAATGAATAAGACCTGGAAGATACTTAGCACAGTGCCTGGTGTACAATAAGTGTGATCTATTATGTTTGCCCCTGCATGTCCCAAAGGTATGGACACTTGACAAGCTATAACTGAACTCACCTTTTCCCTTTGAACTTCCTCTTCTGCCTGGTTCCCCACGTGTCACTGAGATTGGCCTGTGGCCGCATCGGCTGCAGTAGCTCAAGCCCATTCATCAGTTCAAGTTCCTCTGTCTCACTCGTCTTCTATTTGGTCTCCCTGCCTTCACCCTTGGCTCACAAAGCCACTCTCCAGTCCCCATCAGCTCCTCTTATCTTCATAAAGGCTCTTCAGGGCCTCCCCATTGCCTACTGGAAAAAGCCAGACTTCTAAGCCCACCAGAGAAGGCTCCCTGAGCTCTGGCGTCGGCCCCCCGCTTCCAGGTGGTGCCCACCCTCCCCATCCTCGCCCTGCTTCCTCCCTTACGCTGTCCCCATGCCAAACCGCCAGCAGGTGGCCTGAGAAATCCTACCACTCCAACTGCCTGCCTTCCTGTCCTTCTCCCGTGGCATCAGTGGCATCTCATGCCTCAGACCTGCGGCACCAGGCAGCCTCCTGTCACCCCACCCCCTCTCCGCAGCTCCTCAGCACCGCACACCATCCGACATGGCTTCCCGCACATGCTCCGTCACATGCCTGTGCCTCTGCCCAGGATGTTCCTCCCTCGTTATCTGCCAGATATTCATCCTTCACGTTCTGCTCGCGGGTCAGGGCCAGGGAAGCCAGGCTGCTTCTGCAGGCTGAGGGCCCGCCTCCCTTTGCCCCACCTTCCCAGCAGCCTCTGGTCTGTCACACTCCGGTATCCAATGTCCAGGCTTTGTTTAAGTAACAGTCTCACACCAGCCTGAGCTCCTCCAGGACAGGGAAGGCACCCCCACCTCCACCCCTGCCCCTAGCCCCCGGTCTCCTGTCCTGCCCTGTTTTCTCTTAGCACGTTACCCCTATGCGTGTTGTCTGTCCATCTCTCCCCACTAGAATATAAACTCCATGAGGGCAGAAACATTGTCTGTTTCGATGGATCCCTAGAGCCTTGAATAGTGGCTGGCCTATAGTAAGTGCTCAGTAAATATTTGTTGAGTCAATTGTTGAATCACTGATCATTCTTCCGTTGTCTAGCTTTGTATCCCTGGTAGCTAATACATCACCCAACCTGTAATAGTGACTACATATACGCTTCTGAGTGAATGGGTAGATGAATGAATACTTTATCGTGTTACTAGCCTTTTTTAAACAGTTCTAACATGAGTGTTGAATTCTAAGGTCTCTACTAATCAGCCGCTGGATTTGGAATCCACTGTGTCTCAGCATGAGCCCTTACCTGGGGCTCACTGCTCCGCCCACTGCCCTTGACTGGATCCCAGACACCGTGCTCTCCACACCCCTGCCCAGACTTCAAACAAATGCCATTTACCCATGTATTCAACTCCTACTTATTAAGCACTTGAGATAAGCCACTCCCTGCTCCAGCCACAGTCCTTCCCTGATGCCTTGTCCGCCTCTCTCTTTCCTCAAGGTGAGGACAAGTTGGCCCTGACTTGTGACTCTCTCTCCTTGGGCACTAACAACCCATATTTTAATACCTCATCACTGGAAGTATTCACCTGTAAGAAGATATTACACATCTGTAGACTTGGCAGGAAATGGCCCTTTAAAGAAACAGCACTTTCTAACATTGCAAAGATTGGGGATGACAATTTTTCTAATATTTTTTCACAACTTCCCTGTCTTCTTAAATAGAGTGCCGTATACAGACTGTCCATCTGACCTTTATAACTCAGGGTGGCCACCAGGGACACTGTTACTCTGTGATGTCCCAGGGTGCCGAGAGGAGTCACTGGGAAAAGGAATTCGTCCTCACGATGCCCCCTTGGCAGGGCCTGGGTCTCCAGAACTCCCCCCCCCCCTGCTCTTTTTTAATGTGTTTCTAGTCTAGCCTGGGTTTGGAAATCAGATGATGCTTATTAGAAATGTTTGTAAATGAGGTGGAAACGGTATCTAAGTGAGGGCACCAGGTGTTCTTTTATGGGTACAATCTATCCGCCTCAAAGCATGGATTCCAGAACAATCTGTGTTGTTGATCAGAGCCCTTTCTCCCTTAACTCTTGTGTTTTTTTTTGTTTCAGGTGTATCTATTCTGAATTCTTGAGGCTGGGTAGATGGTTTCTTTACGGTGTGCCTTCAGAGCCCTTGCCATTTTACATATTCTCTTTTGTTGTTAACTATTTCTAATGTGCCTATGTCATGACATTTTGGTTAGATTGTTCCCTGGTTAGATTATTCATTTCCCAAGAGCAAGTGGTATTTTAGTCATTCATTCATTTGCTAAGTACATTTTAAAGCAACTATGCTGTAGAAACAGTGCTATGGGCTTGGGAGAACTGGGGACGGCCTTGGGCGAGAGATGGCATTTGAGTTGGATCTGGGTAGCATTCTGGGTTTGGGAAAGCTGTGAGAACAGGCGGGATGAGAGAAATACACCCATGAATGTGTGGAAAGTACAGCCATGCTGCCATCTTGAGAACAGCCAATGGGGAGTACCCCACCTCCTGTTGGAGTTTGGGGGAAAAAAACAAAAAACAGATGTGAGACAAATAAATGTTACCTTTCTTCTTGGGTTTGGTTAAGCTGGAAAACTTGACTTTGGGCAAGAGCTGAATGAGGCTGACTCACTTTGTCCCAGATAATGGGGTCCAGGTGGGACTCCCGGTTACACAGCCCACCGCTCAGTTCCTGGGAAGTTTTCCAACTCTTACTTTCTCAACTCGAATACCTGAGATTGTCAGATATAAATGAACAGTAGGTGGCATTGAAAGGGGAATTTATATCTTAAAATTGAGTTTACTTTACACTACCCCTCTTTCCCACGATAGCACCCCATGGTGAGGCAGCGAAACTTATGGGAAGTGGGTTAGAATCGCTTTCTGTCACAATCCAGCGAGGCCCTTAGATCATGTGGGGCTATTCAGAGGCATAACTGGAATTGGAAATCCCTGCCTCCTCTAACTTTGAAGGGTCTACATTTTAAAGATGAAAGAGACACATTTTTATTTATTTTATTTTATTTTTATAGAAGAAGGGAGGACAGAGAGAGACACAGCTATCAATGATGAGAGAACCATTGATGGGCTGCGTCCTGCTCACCCCACCTTGGGGATCAAGCCTGCAACCTGGGCATATGTCCTGACCAGGAATTAAACCGTGACCTCCTGGCTCATAGATTGATGCTCAGCCACTGAGCCATGCCAACTGGGCAAAAGAGACACATTTTTAAAAAATATGTATTTTTATTGACTTCAAAGAAGAAGGGAGAGGGAGAGAGAGAAACATCAGTGATGAGAAAGAATCGTTGATTGGCTGCCTCCTGCACGCTCCACACTGGGGATCAAACCTGCAACTTGGGCATATGCCATGACCAGGAATCGAACCTGAACCTCCTAGGTTCATAGGTCAACGTTCAACCACTGAGCCAGGGTAGACACATGTTTTTAAAGCTCAGTAGTAAAGCCTGGTGGCAGGCTAGTGAGTCTGTGTTTGGGGGGTTAATCCCTGAGGGGTGACTATGTGTGTTTAAGATCCAGTGAGGGCAAATGGGCTTGGATTTTGTGCACGGTTGTGAATATGTGCATGTGTGAACTTGAGGGTACAAGCATGTTGGGATGCTGGGTGGGGTCAATTCCTGGCCATGTGTTTGTGTGTGTGTGTGTGCATGAGTTTAAGGGTGCAAGCATGTTGGGGTGCTGGGTGGGGTCAGTGCCTGGCCATGTGTGAGTATGTGCGGTGGGGGGATCAGTCTCCGGGTCTGTGTGCGTATGACTGCGCGTGTGTGAGTGTGAGTGTGTCCGATGCGGGGAGTGAGCGGAGGGAGGGGAGCCCCGCGGGCCCCGCCCTCGGCGGCAGGGGGGCCGGGCAGGCGGCCACTACATTTCCACAGGAAAATCCCAGGGCATGATGCGGTAAAGAGATGAACTAATTCAGGGTGAAAGGACCTGTGTATTGTGGCCCATATAGATCTTACAGGGGTTCTGGGTATGAATGGGTGTCCTGGCCAGCATCAGGCCAGGCCAAAGAGGACCAGTATGGCCTCACTACTGGAAATGCCACACTTGGCAGGGCAGGGGATTCAGCATGGCCACACCTGGCAGCTTGGATCAGTGACACTGCCAAATCAGGCCACATCTAGGCTTCCAACCAAGAGAAGAAAGACAGTCTGCAGGGACAGGGAGGCCCAGAAAGTTCCTCAGAGCCCCTCTGCTCTACTCTACTCCCTCACTCTGTTCTTTACTTTTCTGCAATCCTTGCCTCAGGCCAAGAGGCTTGCAGACTGTCCCTTCCTTGGGCCTCCTTTCTCCCTAGAGGGGATGAGATGTTACATAGAGAAATTGGAAACTCTTTCACGAGCGCAACAGGCAGGTAGGAGTTTACTTTCAAAACCGCCGGGGTGGAGCCGAAGGCGCCGGCAAACCGCTGCCCGGGGGACCCGCTTGGAGGAGATCTCCCCGCGCCCGGGCCGCTTCGCTGGGGCGGACCTCCTTCCCGGCTGCAGCCTTTGAACTGCACCAAGCAGCGCGCCCAGGGGAGTGTGAAATTTATGAAAATTTAAACGCGCCGGTGGCTGAGGCCGGAGTGGGGCGGAGCCGCGGCCTGGCGGCCGGAGATGAGCTGGGAGGGAGACTCTCTGGGCTCCGTTTTCACTTCTTCCAACCAGGTATCTGCTCACGCCGCGAAGGTGTCGTGAGCCCTTTCATCTGCTCGTTTAGAGACGCCAGGGCGCTTTGTTATGGCGATGGTGTGGCTGGCACTTGGCGTTTTGTGAACCCTTCTCCCCCCCCAGGGGCTGTGGTGGGAAAGGAGTGCATTTTTAGACACGTATTCCAAAAGCTAGCCGGCTGTAAAGAAGCTGGCGCGTTCAGCTGCATGTGTGTGCGTTTACAGGGCTGCTGGAAATATTATAACTTGGGTCGCCCATCCACAACGCTAATGAGCATTCGCCTTCAGTGGGTCGTTTTGATTACACAGCTCCTAGGCCCTCATAGTGAGAGGGCAGCCACTGTCTGTGTGCAGGGAGGTGTAATTAGTCATTTTATGTAGCCACTAATTAGAGTTCTTAGAGGCAAATTAAATCAATGTGATATCGTTGGGGCTTTGATTTGTGGGAGGAAACTGGTGGAGTCTGGAGTTCAAAGAAATAACACTCTTCACCTATCCGCGAGCAGGTAGCCTTTCCCAAACGCTGGTGTCTAAGTATAATTAGTGTGACATGTTCATTCACAGTGTTGGCTGTGTGACTGACTGGGTTGCACCTCAACGTGTGAATAACATGGGATGAGAACTTTGCCAACGGCCTGTTGGTCAGGACTGCTTGCCAGGCAGCCTCTTTTTACTGTGATGTGTTTGAGTGAACAGCCAAAACCATAAAGGGGGGTTTTCTTACCTGGCCACAGTTCCTGGGGGCCCTGCTCTGCTGAGGAGTGAGCAGGTCCCTCACACAGCCACATACACCACTGGTTAGTCCAGGCCTCAGCCGCATTTGGGTTGCATGGCCCTTATTACATTGTATTTTCATACGCAGTTTCCACCTTTGGGCTGTGAGCTCCTTTCTTTTCTCCTGGACTGCTCCCCCCCCGCCCAGCCCCCCCAACACCCAGTGCCTGGGATGCTGTGACTGTGAGTAGGAGTTGAAATTGCAGCATTCTTTATGGCTTACGTGTTGAGTGGGGACCATTTACGATCGTTGCCCACCCTCCTCTGTGTAAGTAAATAGTTCTGGTAATTGCTGCACAGCTATACATTTTTCCGTAGCTCAGAGCACACACAGGTTCTGGAATTCGACTCCACTTGTGTGACCTTGGTATCCTTAACTGTAATGTGAAATTAACATTTTACCTCCCTTAGAAGGTTTGGTCTGAGAATTAAGTGAGATATTATGTGCAAATGACTTGAAACGGTCCCTCACACATCCTCGATCTGTAAAGGGAACTAGCTGTGGTTATGGGACCAGCTGGGTATGGGCAAGTGATCTGGGCATCGTGCCAGGCTATTTTCCAGAAGGGGGACAAGACAGGATTAGGTGGACTTGGGGCTGGTCCATGATTCTCCGAGGGCCTTCGGTCTGGCTGAAGCCTGAGGAAAGGGTGCATGTGTGTCCTGCTGTCGGTCTCCATCGCTGTCCTGCATCCCCCTTATTGGAGAGCAGGCACTGGACCCGGCGCCATGGGGTTTTCAGAGCGGTAGTCCTGTGAGATCTATTTTGCTGAATGTCTAGCAGGGGACAGAGGGGTCACTTGAAAACAAATATACACCATCGAGCCCAAGACATGTGAACTATTCACAACTCCTCAGAAATCTGTCCTGAGCTGCTGGGGTGTTTTAGAGGTCATCAGTGACTCAAGCCAAGCAGTTATTCTGGGAAGGTGAGCTGAAGTCATTGGCAAAACAGGTAAATGGGGATGACGTTTCTTTCCTTGTGAATGGTGGCCCGGAATCATATATCTATATCTATATCTATATCTATATCTATATCTATATCTATATCTATCTATCTATCTATCTATCTATCTATCTATATCAAAGGCTAATATGCAAAGTGTCCCCTCCGGTGACCGTCCTACTGACTGACTGGAGACTGGGAATTTGTTCGCTCGCTCTAATGTGTGCTGACCACCAGGGGCCGGCGCAGAACATGGCAGGCAACCAGCGGTGGGGGCACTTATAAGAAGTTCTGTTGTAATGAAAGGATCATGAGATTTGTCATAAGTGCCACACGCCCTCTGACCCCTCCATCAGTGACCTGGATGTTTTACGGTCTACAGACCACACGTTCAGCAAAATGTTTTGCAGACCTTGCCATAGTTCTCCACACCCTCCCTTATAGCCCCGGGGTCCTCCAAGTAAACCCTGTAAAACACGTCCAGTCTTCTCTGATCTCTGCGATAATTCACTTCCAACCTGGGAACAGTGAAAGGAGGCCCTCAAGGAACAGAATGAAAATCATTATGTTACTTAGCTACAGTTAATGGTATTCATTAAAGATAGACTGTTGCAGACCCCTGAAAGGTACATGAGTTCAACGACAGTGATACTCAAGTCCTATGCCAAACAAAAGAGATTGTAACTGAGAGAATTTCACTTTCCTGAGGAAGAAGAAGAATGCTCTAACAGTTGTGGCTGCTTTCCGCACGCCAGGCACCGTTTTAAATTATACGAATCATCTCACTTAATAGCCACCATGAGCCTGTAAGGTCAGTAAAATAGAATCCCCTCGTTACAGGTAGGGAGACAGGCACAGAGAGGTTAAGCAACTTGATCTGAGGTCACACAGCTGCTAAGTGCCGGGACCAGGATGTGAACAGTGACAGTCTAACCCAAGAGCCTGCGTTCACTGCTTCTCTTCTGTAGAAGAAAAGTTGACTCTAAACAAAGTGATTTAAATTGTCATTTTCCCCTGGAGGTCCATATCATTGAGAAGAATGTTAGCTTCTAAACATAGGAAAAGGGAAATGGGAGGAGAGGGCTGGGGGGAGGTGGGCAAAGGGGGTGGG
>NW_006290034.1:8876458-8876893 GCF_000327345.1 Myotis davidii
CTTTCCCTTAGAAATACAACCACTGTAGGAGGGGAGTGCGGGCCGCAGCCCTTTAAGTTCAGTGTGTGTCTCTGTACCCCGTGCAAAGCAACCTTCTACCCTGCAAACCAGTGCCCTTAATTACCTAACAACTCCAGGCAGAACGGTGGGTGTTTCTATAATTTCCTTTCCATGAAGGTCAGCTTCTGTTTACTGCCGCCCTCACTGCAACGTGCCATTTCCCTCCGATGGCTCTGCTCTCTCCATATAAGGAGTGGGTATAGTTTATGTTCATGAACATGAGTTTTGGGGACGATTCCCTTCGAGGCCACCAGTCTTCACTTCGCTTTTCTCCGTGCCTCCGTGGACGTGGTGTGCCAGCCCTGCCCTGTCCGGTGTCTGCCTCCTGCGGTGCCTGCAGCGGGCGGGGGCTATGGACAGGGGGGCGGGGGAGGG
>NW_006290034.1:8876946-8879077 GCF_000327345.1 Myotis davidii
GTCTGTGTGAGACAGGTGTGTGAGCAGCAGGCAGCGCAGCTCCCGGTGCTTGTCATCACCGCCGAATCGAACCCTGCACCTTTCCCTCCTCCAGGAAACGGAGATGTAAGATAGGCGATCGATCTCTACGGTGTCTTGCACAGTCCATGCGTGGCCTTCACCTCCTGAGGACGGCCACTCTTCACTCAGCGCGCACCGCATGCCTGTTAGGTCCTTGGGGCTGGAGAGGGGGTGACGAAGGTGGCCGCTGCCCCCCGGAGCTGACCATCCCTGCAAAAGGTACCCGCTCAGATGGAGAAGTGGACGTTGTGATGTAAAGCAAAAGTACAGGCTGCTGCGAAAGGGCCCGGGCTAGAGCGTGAGGGGCTTACAGAAAGTGACATCTGCCTGTGATGTGAAAGGTCGCGCTGGGCCAGGAGTCGGACAGCTCCGGATTCCAGGATCCCTGTTAGCGCCTTTACGTGACACCATCCCCGCCGGCCATGCAGCGGCCTATGGGCTATCACCCTGGGAATCTGGTTCCTTCTCTTTCACTTCATTGCCTTCCTGATAAGGCAGCCCTCTGGCCTTATCTGAGCTCTGCTCATTTCTTGTACATACAAGGAAACTACTAGTATCTTGTAAATATTGTCATTGCGTGATAAGCCTCAGGACACTGTAGTCCCTCCTGACCCACAGTTTCGCTTTCCAGGGTTCCCATTACCCGCGGTTAACCGCTGTCTGAAAATATTACATGGAATGTTCCAGAAATAAACCATTCATAAGTTTTAGATTGCATGCCATTCCGAGTAGGGTGGTGAGATCTTGCTCCATCCCGCCTGAGAGGTGAATCCTCCTATTGTCCAGGATCCAGGCCATAGATCTACCCACCTTAGCCCCTTAGTAATCATGTAGGTTCTCAGATCCACCGTGAGGTAGCTCAGCGCTTTCGTTCCAGGGGCCATTGTTTTACTTAATAGCATCTCATTCACCCCACTTCATCTCATCACCTGGGCAGTGTCATCTCACGGCCTCACAAGAAGGAGGAGCACAGTGCTATAAGATACCTTGCGAGAGAGACCACATTCGCATACTTTTATTATAGTATATTGTTACAATTGTTCCACTTATTATGGTTGTTAGTCTCTTTATTGTGCCTAATCTATAAATTAAACTTTCTCGTAGGTATGTGTGTATAGCAAAAAACAATATACAGGGTTCGGTACTATCCGCGGTTTCAGACATCCGCCGGGGGTCTTGGAAGGTGTCCCTTGTGGATAAGAGGGGACTGCTGTCCACTGACGCTCTGACATTGGCTGTTAAGATAAGTTCACTCTGGACTTTTGTCACTGGGCTGCCTGTTGCTGCTTCTTAATCCCCCCTTAGGTCTCGGACAGGAGTTCATAGTGATGGTGGGAACAGTCTGATGCAGAAGAAGGGGCCTGGGCTCTGTAAAGACTGGGTTCAGTGAGGAGACTGCAGGCTCTGTAATATGTTAGCCCTGGAGGAAGTGGGCGGCTGAGAACGGGACGGGGGTGGAGGGAAAGGTCCTGGAGGACCAGGGCACTTGGTGAGGGAGGGTGTGAGGGATGAGGTGGGGAGGATGGAAATGGCACGGGGTGGAGTTACAGGAGCGGGAGGTAGGGTGATTACATCGCCCTGACGGAGGAAACGGGAAAGGGTCGGCCTGGACAGGGAGCGTGTTGTGAGGGTGATTGATGAAACTCCCGGGTGCAGCAGAGCACCTGCGTGGGAACAGAGCATGGGGGGCGGTGCTTGCTGGGACCTCTGTGTTCAGAGTGTCCTGGGGTAAACAGTAGCTCTCATCTCAAGGATCTTCTGTGAGAGTAAATCCACGGCTGGGGAAGAGTGGGCGAGTTTGCGATTTGAGGGATAACTTGACGGGGTGAGGGCGCACGGAGGAGCAGTGTCAGTGCATCGCATTGATGGTGACGTTGTGCTGTGTGCGCTGGCGTGGCTATGCCCCGGCGTTGCCAGTGGGTCTCTCCAGCTGCTTAATGAATTGGCGATGGGTGAGTGGATAGATGGGCTAAGATCTAGGGAAAGGAGGACAGGGACGTGACCTTTGGGTTAGGCTCATCGCAGTCGCTGGCTGGCTAAGAGCTCTTCAGAGGAGAGGATGGAGGATGGC
>NW_006290034.1:8879290-8883068 GCF_000327345.1 Myotis davidii
TGCAGATCCCGCTGTGATAGGTACAGGCAGGAATTGTGGGAGAGAAACTGGACAAGGGCGGCCGGTAGGTTGGGTACAGCCTTTTCCCAAAGAGAGCAGAAGGGAGAGGGAGAGAGAGAAACACACAATTTCCTCGGTGGGACGTGCCCGGAGTCGCCCTAATGGACGGCCAGGATTTTTAATGAGGATGAAGAATGGCGTCCTCTGGCAGAGGGGGGAGAGGAATGACACGTGGGTTACCAGGTGCCAGAGGCGTCACGTAGGGAGTCCCCATGGATGCTCACAACCGCCCGCCTGAGGAGGTGATCGAATGAAATGGCCTCGTGTTACCGGGGGAGAAACAGCCCGGCCAGGTGAGCGTGTGCCCCTGGAGTCATGGCCAGGAAGCCTAGACGGGGCCAGCCGGGGCTGCGGGGCCTGGGCCTCCTGCCCCTGAGACCCCCTGGCCGCAGGTGTTAGCTAGAAGCTGGGCTGGAAAGGGCCACCCAGAATTCCGGTTTGGAAGGCAGAGAAAGGGCAGGCGTTGTGGGTGTGAATTCTGGACGGAGAAGCGGCAGTCAGGTTCTGGGCGAAGCGCCGGCGGTGGAGCCCGCGGTCAGCGGGGAGCAGGGCGAAGGGCCTTCGGGGAAGGAGGCTGGTTCAGGGCAGGCCTGGCAGCTTGGCCCACCCCCTGATGCCCGTGGCTGCCAGGTAACACGCAGCAGAGCCCCGAGCAGAAAGGAGTGAGAAGCTGAGGTGCTGAAAGCCGTGGCAATTGCTCGTGAAAATGGTGGGAGGCAGAGGAGGGAGCAAAAACGGTGAGGGTGAGCCGGCTGGCGAAGTCTTCTAGGAAAAGTGGGGGTAGGTCCGAGAGCAGAACTAACCTTTCTTCAAAATGCCTACAACATTTGTCATCTGTTTTCACATTCACGGTCATCCCGGAAAACAGGCTGCTGACTTCTCTTTAAGGGACGAGGAGGCCCGAGGCTCCCCGGGGGGCCTGCCCCGCTCAGGTGACAGCTCCTTAGCCACCGTGGGCTGAGATGCCAGCCCAGGGCCACCTGACTGCAGGCCAGCCTCCAGGTGGGGAGACCGCCTGGGCACTGCTCTGGCTGCTCCTGGCCCACAGCTTTCCTTCTCCTGAGAAAGACAGGAGGGCGTCAGGGTTTGGACCGGGGACGGGCATCCTGGGAGTCACGACTTTCATTTGTCCAGTATCTGGAGCCACGGCTGGGAGCGTTCACACGTGTAGCTCTTCCCTCCTCCCAGCAGCCCTGTTACATACCTTTTACGGATGCAGCTTCAGAGAGGGTTCGTACTACGATTGAGGTCACACAGCTAATAAGCCAGTGAGACCTGGATTGGCACCCAGCTCCGGATACTGCATCTGCTTAGGTCTTCAGATCAATCCCGGGAAGATGGTGGCTGGTTGGTTGGACAACTGAGGAAACACGCTCGAGGCCAGTGGCCAGTCCCAGGCTGTACTATACTAGGCAGGGGAGAGCTCTGCTAGAACCAGGTCTCCCTCTTCTCACCCGGCCCCTTGATGGCGGAGGAGGATGGAAATGACCAGGCACGGAACCCAGGGCCAGGGAGGCAAGGTCTGGGTCACAGACCCTGGCGGGGAGCTCGCCCTTTGAGGGTGGCGGGGTGGTGCTTGCTGGGGCCAAGAGCCTGGCCTGCCCCCCGCCAGGGACAGGGGCATGGCATTTGCAGGTCCTTTGTGTTTCCTGGCACTCCTCTCACTGGCTGTTTGCAGTGTGAGCTTCCAGGGCCCTGGAAGGAGGAGCCCTGTGGGGCGGAGCCCAGCTCTGGGCTGATGGGTGCAAGGAAGAGGCGCCACTCTCAGATCCCGGGTGTTCTAGAAGTTGGCGCGTGGGACTGAGGAATTTACTTGGAAATGTTTCTCATTTATTTTTATTGCCAAGCAGCATCTAATGCAAATGTGGGAAAAGAGCGAGGAGCCTGCAACTCATCAATCGCCCGCTCCCTTTCTCTGATGTCCCTCCTCATCCCGTGTCTACCGCGTGGTTTTACAGGGTTGTAACTGCCGTGTGGATTCGGTGGTCGCCACCACCCGGTAGCCCGCTTTTTCAGTAGCCACGCCGTCATAAACATCCCCATTCTCATCATCAAGGTAGCCAGCTGCATGGTGTTTCTTTGGGTGGATAAACCTATTGCTCCGTGTTGGGGCACTTAGATGGTTTCTAGCTTTTTACTACTACAGACAATGCAGTAATTATAACTTTTCTTTAAAAAAGAAATTAGTTCCCTCAGATAAATTCTCAGGAATTCGGGTTCCTGGGTTAAAGAGACTGAGAACTTTTTTCCCCTTTTAGATTGGCCTTTGGAAACTAGGAGCAAATCCCTTTAAAGTGACTTTCCTGGGTATTGTTTTTGTAACCAGCAAACTGGCAGTGGGGGCCGGCTATCGTGCCAGGGCTGTGGGAAGCCACTACCCCCAGCCTGAACCTGTGGGGGCCGGGCTGTATCCGGGAAATGGCCGAGGGCCAGGTCTCACCTGCCTCCGGTTTTCCTGCTGCTGCTGAGGGGTGGTGTGGTGTGGGGCGTGGCTTGACTGTCACCTACCTGTCTCCCTCCCAGATGCCCGGAAGCTTGTTGCTGCCTGAGCATGGAGACCCCGGAGGGGGAGGAGGAGGCGCTGCTCTCATTACCCTCCAGCCCTGCAGGTTGGCTTTGAAGGCTGATAGCTGTTTTCTCCCCTTTTTCCCAGAATTTGTTCCTGTGGACGAGTGGCTCCTTGATTCCCAAGCCCTTTGAGGTGTCAGGAGCCCCGCTGGTGAAACTCTACCTCGCCGGAGAAACAACACCTGCTCCTTCATCCAGGGCGAGCTGGCCATTGCTATGGATACCGAGTCCACGTATTCTGGATACTCCTACTATTCCGGTCATTCGAAGAAATCCCACAGGCAGGGGTACGTAAGCGGTGGATGGCTCCACTTTTCCTTGTTGGGGAGACTGGCAGGGCGCAGGGCTGCGGGTGCCCGTGGCTCAGTCCCTGGTGCGGAGCCTTTAACTGGTCTGGGGCGGAACCACGCCACCAAGTCGCATTTTATTGCTTCCATTACCGCTGATGACCTTAATTTCTCACCATTGATTTTAAACGAGAGTTTCTCTCTGCAGTGGAAATGTTTTCCCATTTCCAAGTCCTTCTCATGGATGACAGTGCTCCACAGCTTTGCCAAGAATGGAAATGAAAATTTGAAAAAACATGTTAATTTGTTGCTTTGCAGCCAGAGCTGCTGACTCAGGGTCCATTTTGCATTTGACACGAGGCTTGTGCAATGAAGTAGGATTGGCCCGGTGTCCGTTTGGCTTTTGAAATCGCTGTCCTAGGTACTGGGGGCTAACCCTCACTCTGAGCTAATGCGCAGCCGTGCACAGCTGTTCACCCACCAAGCCTGCTGTACTGCAGACCTACTGAGTGTTTGGCATGTCAGGAACGAGGGGATGAAGTTGGCGAAATTACGGTGCTGCCCCTTCCTCAGGCTCACCTGTGAAATGGGCATAGCAGACCCTCCTCACAGCGCTGTGGAGAGGGTTCCATGAGGCTAAGCATTGAACACAGCACACAGTAGGAGGTCGCTGACCAGTGGCAGCATTAATGCGATGAATGGCCTTGGCATTTAAGCCCCAGTCAAAGGCCACAACTGGACACTGCCCAGAGGCACCCCTCTGTGGTCCAGCCCTGCGTGGCCTGGGAAGGTGACTGCAGCGGTGCCTCCCTGACTGAGCAGGTCCTCCTACAAGCAGCCGGATGCGGATACACCCGCAGAAA
>NW_006290034.1:8883139-8885854 GCF_000327345.1 Myotis davidii
GTCCGCCACCGGGAAGGGGCAGGACACAGACGGTGACTGACAGAAGACTCATGTCTCTGTTATCTTTCTGTACTCATTCGGTCTTTGCCTAGTGTGTCTTTTGCCATTAAAAATATGAATGGAACAGAAGAGTAAAAGGACGGTTAGCAAAGATTGTTTAATGACATGAAAACATGTTCGTGAGGCCATGTTGTAAAAGACAAGATTCACAACTTTGTGTGTTATCGTAGCTCTGTGTTCTTGTGATAAGATGAATGTTAACGTAAAACTCTCATAATTCTCTGAGTTTTCATGTATGGCTGTTATAAACCTAAACATTTGGGGGGAAAGTTGCATTGGAGCTCAGTAAGCCTCCCTTGATAACAGTGTCATCACAGACTTCACCCAGTGGGTAAACATATCAAATTAGTTTAAAAAAATATCAACTAGAAACAGCTCTTTCAAAATAGCGCATCTTTGGACCTGTCTGGAAAAAGCAATTCCTCATCCACGGGCCAAGCTTCCCTTCCCCACACCACAGTGATGGAGCTGGACTTGGGGTTCCCGTGGTGTTCGGAGCTGAATAAGGGCCTTGCAGCCTTCTGAGGTGGGACCGTCTCCAGTGTCCTTTACCTACACGCGTGTCCTGACTGTCATGCGTCAGGGCCCCTGCTCTGCTGTGTCCTCAGGCCTCTTGGGGCCCCAGAAATTGACCCAGGACCGCAGTGCCGTGCCCGTGCGAAAAATTAAAAGACTGTAACTTTGCATGAAAAGAGCACGTAGGACCCTGAGTACCTCTAGGACTCCTGTGGAAAGTACTTCGCAGACGATGGTACAAGCTGACGCATTTAATGAATTAATCAGGGGATGTTACCGAGCGCCTACTCCGGGAAAGCCGCCGGGGAAGGGTTGGCCATTAAAGATTTATGGGTCACTCTGGCTCTTTATTTAGAATGAGCATCGCCCACCTGTGGTGACTCTCTGTCTGAGGGCCCGTGGGGTGCGTCACTGTGGAGCAGGTGACAGCTGGTGAGGCCGTAACAGCACCCTCCATGGCCGTGCCAGCCGGCCCCGGGGCCAGCCGAGAGACCGCCACCCAGCAGTGGCCCTGCGCAGGCCGCCCTGCTCAGGCCTCGAGGGGAGTGGGATGGAAGCGGAGGAGAGGGGCGGGCCTTGCTCTTGGGTAATTTCACTAGACCTTCCACCGGAGAGGAATAGTCAGTGTACCAAACTTGGGGTGCACGAGGACACCGTGGTAAACTGGGGAGGGTGGCTGGGTTCCAAGCAGACGACAGGTGACTCTTTCCTAGCAAAGAGGTCAGTGCGCTGGTTTTGCGATGTCTACCCTCTCCAGAGGGTGTCAGTTAACTTGCTGGGAAAATGGGGTGGCCAACCTCGCCAAACCTCTGGGTTCCGAGCCCCAGTTCCCTGAGTTCAGTACAGCAGTGGCCGGCCTTGTTCAGGACCACTTGCAGAGTGCCCGCTAGGACCATGGTCGGCAAACCGCGGCTCGCGAGCCACATGTGGCTCTTTGGTCCCTTGAGTGTGACTCTTCCAAAATACCATGTGCGGGCGCACACATACAGTGCGATTGAAACTTCGTGGCCCATGCGCAGAAGTTGGTATTTTGAGGAAGAACCGGTATTTTGTGGAAGAGCCATGCTCAAGGGGCCAAAGAGCCGCATGTGGCTCACGGGCCGCAGTTTGCTGACCACTGGTACAGATTGTCAAAAGAATTAATGAAATGACGAGGGTAAACGGTTTGACTCTAGAAACACTAGGTACTACTTTCCTCCTTTGTAACCTAGTGTGCTCACTGAATTTCCCCATTAAATTGCAGAGAATGTATCGATAATACAACTATTTCAATAAACATAGCTCATCACAACTTTTTTAGTTTAATAAATGGAGTAACCATAAACAACATTTACAGTGTTATTAACTCAGATAAACTGCTTAACTTGCTTTACTGAGAAGACCTTTATTCACCTTTCCTTGGATTTTTCATTCTGCCACAATAAAGCACAAATGTAAAACTATATTTAAAATTTAATCTATAAATTTAGCAAAAGCCTCTTACAGTCTCAACCCTCAACAGTTGGAGTCTCTTTTTCCATAAGTTACGTGAGCTGAGGTTTACCTTGGTTGACAGCAGTATGATGAAATGCTTAGCATATTTATTCCAGGCTTTTTCATTGAGGTAAAGGTTTTTAGCCAAAATGACTCTATTTTTTTGAATTACCTATATTAAAAAAGAACTGAAATTAAGATCCTAAATCATTAACAAACCACTTTAATTTATTAAACTCAAACCACTTTTACATTGAACTATGAACTCAAGCACAATGACTTATATAAATCATGAATTAGCTTGAATCACAAATTTGTATTTTCTAAAATTACTAAACTAGAACCAAATTGATAAAGAAGTTCCTAGAGAGAAAGGGAGGAAAAATGGGGGGAATGTTATTTAATCTATTTGAGATTAATTTTTCTTATCCATTATAATAGGACAGGAATCCCGGTACATGAAAATTTGTGTAAGGACAGCACAACTTGGCCCATGCTGAGCTGCTAGGACGATCTTTACACTCACTTGACTGTGCAGAGGAAGCTCTCGCCCTGTGTCCCTCTGTCCCATGCCCACTGTCCTGCGTCCCTCTGTCCCATGCCCACTGTCCTGCGTCCCTCTGTCCCATGCCCACTGCCCTGCCTCCCTACCCAGAGGGAAAGCAG
>NW_006290034.1:8886068-8927310 GCF_000327345.1 Myotis davidii
CTGTCCCATGCCACTGCCCTGTGTCCCTCTGTCCCATGCCCGCTGCCCTGCGTCCCTCTGTCCCACGCACGCTGCCCTGATCCCTCCTCCCAGCCGCCTCCACCTAGTGCTGGTTTAATAAAGCAGCCGCTGGACATTGGGACATCGGACAGCTGAGTGTCACACCCATGAGTGAGCCCCTGCTGTATACAGGACACTTCCCAGGCAGGCCGACTTCCAAGCAGCTATCCAACAGCCCCTTCCCCAGGGGCAGGTGGTGGGAGAGCCTTGGGGACCGGTTCCTGGGTCACCTGGGGCGCTGGTGGAAAATGCAGTTCCTGTTGTCTCCTTTCCAGAGGAATCCTCTGAGGGTGGAGCCAGCAAGTCTGCACCCATACCCGCACCCCGCGGCTTCTCTGCACTGGGCTCTGAGAAGCGCTGGGTTGGGGTTTCTGCTCTGGGATGAGAAACCCTCCTGGGTGATCAGATGGCTCTTCTCTGGCTTACCCCGATGGGACCAGAGTTGCTGAGGCCGCCGCGTCTCTCTGGGTACTGTCGGGCCTTCACAAGTCAGGCTGGGTGGGTGCGGTTGGAGTGATGGCGGGTTCCTGGGAGGGTGTTGCCAGCCTGCTGGTTCCCCACGTGCTGTCTGCCTGGGGCAGCCGCACTCGGTGGAAGAATGTTGCTTCTGCTGGAATCTGCCGTCGCAGGATTTGACCCATGGGACCGGCGACCAGGTGGATGGGTGAGGCTGGCATGTGACATAGCTGATGGCAGAGAGAGCGACAGAGATGAGAGCGGGTGGGGAAAGGGAACAAGAGTGAAATCGGACAGGAGGCTCCTGGTCTGGCCTGGAGGCGGGGGACTCTGGGAGCAGTGGTTCTAGACTTCGGTCGAGCAGTTAACTCTGGCAGGTGGGGATCTCCCTGGTTGTTTATGGTTCTCACAGTGAGTCCTTTGCAAGTGATTGTTTTGGGCAGAATGTTGGCCACCCACTCCGCGTTGTGCTGGCCGAGGCCACAGCCCAGTCGTGACTCCTAGCAGGAGCTTCAGAGGCATATTCACAGCTGTGCTAGTTCCTCGGGTACAGGGTGAGGGGATGGGCAGTAGGAATGTTCATGCTGCAAAATCTCCTAAAGGCTTCTCCGATCAGTGCAGCGTAGTGGGTATCAGTGGAGGCAGGGAGCAGGCCTGGGTTCCGATCCCCCTCTGCCACAGACTGTGACTTGGGGAAGTCACTTCAACTCTTTGAGCCTCAGTTTCCTCGTCTGTAAAATGGGGATAGTAATACTGGCCTCAAGGTTATTGTTGGGGTAGAATGACATTAATACCATCGCGCACTCAGTAAAGTGCTCTAAGAAGTGGGGTGGGCGTGGAGCGGAGTGACTGGCAGTGACTCTCAGATCTCTGGGCTGTTTCCCCGGTTGCCTGGCTGACATGCAGTTAACTCCGAGTTGCCCAGAACACATCTATTGCTGGACTCTGATTTATAATAGGTTTAAGTTACTTAGAGATTAGAGTCGCTATCATGGAAGAGTCAGAAGCTCCCCAGCTCTTTGAAGGGCCTTAGCCCATGCTTATCCTCGGGCGGGCATCCTGATAAGGTAGGAGTTTGAACAGGGCGCCTGCATGTGGTGTTGTTAGCTGAGTAGTAGGTTAATGGAAGGTGTGCTGAGGGGGCGGGAAGGGGTGTGAGGGTGTGTTGATGGCTCATTTTACGTCTCTTTCTGCCAAGGTACACACTTCGCCCTCGGCTAAGAGTACTAGCCATAACGATAGTTGCTACACCTACCGCCACACCCCTGTCCTCAGCTCTGCCTGCACGACCTCTGTGGTAGTGTCATGATCCCCATCTCACAGAGGAGGAAACGGAGGCCTTCGGAGATTGAATAACTTGTGCAAGACCCCAGCTATAGTAGGGGCAGCACCGAGGGTCCCCAGGGTCAGCAGTGCCATGCTTCTTTCCCACCTGGAGACCTGGGAGTGAGGACAGTGGCTGGAGGAGGGAGGGCTGATGTCACGGCGGCCTGTGGACAGGAGGTTGAGGGAACTCACTCTTGGCTCCTTGGGTTGCGTTGACTGTTCCCAGTCGGGGTGGTTGATGTCCAGGCTGTGACCTCTGAGGTTTGCACAGTGAATGATTCTTTTTGCAGTTTCAGGACTGACCCACAGCAGGTGCTCACATCACCCAGGGAGACCACCCGGGATTAATATCACCCAGCAGCCTGCTGGCCTTTGGACACCTGAACACACACACACACACACACACACACACACACCTTGGCATCATTTGTCCCAGCTTTTGTTGGTTTCTGTGGCTGTCTTTCAGTTTAGCTGGACCCTGCGGGAATGACTTTTAGTTTGAAGTCGTAGGAATGAGGAGTAAATGATTCTCTGTGCTGGTTTAGAATTTCCTTTCTTCTTGTCCAAAAGGTGTAGGGTGACAGTGTGTCCCAGATTTTTTTGGACAGACCAAAGCTTGACGATTTTGCACTGTTGTCCCAATCAAAATCAGAATCAGGGCAGAGGCGGGGCCTAGAAAACAAGTTCAGTCAAATTGTAACCAAAGCGAGGCCGTCATTTTACCATAACAATGTGCCTCAGCTCCACAGATTCTGAAATTCCCAGTTAGGCTGTGAAAAAATATGATCACTGTTGATGGAGGGGTAACAGTCTTTGTTTGGGGTCCTGGAATAGCAGCAAGAAAATGCTAAAATCAACCTACTCCTTGTGGGGGAGGAGGAGTGGCGGTAGGTGGGTATTGCCAGTGTGTGTGCGTGTGTGTGTAATTTTCCTAAATTCAAAGTGAAATTTACAACATATTTGGAAGAGATGAGAGTTAATTAACATGGGATAAATGTGCTAGCTGATGATGTTTTTTTTCTTTCAGGGAGCGAAATAGAGAGAGGCACAAATCACCCCGGAGCAAAGATGGCAGAGGATCCGAAAAGGCTGTCACCATCCAGGCGCCCACCGGGGAGCCCCTGCTGGGGAATGACTCCACGCGGACGGAGGAAGCTCAGGTGAGGGACCAGAGTGGTCTGTAAGCACACGGCCCCTCCATCAAGGCTCTTTCTGGCAAATGTTTTCCTAAGCCTTGTAGCGGTAGGTTCTCTTGGGCTTTTACCTTTATTTTTCTAGCATGTTAATGAGTTTATCTGTGTCCTGTGGTTTCTTGTTGGTCTTACGGTCAGCCTGTGCTGCCATTGGCCAGCTTGCGGGGGCTTCTGAAGTGTGGCCGGTGGGCCTGCTACGAGTCCTGTTGGAAAGAAGCCAGCGCGGCTGACACCAGGCAGAGGAGGGAGAAGTGTGGGCTCAGTGTCCAGAGACTCACTGCAAGGGGAACAGGATACAAGAGGAAAGAACCCTCCTTTCGGAAACCCCGAGTCATGTGGGGAGAAGAGCGGGCGGTTAGGGCAGCCCTGAGTGAGCATCACTCCTGGACATGAAATCGGTCGGGGGCCGCGTGCTTAGATGCCGGTGGGAAAGCACAGGTGGACGAAACAGGCCCTGGGACACACAAAAGGCCAAAATGTGTCAGGCAGGTTGGGGATGGGCAGCGGGAGCGCCAGGGCCGTGCAGCGGGGAGGGGTCTGGGACACACGAGGATGCATTTGCTCCGTCGGGGGCAGCAGCTCCTATACCCAGATGCTTCTCACTGCTCAGGAGCGCAGGGGTTCTGCCTGTGGGCCTGGGTCCTGCCATATTTAGGAAAGGCTGGAGATCAGGATTTTATGTGAACTCACTCAGTATTTTAAGTACAGTGGCTTTTGAACTGTCGCGGGTCCACTTATACGTGGATCTTTTTCATTAAGTAAGGACAGTCCTGGGAATGTGTTTTCTCATCCTTATGATTTTTTGAGTAATATTTTCTCTAATTTCCTTTGTTATTAGAAAACAGTGTATGATACATATAACATACAAAATGTGTCTTAATTCTTTGGGTTATTGGTAAGGCATCTGGTCAACAGTAGACATTAGTAGTTTAGTTTTGGGGGGAGTCAAAGTTATGTGCAGATTTCGACGGAGCCAGGGGGTCAGTGTCCCTGACCCCCACATTGTTCAAGGGCCAACTGTTTTGGTAATTTATGAATTTTTATAAAACATTATGTGGGGTCTTCTCTCTGGGCCTCCACTCTCCGGCAGCCCATCTGACTTAAATAAACATCTAAGCTACACTCAGAAACATGTTTGCATACCCTCCCCGGCTCGGGAAATAGATGCTGTCCAGCCTGGGCCCCAAATAACCCGGTGTGTGTGCACACAGCGGTAAGGAGGTAGGAGAAGTCTCTGTGCATGTGGGGTTGCACAGATGTGCATTTCTGAGCAGGTAGACGGGCTCCTCAGAGCAGACAGGGTGCCCTCGGGACCCAGAGCTGCCGCTTCGGGATGAGGGTGGGGTGTCTCCATGATGAGTAATGTCTGCCCGCCGTGGCTCTGGGAGGGCCGGGGGCTGGAGGGTCAGAGGGATGGTTGGATGGATGGGGCCACTCCTGAGTGGACCCCCCTCGGTGCCACAGGGGGTCTGTTCCCTTCTGGATGTGGATCCAGAGGTGCTGATGGCCCGTGCGAAGGCACTTCTTTGCAGCTTCTCTACGCCTTGTAGCTCCATTGGGAAGCTGTTGGTGTTGACACCAGGATGACGTGATGGGAAATGCATGGAAACGGCCATTGGGAGGCTGTACTCAGCTGCTGTGTGACCTTGGCAATCACCTAGGTGGGCCTCAGCATCTTCACTGAAACTCTAGGAACGTGGATCCAAGGGTCTTCGATCCTTTCTGTTCTAAGAACCTCAAACTTGAACCAGACAGCCCTTTAGCCATCTGCGTTTTTTAGGCTCAGATGTGCACACATTCTTAACATGGACAGGGATTTAGTTAGCGATGCTTTGGCAGGAAAAAAAAGGTGAGGAGCTAAATCAGAGTGTGGTGGCCAACAAAAGGACTGCAAGACGCTGATCATGGTTTCAGCATTGAGTGTCAACCGAAGACTAGGCCCGTACACCGCGTGGAGTCCCGCGGCGCCTTCACTAAGAGCATAGTCAGGTCAGCTATTTTAGGGAGCCCGTGAACTCACCTGGTGCGAAAGCAAGGTGCCATCTTTGAATTTCCCCCCGGCTTGTGATTTTTTTTTCTTTTTTAAAAACTGAAATGAATTTACACACAGAGACATGAACAGACTAAAGTGTACAGTTTGGTAAACTTTAAGAGCTGAATAAAACCCATATAACCCATACTCCTATCGATAAATATATTTCCATTGCTCTGGAACAGTGATGGCGAACCTTTTGAGCTCGGTGTGTCGGCATTTTGAAAAACCCTAACTTAACTCTGGTGCCGTGTCACATAGAGAAATTTTTTGATATTTGCAACCATCGTAAAACAAAGACTTATATTTTTGATATTTATTTTATATATTTAAATGCCATTTAACAAAGAAAAATCAACCAAAAAAATGAGTTCGCATGTCACCTCTGACACGAGTGTCATAGGTTCGCCATCACTGATCTAGAAAGTTCTCTGATGTTCTTCCCTGTCTCCCCCTCCCCCCTCTCCAAGCCTGGCTTTGATTTCTGTCCCTGTCGATTCGTCTTGCCTGTTTTAGAATTTCATGTAATTGGAATCACAGTCTTTTGATTTGGAGATTTCTCCACGCTGCGGTGTGTTTCCGCAGTTCCTCCTTCAGGATTTTTGCTGAGTCGTGTCTCAGGGTACAAATGTCCCACAATTTGTTATGCGTTCTCCTGACCGACAGGCATTTGGATTGCACCATTTTTGGGCTCCGATGAATAAAACTGAAGGACATTCCCGTACAAGTCTTTTGTGGACATATGTTTTCATTTATTTTGATAAAAACCTGGAAGTGGAGCTGCTGGGCCATACAGTGTAACATATATTTAAATGTATATGGAAGCGCCAGGCTGGTTTTCAAGAGCGATCGTGCGCCGTATGCTTCCTCCAGTGATGTCTGAGAGTCCTGGGTGCTTCCTCGTCTTAAAAGGTCCCTTCCCTCATGGTGTGGGCTCCAGGCGCTTTCCAAACTGAGGAACTGTCTCTTCACAGGCCCTTTGCCCCCTACCCCGCTCCTTGCCGTGGCCTGTGTATTTCATAAATCCAATTTCTTATCCTTACTAGGTTAGAGGTTATTGTTCAGTCCTGAGAGCTCTATCTTGCTGATTCAGCTGTTAAACTAGATTTTTTTTTAAGTTGGTGTCTTACACATTAATTTCCCTCCGTCTGACTTTTTCCCCAGTTAAATCCCACACACAAACCCCTGAGGCCCACCCCTGGACTCCATGTGGCTTTTCATTGCCTCCTTCTCTGTTGCTTTTCGGGGTGGAGTCAGAGTTGCCGGCGAAATAGCAAAATTGCTTAAAATCCTGACAACTGGGTCTTGTTCAATGATGACTCTTGGCTGTAACTAGAAACCACCTCAGAGTTAAAAAGAGAGAAAGCAAGAAAGCAAAAGGCAGGCACGCCGTGAAGATCCTGGTACCCCCGGGCCCTGAGGTTCAGCTTGCCCGGAGCACGTGTGTCGTGGGAGGTGGTCTAGCTGCCCTGGCCAGAGTCGCTTGGATTTGCTTAGCTTGTTCCTTGAGAAGCGTTGCCAGGGAGTGCTCAGCGCCGGTATTTATTAAATGGGCCTTGGAAACGTCATGGAGCTCCAAAAACTGTGTGTCCTCGCTGCAGGTAAGCCTAGATCCGAGCAAGGAAAGTTCCCTTCGATGCCTTCCGCTGGGTGAGCTGCCGGAGGGCACTTCCAGAAGGTGGGCTTGTAGCCTTCGTGACCCAGGCATGAGTGGAGGAGAACGGGAGGAAGGTTTTCTCCTTGTGCCACAGGTGGGCCCTCCTGTGTTAGTCTAACAAGCAATGGGATTGGTTAGTGCAGAACAGGTAGCCCCAGGCCCCCCCAAGCCTCTCAGGGGACTCCAACAGGGAGGGGGTGATAATCATGGCATAAGAGTCACCCAGACAAGCCAACGAAAAGGTCATATTACATTCTCTCTGTTTGTAAATAGATACAGTGCCTTTTGAGAAAGGTCAGTGATGATTGTTAAAGTTTAAAAAGTCCTGTATTGAACGCGTTAAGCTTCAATGTTCTAGGAAGCCCAGGCGGGCGGGTCGGTTCTGCGGGTGGGACCTCCCGCCCACCCACCGTGTCCGCAGGGGGCCTTTGCGAATGACCCGCTGCGTGCGGCTCTGCATCCTGGCTGTTTTCTCCCGTCAGGATGACAACTGGGGGGAGACCACCACGGCCATCACCGGCACCTCGGAGCACAGCATCTCGCAGGAGGACATCGCCAGGATCAGCAAGGACTTGGAGGACAGCGTGGGGCTGGACTGCAAGCGCTACCTGGGCCTCACCGTGGCCGCGGCGCTCGGACTCCTAGTCTTCCTCACCCCCATCGCCTTCATCCTGCTGCCCCCGATCCTGTGGCGGGACCAGCTGGAGCCCTGCGGTACCATCTGCGAGGGACTCTTCATCTCCGTGGCCTTCAAACTCCTCATCCTGCTCATCGGGACCTGGGCCCTCTTCTTCCGCAAGCAGAGAGCCGACCTGCCCCGGGTGTTCGTGTTCCGGGCCCTACTGTTGGTCCTCATCTTCCTCTTTGTGGTTTCCTATTGGCTCTTCTACGGGGTCCGCATTTTGGACTCCCGGGACCGGAATTACCAGGGCATCGTGCAATACGCGGTCTCGCTGGTGGATGCGCTGCTCTTCATCCATTACCTGGCCATCGTCCTGCTGGAGCTCAGGCAGCTGCAGCCTGTGTTCTCGCTGCAGGTGGTCCGCTCCACCGACGGCGAGTCCCGCTTCTACAGCGCGGGGCACCTCAGGTAAGGGGGGCATCCGGGAGTCTTCGGCTACTGAGGATCGATGACAGGTGCCAGGGCCCGGGCTGACTCTAACTCAGGTTTTGAGAAGAGCTGTGTGTGTGTGGGGGGAGGGTGGGGTGGAGTTGTGGACATGGACTGTCCTAACTTAGAGATTTGGGGGTGCAGTTGCTTGCTGTTATCTAGGTCGGAGTTTAGCTGGGCCTGGTCTCGATATTGGTGGTACCTCCCAAAACTTTTGGCAAAAGGGAGAAAGGATGCCCAGTGAGGGCTGCTGACTTTGTCCCTGAACTTGGTCTGTGCATGATGGACTAAGTGATCAGCAGTTCCTCCTGCTCAGAGTGGTACACCTGGTTTACCCTGTCATCCCAGTGGGATTACCAATCGTTCCTGTTCTGCCCACTCTCACAGGTGCCCTGGTTTGGGCAATAAGTTACAAGGTCACCCCGGCGACCCTCCAGTCACGAATCAGTGCAGCGAAGGGACCTCAGGGTTGAGTGTTTCGAAGGTGCATTCGTGAGAACAAGTTAGAAATACAGGGAGATGCCATGCTCTGAATCTGTGCCTTCTACCTAATTATCGTGCGGTTAACGAAAAGAGCAATAACCATCATTCATTTACTTAATTTTATTTTTATTCATCCCAAGGTAAGCATTTTATGTAAATTGCCCTGGTTAGGCTTCAATTTAAGTATTATTAATCTCTGTTACCGATGAGGAGAGGAGCATTTAGGGAATTTAAGTAATTTGTACAAAATAATATGGCTGTGGTTGTGGATTCGCCCACACGTCCTGACGCAGGGCCCGGGGTTAATGTCCGTGGGATGGTGTCTCCCACTCTGTGTTTACTGGCCTATTTTTCCGTCTGTTTCCTTCCACAAACGATGACATCCCGGGCTGGGGGCTGTGTCTCACTGCATCCTCCCGTCTGGCATGGAGCACGGCACGCTGCTGGTAGTCACATGGTTACACGCTGGAGGAATCCCCCCGGCTGTCTGGCTTTGCCGATGCGTGTAACCTGCTTGGCACCTGGTCGTCATGTTAATCGTAGCCGTCACTGCTGCGGTGCTGTAGCTGCCAAAAGGCACCTCGGTGGGTGTCAGACCAAGGGGCTTAGTCGTGTTTCTGGCTGGGGCCCAAGTACATCACCCTTGAGTCGGGTCACCCTGCCACCCCCTCAGTGCTGGCCCACACCCACTCGCACTCCTCGGGCCCAGCCTGCACATCCTGGACCGGGCGGCTTATGGTTCAAGGCTGTGGCCACCCTGACCCGTCGCAGGGAAGCAGTTCCCGATCCACATGTCTGTGCAGTAAGCCTGCATTTCGAGTCCTCTCGGGTGCCTGGGGGCTCTGAAGGGAAGTAAGACCTGCAGCGTGTTCATCGCAGACACCTCACTGCCCCCGTGTTTCACGTTGGGCGCAAGCAGACTTGTTTACACCCCTGTGCTGGGCAGAGCCTGGGACCGGGGCCCCGAGACCCAGGACGCTGCCCTCAGAGCACTGTTACGGAATTGCTGGGGCTCTCATCCCCCCGGGAACCAGGATGCTGCCCTCAGAGCACTGTTCCGGAACTGCTGGGGCTCCCGCCCCCCGGGAGCCAGGAGCAGTGGACAGTTGCTGGCTCAGGCCTGGGTCGGGTGATGGGAGCACAGGGCGGGCGAGGGCATTCCAGACGGGGGCAGCAGCCAAGCCGCGGGGAGCAGTCTGCCAGTCTGCCTCAGGACGGGACAGGCTTGGAGGCAGCTGAGGGGTGAGAGGGTCCCGGGCTGGTCCCAGTAGAGGCGAGTGATTGGGGATTTTGTAAATACAAGCGGCCGAGACGCTGGTCGGGAGGCCCGCTGGGGTTTTGTGTTTTGGCCCCAGCCCTGCCTCGTTGGTGTGAATCCCACCTGCGGGGGGAGAAAGGGAAGGGAGGCTTCTCACCTTAGAAAGTCGGGTGGTGGGGTACCTCCCCTCCAGAGCTCCCCATCACTGGGGGACAGAGAGGGGACCAGCAGAACAGCCCAGGGCAGTGTGCCTGTGAGTGTTCGGAAGTCGGCAGTAGTCCTGGTACTGCACCCAGAGCCCTGTGGGGGTCGACCTGGGTGGGAGTGGCTGGACTGATTGCGCTGAGGGGCCCGCAGGCTGGCCGCCAACCTCCCCCGGTGTCCTCGCTGTGACCAGCAACCTCCCGTCTGTACTGCTGACCCTGAAGCATTAACCCCAGGCAGACGCGGGAGCTCCGGTTCCCAGCAGCCCCGGGAGGCCAGGGCCAGGTGGTCCCAGGATCTCCTCGCGGCTCCTGTCCAGGGCCCTTCATTTCCCTCTCCCTCCCTCCTGTGGAGACCCTGGTTATCACTCACCTCTACTGGGACCAGCCCGGGACCCTCTCGCCCCTCAGCTGCCTCCAAGCCTGTCCCCTAGAACAAGGGCTGGAGGAGGGGAGACCCTTTATCACAAGTAGAGCCCTCCGGCCGAGCCCGCAGCCCTGGGGCCAGTCAGGAACGGGGGCAGCCTGGCATCTCCCTGCAGGCACTGCGTGGGCTCGGTCGCCCGCCGATCCTCAGGCTAAATCTGGCCCAACCCAGCGGTGGCTGGAAGAGTCGCTTGTACCAGAAATACAACTTCTAAGCCCTTTGTAAAGCGTAGAAACCGGGGAGGGGGTCAGAACAGACAAGAGGGAGTCCTGGGGTCCCAGCAGCCGGTCCTCCGCCCCCATGGGCATCAGAGGCCTGCGCGCGCCTTTGTGCCTGTCTGTCTTCCGCAGCAGCGACCCGTGGGCTGGGGTGCAGGCGGCGGTCGAGTCTTTTTTGTTTTGTTTCCAAAGAGGAGTCTATTGAATGGACTGAGCTATTTTGGAGAGTTGTCTGAGGAGCGCCGATTCTTCAGTTTCTTAGAGAAAATCTGCTTCTTGTTAGAGCTCATGAAAGGTCCTTGTAGGGGCCCTGCTGGCCGGCAGGAACGGAGTCCTGGCTGATTTGAAATGTTCGGAAATGGAAGAGCTCATTGCACAAAGTGAGATACTGTAAGGAGAGAGAGAGACCCTGACCTCTGCCCAGCGCCTTAGGGATGTTCCGTCTCATTTACTCCTCCTGCCCCCAGGGGTGGGGCCGGTGGTGGGTGCGGCAGGCCAGGGCCGGGTAATGGGAGCCCTATACAGGGGAGGGTCCCCAAGCCCCAAGCCGAAGGCTAAGGCCTGGGCGACACGCCCTGCCCCCTGCTCTCCTCAGCACCCCCGCGTCTCAGTCTCAGCATGTTTGCTTTGTAATTGTGCACACACGTCACTTGTCACTTTTCTTGGTTCCCTTCTCACAATGAGTTGCTAGCTTTTCTAAGACTTCACCACAGACTATTGAGTTTGGATCTGACTCTTTTGGGTAGAAATCTAGAAAAAGAGAAAAGAGACTAAAAACAGCATTTAATTATCCTGATTGATAATTTCTCCATTTTGAAATCTTTCAGGGTTAATGCTCTGACTACTGGAGCGTAGAAGCTAAGAGTAATAGAATGAACCCGAGATGTAGGGCAACCCTAACCATTACCTAGTCCTTACCACCTGCCGGGCACCTTCTAACCTCTTAATGTCAACTCACTTAACCCTAAGAGCCCTGTGGGGCCCGCACTGTTAGCCTCATTCTGAGGCACCGAAGAGTTGAGTAGGTTGTCGGTACTCATACAATTCGTGGATGTCGGAGCCAGGATTGGAACCCAGACTGCTCGGTTCCAGAACAATCTTTTTTTTTTTTTAAATATAATTTATTGATTTTTTACAGAGAGGAAGGAGAGAGATAGAGAGCTAGAAACATCGATGAGAGAGAAACATCGATCAGCTGCTTCCTGCGCATCTCCTACTGGGGATGTGCCCGCAACCCAGGCACACGCCCTTGATCGGAATCGAACCTGGGACCTTTCAGTCTGCAGGCCGACGCTCTATCCACTGAGCCAAACCGGTTTCGGCTCCAGAACAATCTTAACTGTTCACCACAGTGCCTCCGAATGGGTATGTCCGTGCTCCCGTCACTGCTTTAAGAGTGCACGCAGGGCCCTGGCGGGGAGCTCAGTTGGTTAGTGTCGTCCCGATAGGCCAAGGTTGGGGGTTTGATCCCGGTCAGGCACATACAAGAATCAACCAGTGAATGCACACTAAGTGGAGCACCAGATCCATGTTTCTTTCCCCTCTCTCCCCCGCCCCCCTTTTCTCTCTCTCTCAAATCAATTTTTAAACAGTGCACGGAGGAACTCATAAGCATTTTTGAGTGCTTCCCAAGCGCCAGGCTGGATGGTACCTTTTACACATTATTCTGTTTCGTTTAACTCATTGCTTTGAGGCTGGGGCGGGGAGTCCGGGATTGTCAGAGACGCGGCCTTGCGCTCCGCATCAGTACTAGCCACTGGTTCTTTTATCCAGTCGGTGTGCGAACAGGCCCGGGCCTGACAACCACGGCAGTAAGGTTGAGCCTTTGTCTGGCCCAGGCTCTTTAGCTTCCTATATGTCCCTTGTCCCAAAGAAGACCTCTTTTTACCTATTGCTGTAGAAAGCCACCCAGAACCTAGTCGTGGAGAGCAGCCTTTCATGGTTTTATTATGATTTCTCCCCGTTCCGTGGGTTGGCCCGGCCGGTGGTCCCTGTGAGCTTGCGGGCCTGGGACGGCGGCCGGGCTGGGCTTCTCTCCCTTCCCAGAGGCACCCCTTTGGGGAGTAGTTCCTGTGAGGGCAGCTGCACTGCTCCAGGCTCCCAAGAGCACAAAGCAGTTGCTCCCGGCCTTTTAGGGCTCAGCCCTGGGCCTGGCCCAGCACGACTTGCCCTGAATTCTCTTGTCAAAGCAAGTCCGAGCCCCAGCCCAGATGTAAGGAGAGGACTGTGCGAGGTGGGGAGTCCTGGGAGGGCTGGTTCCTTGGGGTCCACGATGTGGCAGACCCCCACAGCCACCTCGGGCCCTCATTCTCAGAGTTTGTGTGTTTCTTTTTTTAAAATGTTTTTATTTATTTCAGTGAGAGGAAGGGACAGGAGAGAGAGATAGAAACATCGTTGATGGGAGAGAATCATTGATCAGCTGCCTCCTGCATGCCCCACGCTGGGGATCGAGCCCGCAGCCCGGGCATGTGCGCTGACCGAGAATTGAACCGTGACCTCCTGGTTCATGGGTTGACGCTCAACCTCTGAGCCATGCTGGCCGGCGTGTCTGTGTGTTCTCACTCTGCGTGTGGTGCTAACAGATTTACAAACTGACCTCTCTACCTCAGAAAGTCTAGAAGCTGCATCTTTCAAGTGGAAGGAAGAGCTCTGTGAGGAGGTACATGAACGTCACTGAAAAGGCTGACCGTCCTCAGCAACGAGAGACTGAAACCACAGAGCAGGGGGAGCCCTCGTCCCCGCCCTCCGGGCAGCCTGTCCATCCACAGGGACCCGTTCTGTCGGGTATTCACGTCGCTAAAGCTCCTGGCGCCGGGTGCCTGCCAGTGCGTTTTCACTGGCTTTCTGAGCACGCTCCAGTCCTTGAGACAAGGGTGTCTTACAAGTTGGCATTGACCCTGGACCTTTTCCTCAAGGGCCTGGTTACTGATCACAGACCCACCCGCGCTGAGACGAAGTGATTCTTGGCTTGCTTTTCAAGCCACAGGCGTTCACGATCGCGCGTGGCTGTAGCTCGGCTGTGTTGGAAAGAAACTGGTATGGACTGAACGTGTCTCCCCCGGCCCCCCAAAGTCCACAGGGGAGTCATCCAGAGGAGGGAGCCGTTACTGGGTCATGAACGGGCCGTCCTTGTGGGGAAGTGGCAGAGACCTCAGCTGCTCTGAGCTCCTGCCCGGCGTTCGGGGGCAGGTGGAACTGAGGGACGAAGTTGGGTACTTAGCTGAGGAGGTTTGCAAGCAAAAGATGGGCGATGCATCTCAGGATCTTCTTATTCCTTCTCGTAAAACGCAAGGAGATTTTAAAAAGCGCAGTTTACCCAAAGAGGGTTTTTCTCAAGACTTAATATCGATATAACACCTATGTAGGAGTTAATATCTAATAGCTGCTGGGCTGCGAACTTGCATGGGACCCACTGCCCCTCTCTCCTTTCCACTTCCTCCCTGTGGGAACGGGAATGTCTGGCCTGTGCCTGGTCCACCTGCGTATTCTGGAAACATACAACTTGCCTGGTTTCCCAGGTTCGCAGTTGGAGAGGAATTTCGGCTCCTATGCGCTGCGCCTCGAGTCTGTGATTCTGGGTCAAATGAAGTCCAGGACGGGGATCACTGGGCTGTGGGACCCCCCCTGCCCCCCATCACCACCCATGTTCAGAACCAGTATCCATGGTCTAGGACAGGCGTGGGCAAACTACGGCCCACGGGCCGGATCCAGCCCATTTGAAATGAATAAAACTACAAAAAAAAAAAGACCGTACCCTTTTATGTAATGATGTTTACTTTGAATTTATATTAGTTCACACAAACACTCCATCCATGCTTTTGTTCCGGCCCCCCCGTCCAGTTTAAGAACCCACTGTGGCCCTCGAGTCAAAAAGTTTGCCCACCCCTGGGCTAGGAGGACCCAGCACCATGGGAGGTGAAGTTGGGGAGCGTTTTTAAAAGGCCATGTTGTTTACAGTCATGGATTCATAGACAGTTTCCTCTTTAGAAACGTGCGTCTATTTCATTGCTTTTTAGTGGAGATGCTTGCGGTCCACATCCCCAGTCCCTAAAAACGCAGAGGACAAACATGACTCGGACGCACGGAGTCGCGCCTGCAGGCCTCTGCTCAGATTGCTTTGCCGTGGGAGGATTTCGAAGGCGGGCAGAGCTGCCGTGTGTGCGTGGCCCCTGGTGCCTGTTCACGGTGGCTAATGAAGGCGCTGGGCACTGCAGCCTGTTTGCACAGCTGCCTGCTGGGGCGGCTTCCCTGGCACCGCGTCTGCCCCCAAGTGTCACCCTGCGGCCCAGGGGAGTCACCCCGCAGAGCAAGGCCACGGAGGGGGAGGGGCCGCTGGCATGGGGGGCCTTCCTGCAGGTCCACGGGCGGGCAGTGGATCCTGTGCCCCAAGTGGCATGCTGTTCATTTTCGGGAGGACTCAGGCTGCGGGCAGGGCCTGGCACTCTGCACACTCGCCCCCGGCTTGATGGGCATGACATCGTGCGTGTGAGAGGCTGACACTCCAGAGGGCACAGGGACGGGGTCTGCTCTCCCTCCCTCCAGACTTCTCGCTGTGCGCCCCTCTTGTTCTTCCCGGGCCGGAGGTTCGGGTGTGAGCAGGCCCCCGGAGCATCCTGGGAGGGGCTGGGGGGGCTTAGCTCCCATCTCCGTCTCCTCCTCAGAGAGCCCTGAGCAGGTGGTTGCCTTTGATGTTTATCTGGTTGGTTCCACACAGGAATGCAAAGTGTTGCGAAGGCTGGATTTCCATCTCAGGGCAGTGCAGGCCGGAGCAGGCTGTCGGGGAGGTGGCAGTGTGGTGCGGTCCGCGCCCCGGCCTGGAAGTGGGGCTGCCATCGCCAGACCTGCTCCGTGTGTCCCCCAGTGGTGAGAGGTCTGCCCGCATCTCTCTGCTGTGGGAAAGGCAGCCCGGCGGCCGGCCAGCCGTGACGGGATCGACGCCGAAGGAGGCTGTGTCCTCAGTGTTGTCACCGCACTCAGAACCGCCCACGGCCAGGAAGGACATGGATGACAGCTCTGTGTGGCTCAGGTCCCGAGACCAGCAGGGCCAGGTGGCTGCACATGGCCGTGGGACGCAGAAGTCTCCTCTGGGCGCGCCCAGTGTGGGGTTGCTTGTATTCTTAGAGAGGGCATTTTCCAGGGTTACACTTGGTCACCAGACACTTAAACAGGGGGACAGTCCTGGGCACGGAGAGGGCCGGGGTGCTTCCCAGACTGCACTGTGGGGGCCACTCCGATGACCAGGCCCTGTTGCTTCCGCCTCCTCCTCGCTGTCCGCGTAGATGCTCCTGGCGTCAGTGGGGATACCTGCAGGGCTCGCCCACATTCAAGGCCCAGGCTGGGACACGGTCCACCTTGTGAGTGTTGATGCAAAGAACTCAGTCCCTGTAGTGTCCACGGAGCTGAGGAGCCAGCAGGAGGCACCGAGGGCCCGGACAGCAGGACAGGACCACCAGTCTGGGACCCGCAGGACGATCTGCCTCACACCTCTCAGGCAGATGTGTGTGCGCCTCCTGCTTTCTCGAGACAAAGTCCCAGAGAAACCCAGCCCTTCCTTTAGCTCGTCCTGCCGTCTAATCAGATCTGTCGATAAACACGGATGGATTCCAGTTTTTCTCCTCCCCGCTCTCACGTTCCCAGGTGGCCATTACCTGTTATCTGTGTGGGATTGTGTTCCCACCTCCCCGCCTGCAGCTGTAGGCGAACATTTTAATTAAAGGGCAGGAGGGCCAGGAGATAGCGGCCCTCCTGTGCCCGGGTCTCAGCGGGGGCGGCAGCGTTCAGGGGCGAATGATGTCGCGTCCCGGGGTTCACAGGAGCATCGCTGCAAACCATCCTGGTGCTTCGTCAGGCAAGTGCTTATCTCCACGTCCAGGCGGAGGCGGGCCTCACACCCAGCTGGAGCCTTGGTGACTCTTCTGGCGGGAAGCCAATCAGACAAAACCCAGGGCACCGTCCCACTCCCTCGGATGGGAGTTTTCTCAGAAAGCTGAGTCAGCTTTCCCCTGGGGTCCTGCAGGGTAGAGTTTTCTCAGAGACCCTGGGTTCTGGCTAAAATGCAGCCACATGCTTTGGCTGGTGCTCAGTGGTTAGAGCATTGGCCCACAGACCGAAGGGTCTCGGGTTCAATTCCCGGTCAAGGGCACATGCCTCGGTTGCAGGTTTGATCCCCAGCCCCAGGTTCAGTCGCGGTCAGGGTGCATGTGGGAGCCAACGAATCGATGTGTCTCTCTCACACAGATATTTCTCTCTCCCCCTACCCCCCTCCCTTCCACTCTCTCTAAAAATCAATGGGAAAAATATCCTCAGGTGAGGAAGAACAAAGCCAGCCCCACCCTTTGCTGCAAAGCCCTTATCCTCAGGCACGTGACCTTCAGATGTGTAGTCCTTTCTGGATGACCGATGCCTTCACTGGCATCAGCCCATGTGCTCCTCTCAGCGGCCACGCGGATTGGTTGGTGTTGTCTCCGCATCACAGGCCAGGAGAGGGGAAACGGCTGAAGCCGGGTCCGGCCTGGAAGGCAGCCCTCGGTGCTGTTTCTACTGTGTGCCACGGATGCCTCCTCTTAGCGAGGCTTGGTTTTCAGGAGGCTGAGCGTTGGCAGGAAACACTGCATGAAAAACAGAGAGTAGCATTGCTTTCTGGTCTAAGTCCCTAAGGAAAGCTATGCCGAGCCCCGTCCTGGCCCACTTTCTGTGACGGTACCTTTGTGGTGGGTCCTTGGGGGGAGGGCGGGGCAGCCACACACAAGGGACGCACGGCTTGGCCTCCCCAACAGACTTGGACGTGGGAGCTCACGGTGCTGCCAGTACTGAGTGTGGGCGCCCTCCCGCTCCACCTCTAGTTACCTGTTGGCAGTTCCTCTTCTCTGCTCCTGCCCTGTCCTCCCAGGGCCAAGCAGGTGATTGGTTATAGGTTGCGGGACACAGGGGCGATCTAGCCGGCCTGGGGTAGACGGGTGGGTGGAAGGAAGAGGAGAAATCAGCGCTAACTCACGTCTGCAGCAGCTTCTCCACATGCGCGCTGCCCCGGGCGGGTGTCGCCCTGACCTGTGGAGTAGGAGAGCCCAGCGTCCCTCACACAGGGCCAGTGGTTCTCACCCTTCCTAATGCCGCGACCCTTTAATGCAGTTCCTCCTGTTGTGGTGACCCCCAACCATAACATTATTTTCATTGCTACTTCATAACTGTAATTTTGCTACTGTTATGAATCATCATGTAAATATCTGACATGCAGGATGTATTTGCATTGTTACAAGTTGAACATAATTAAAGCATAGTGATTAATCACAAAAACAATATGTAATTATATATGTGCTTTCCGAGGGGTCGGGTCTTAGGCGACCCCTGTGAAAGGGTCGTTCGACCCACAAAGGGGTTGTGACCTACAGGTTGAGAACCGCTGCACAGGGCCACGAGGCCCGGGGACACTGCCCTCGGCCCCGGGGAACCTGAAGCCACACATGCTCTTCCCCCCCTTAGCTCTGCGGCCGTCGGTAAATGTCTTGACCACTTTGAGGTCCCCAGTTTCCTCTTCCATAAACTGGGGAAAATAGGAAAGTTCCGTGTGGCCGAAACAAATCCCAGTTATAACTGACTCCTTTCTCAGCCACTGGCTGGATGGGTTATGGCTAATGTCACAGCCCGGGCGGGGCACGGCCATAGGACTTGGTTTCCTCTCGAATCCTGGAGACAAACGTGCCGTTACCCCTGGGCGCTGTGGTTTACCTGCTTCAGAAGAGGACCTGCTCATTCAACGAAGACGCTTTGCATTAATCTTGCCCCCCCCCCCTTTTTTTCAGTTTACAGACAGGGCGGTCCCGAGACCTGAGTGGCCTTATTTATTGTTGGGGCCCATTGGGTGTTCACAGCGGGCTCCCTCTCTCCTGCCCACACGCTCCCTCTCGTCCCACCCCGTCCTCCTCACCCCTCACCTTAGCCCGGCCTTGCCCCTTACCTGCCTTCCGCCTCTGAGATCTTGTTCACATCCGTGTGCCAGTCATTGGCACTCGGTGGGCACTCATAACCCACACTTGCCCGTGAATGGAGGCGGGAGGCTGGTTACCGGGTTTTCACGATGTCGGCGTCCGTAGGAGGCTTGCGGGATGGTGAGCACTGAGCCTTCGCAGAGTTGGCTCTGTGACGAGGACACTCTTCAGTGCTTTCCTGGCAGCCAGACCTCGGCATCAGAACAGGGGTGCTGGCATTGACGTGGGCGTAGCATTTAAATGGCTAAAACCTGAATGAGCCCCCCCACCTCCCACACACACCTAAAGGGACGGCCTTTCTCCCCGCTCTGGAAGAAGTTAATGACATTTACGGGCCTGGATGAGCTCTGAAGCTTCATTTCTGATTTTAATAGCATGTATTCATTTAATGGCAGAAGCCACAATCAAATCCAGGGAAGAGTGAATGAATAGGAAATCGATAAGGATGTGTGTGTGTGTGTGTGTGCGCGCGCGCTGTGAGCACACATGCTTTTCCAGGCCTCAGGGCCTCATCTGCAAAATAAGATTTACACGGGAGGACACCTGTTTCCTTCAGGGATCGGATGGGTTGTCACGGGAAGGAAGCGGTGGGTGGGCCTTAGAGAAAGGTCACTTCAGGGAGAGTGCATTTTCCCTTCAGGCAGAGCGGAGAGAGTTGGACTAGGTGGCCTGTGATTTCTTCGATTCTGTGACTCTGCTCGGGTGAACACGGACATTCCCGTCACTGCGTGTGGAATACAGTTTTGTGATTCCTGGGAGTGGAGAGTGGGTCCTGCTTTTCTGCCCTGAGGCGGCATGAACAGTCTAGCCGCCAGCCAGCCCCACCCTTTGCTGCAAAGCCCTTATCCTCAGGCACGTGACCTTCAGATGTGTAGTCCTTTCTGGATGACCGATGCCTTCACTGGCATCAGCCCATGTGCTCCTCTCAGCGGCCACGCGGATTGGTTGGTGTTGTCTCCGCATCACAGGCCAGGAGAGGGGAAACGGCTGAAGCCGGGTCCGGCCTGGAAGGCAGCCCTCGGTGCTGTTTCTACTGTGTGCCACGGATGCCTCCTCTTAGCGAGGCTTGGTTTTCAGGAGGCTGCCCTCGGCCCCGGGGAACCTGAAGCCACACCATGCTCTTCCCCCCCTTAGCTCTGCGGCCGTCGGTAAATGTCTCGACCATTTTGAGGTCCCCAGTTTCCTCTTCCGTAAACTGGGGAAAATAGGAAAGTTCCGTGTGGCCGAAACAAATCCCAGTTACAGCTGACTCCTTTCTCAGCCACTGGCTGGATGGGTTATGGCTAATGTCACAGCCCGGGCGGGGCACGGCCACAGGACTTGGTTTCCTCTAGAATCCTGGAGACAATTCTGTGCGGTTACCCCTGGGCCCTGTGGTTTACCTGCTTCAGAAGAGGACCTGCTCATTCAACGAAGACACTTTGCATTAATCTTGCCCCCCCTTTTTTTTCAGTATCCAGCGAGCAGCACTGGTGGTTCTGGAAAACTACTATAAGGATTTCACCATCTATAACCCCAACCTCCTAACGGCCTCCAAATTCCGAGCAGCCAAGCACATGGCGGGGCTGAAAGTCTACAACGTGGATGGTACGTGCCTGGAACGGTGGCTCTGGGAGTGTCGGGGGGCAGTTGGGGCACCTTCCTGGCCCATCTGGTTCAACCTCCTCTCTATGTTTGCCTTTGTGGTCCATTCTCATTTCAGAACAACTCTCTCTCTAAATCTCTCTCTCTCTCTCTCTCAAAGGGCCCCGCTCTCTCTCTCTCTCTCTTCCCCTCCCCCCCAAACATTTTATGAGGAATGTTGCTTTATGATCTACATCTGTGGGAAGTTCATTCATTTTGGGATTTTTATGATTGAAAACAATGGTGATGTGTGTGTTTCCTGTCTCCTGCTGGGAACACCTTCCATTAAATAAAGCTATTAGGAAAGGGCTGCTTTTCAAAATGTGGATAAAGCACCCAAAGCAAAGACTCAGCCACCCAGACCCGTGAAGACTCTGTAACTGTCAGTAGTTCAGGCCTCTGGCGAGACACTTCGGGCATTCCTCAGCCCTGGCCAGAAGCCGGAGTGAGCGGGTGGCGGGAGGCCAGAGGCCAGGCTGGGGCGCCAGCGCGAGCTCCTCCGGGCTATCAGATGCTTCGGCGCAAGAAACAGGACACGGTGTCATGTCTTGCTGGGCCGCTCGGGTCAGGGCGAGAGCTTTGCAAACCCTCCAAGAGGATCATGTTGTTAGCAAGTCAAGTGATTTATAGGTGGTGTCAGTTTCGGTGGTGATGTAACATCCTCCGCCTTTTTAAATGGTGCTTTATTATTATTTTTGGCTAATGAGATGTGCACGCTCTCACGAATCCTGAAGGATTGGTCCCTTTCGCCTGTGACCTGGAAACAGCGAAAATTCCCACTAGCAAAACTAGTCATCGACCACGTAGGTGAAACTCGAGAAAGCGTGAGGTGCCTTGTCTTCCTGACAAGTCGAGGCGGCCAGTGGTCAGAGGAGCGAGACCAGGACTTCTGAGTCCGGAGGATCATGGAGGCCGTTTCACAAATCCTCACACATCATGGGCTTTTCTGTGAAAGCTGGGCTGCCGTGAGATCCCAGCAGTGAGGTCCCAGCAGTGAGGTCCCAGCAGGGCCGTGTTCCTGTGTGTGGTCGGTGTCACTTGTCCTGGACTTCACTCTCTGTCCTGTCCTCCCCTCCCTCTCTCTCTCCCTCCTTGTCCTGTTGCTGAACTGTGACGTTACGGCCGCCCTCGCGGCCAAGCGGGCCGTCCTGTGACAGATGGTAAGTAACATCTTCACACTCCGTGTTACTGTTGGCCATCGTCTTAATTGCCACGCATTCTTCATCTCCTTCCGAGTTCCTTTTCCCTTTGCACCAAGCAGATTGGGCCTCGGGAAGGTGCCTTCCCCTCGTGAGCAGAGTGAAGAGAAGCAGGGGGACCGTTCCCCCTCGTGGGGAGTCGCTTTGGGGATCTGTGTCTATGCTTCACAGGGGATGGTGGGCGGTCCCGACAGACTGTGGTACCAGCATTCTGCTCCGCTTGGCAGTCCCGTGGCATTAAAACTGCGTTTCCTGCACCATCTTTCCCCCAAAGGCCCCAGTAACAACGCCACCGGCCAGTCCCGGGCCATGATCGCCGCTGCCGCTCGGCGCAGGGACTCGAGCCACAACGAGCTGTATTACGAGGAGGCGGAGCACGAGCGGCGGGTGAAGAAGCGGAGAGCGAGGTACAGCGTCCCCCGGAGCGAAATCTCACTCTGAACACGACCTGCATGGGCCTCGGGAGTGATCGTGCCGGGGCGTTTCCCAAACTCCTCGTGCACAAGCGTCACCCGGGGGCTCATAGCACAGGCCTCCAGCCCCACCCACGTAGTCACTTACTATTCAGCAGCTCTGGGCCCAGGAACCGGCGTTTCTTACCAGTTCCCGGCCGATGCTGAGCTGCTGGCCCACAGCCTGCACTTCGAGTGGCCCCATCCTGCACCCCAGGCCCCCGCTATTTCTCTAGATCTTATCCTATGAACTGAGAGGGACAGAGGTGGTCCCACTGTGTGTGCGGGGCCTCTTCCTTCCTTCCCCCGGGGCTGCTGCGTGGCGGCAGGATCAACGGGGATCAGCCCGGCTCTTTGTAAGCGGCTTCGGCTCCACCAGCCCCGCTCAGAGGCGGAGGGGCCTTAGCATGCGTTTCCCTCCGCTGTCCAGATGGAGCGAGTCTCCCAAGCAAGGCAGTGGCAGGATTGAGAACAGAGGTCCCCTCCAGGTCCCCGGCTCCTTCCTCCTCGCCCACCACAGCCCCAGTTTCTCCCTCCCACCTCCTATCCCTCCCTTCTTCCCTCCCCTACCTACTGTCTAGACTCTAGAGTGACAGCCAAGGGCCTGGGGGAGCTGGGGGGAGCTGGGCAGGGCAGGAGGGCAGGAGTCCTCCAGGTCCGAGGACGGCTCTCCAGCCCCACCCTGATGCCGGTTCTGTTGTCCCCAGGCTGGTGGTGGCGGTGGAGGAGGCCTTCATCCACATCCAGCGGCTCCAGGCGGAGGAGCAGCAGAAGGCCCCGGGGGAGGTGATGGACCCCAGGGAGGCCGCCCAGGCCATCTTCCCGTCCATGGCCCGGGCCCTGCAGAAGTACCTGCGCACCACGCGGCAGCAGCACTACCACAGCATGGAGAGCATCCTGCAGCACCTGGCCTTCTGCATCGCCCACAGCATGACCCCGAAGGTGCGCCTCGCCCAGCCCCGGCCCGCACTCGGGTGTGACCGGGAGGGACCAAATCCGAGGCTTCTTCGAAGCACCACTGATGGGGATGAGTGAGGCCCACCCGTTTTCTGGTCTTTGGGGGCAGCTGGCTTCTGGATGTGCCTCTGAAGGCCCCTAGAGTCGAGCAGAGGAACGATTCCACGTAGAGACAGTACAGGTAGTGGTGAGGGGTCCTCGGTGGGTTCTGGAGCCAGGAGCCCATTCTCACCTGCTCCTCCACTAACGGCTGCAACACCTTGAGCCAGCCGCTGAACGGCTCTGTGCCTCAGTTTCCTGTTCTGCAAATTGGGGATAATACTGATATCCCCTTCATTGGGTGGTTGTGAGAAATAAAGGAGTGCATTCGTGTGGCGAGCTCAGAACAGTGCCTGTTGTGTGGTAAGAACGCAGTAAATGGCTGTTATTATCAGAGGCAGAAATGAGGCCAGCCCTTTGTTAGGCTTTCGGATGTTGTGGAGTTCATGTTACTGAATGGCCTTTGGGATCATGATGTGAGCACACTTTTAGGAAACAGTCGTGTAGCTCGTGGAGGCAGGTGGCCAGGGAGACAAGATGGAGTCAGGGTTTGGCAAACGACCTCTCTCCAGACAGACGTGGGTCAAGTCCCAGTCCCACCGCTCATTGGTTTGTGACTTCGCGTAAGTGACTCTACACGCGTTTCCTCTTTTATGAACTGGGTGTGGTAACCGTACCCACCTGATAGGATTGTTGTGTGAGGATTATATTAAATGTGGCAGCGTGACACGGGGTAAGGGATCCTGGCCTAGAGCACACGTGGGACGCTCGGAGCTATTGGTATCGGCCTGAGGACCTGTGTTCCCACACCGTCCTGTACGCACACGAACTGCTGGTTACATTCTCACTAACCAGTGACAACCTCAGGAAAGCAGACGTTCCGGGAAAGGACCATAGGTCTGCAGATTCTTTGACTCGCCTAGAAAACGTAGTCAGCACAATCACACATATCCATGAATATACTTGTACATGCAGGTGATTTGCAAAGTAGTCTGTCCTAACTCCAAACAAAATGACTTAAAAGTAGAGCAGCACTTAAAGATTGTGGCATCTCCAACCCCTGTTGGATGTGGGCGACTCTCTGTTAGAATATTAGGCTCCAGAAGGGGGAATGCAGAGCAGTGTGGGCGGCGTGTCTCCGCGTGCACAGTGAGGCTGGGCCCCACGGAAGCAGGCCTTTCGCTTCCTGTAGGATTTTGTAGTTTCCCACTTGATTTCTTTTTCATTTCAAAAGTATTTACTTTTATGAATTAGTAATAATAATATTTGTATAAAAGTCTAAACATTAAAGAATAGAATAATGTACAAAGTGAAGTTTTATTCCCCTAGGGCCGTCGTCAGCAAACCGCGGCTCGCGAGCCACATGTGGCTCTTTGGCCTCTTCAGTGTGGCTCTTCCACAAAATACCCCGTGTGGGCATGCACGTACAGTGTGATTGAAACTTCATGGCCCATGCGGAGAAAGTCGTTATTTTGTGGAAGAGACACACTGAAGGGGCCAAAGAGCCGCATGTGGCTCATGAGTCTCGGTTTGCCAAGCTACAGTTTGCCAACCACTGCCCTAGGGCAAACAGTTCTTCCTGATAGCGTGGGGGGGGGGCGGGGTGCGTGTGTGTGTGTGTGTGTGTGTTCCAAAATCTGAACCTAGTGGTCAGGGAAGGACGGTCAGTATGTGTGATATAAAATGGAGTAGGGTGTGTGTGTGTGTGTGTGTGTGTGTGTGTGTGTGTGACTGTGTTTAAAGCAGAAATTAGGGGTGGGGGACAAATGGTATCCTATATACATATAGTCTGGAAACATGCTTTCTTCCTTAAAGCTCTCGGGCTGTCTTTCGATGTCAGGACTTCCCGATCTCTGTCCTACACATGGGACTCTCTCTCTAACAGCTGCACTGCCTTCCATGGAATCCTGTGATTCGCGTAACTGATTGCCCAATGGTGCACTCTCAGATGGAGCTCTTTTGAGAGTCTGACCCGGGGCTGGGCCCTTCCGTTCCTCGGTATGATCGGAACGCAGCCATGCCCCCTTATTACATATCTCCCGTGGCTGCTTTCTCTCCGCGAGGCCGAGCTGAGTGGTGGTGACAGAGCGGGGCTTGCAAAGCCGAGAACATGTACATTCAGAGAACAGTGTGCCAGCCCCTGGCCTGCACAGTGCCGACGTGACTGTCCCCTTGGCACGGGTTTCCGTGCTTGCGTGCTGGTGTTCCTGAAGGACGCGTTCCTCGCGGAGGAGGCGCTCGGTCACAGGCCGTCCTTCCGAGGCATGAGGCAGTGTTACACTCGCCTCTGGGATCCTTGGATCTGGGGGCGGGGGGGAGCACGCTGCCTCTTCCCCCCACACTTGGCAGCGTCGGGGTCACTGCTCTTTTTACTCCCTGCCCACCTAAGAGAAGGAAAAAGATTTCTTACTATTTGAATTCATATTTGTAGAAATTCTTCATGTGACAGGACGTCTTTCATAGGTTTATGTTCTGTTCATTCTCCTCTAAGTTGTCTTACTGACTTCATTTCTCTGATTGTTGAATTGTTTCTTTTTCGTGTGGTTCCTAAGAGCTCTTGTCATATCAGACCAGTGTTTGTGCCAGAGGCTCAGCTCTGCTTAGAACAGGTGCTCGCAGCGCTGAGATCAGGACCTGAGGCAGCAGCGAGGCGGGTGCTGGGGACCCCTTACCGCCTGTGTCCCGACCAGAGTGACACATCCCAGCGTTTTCTATGTCTCGCCGGCTCATCCGTTCTCATAGCCAAGTCAGGGTATTGATGGATGTGATACATGTGCTGTGAGCTCAGGTGTGTGCTGGGTACAATGGGAAACCAGTGCCTGTCCCCCAGGACAGGAGAGTCCCATGTGGGGCCGAGACCCCAAGTCAGCAATTAATTGTCCCAAAAGGGAAAGCTGCCCGGGCGTCCAGCAGTGATCCCAGGCGTTCAGGGCGTGCTCATCTGTCCTGGAGGCCCAGGAGGTGGTTGGAGAAGACTTAAAGGGCCAGGGGGGCATTTAAAGATGACATTCAGCAGACAGAGTGATACTGTGGAGGTGGGGGGAAGTGGGGGCAGAGAATCCAAGGAGCTGGCGCCAGGAGGTGTGAGGGGAGGTGGGGCCTGGCCAGCCCTCAGACTTGCTGTGCACCCCCTCTCCCCCATCGCTGGCGTTGATTGGCAACATTGATCGTAGTCACCTCCTGCCATGAGATGGTTAGTTGCCCACTTTGTCCTCACAGCAGGCCTGTGAGTTAGGTGCTGTCATCCCCACTTTCAGAGCTTAGGTGACTGCCCCAGTCCCACAGCCAGCCGGCGGGAGAGCAGGTGTCTGTGTGCGCAGGTCGATCCCTACAGGTGTGCAGCTCATGTTCTGGAGTGTTCTCTGTGCCCTGCCCTGCTGAGCGCCCAGTGTGGGAGGAGGCAGACCCACAGGCAGGGCCTGTGCGGTGGGGCTGTGCGCGGACGGCGGTGCCCCGGCCAGGGCTGCCCTCGGACCAGGCGGCTCTCCCTAACAGCCTCCTCCTCTGTTCCAGGCCTTCCTAGAGCGTTACCTCCGCGCGGGCCCCACGCTGCAGTACGACAAGGAGCGCTGGCTGTCCACGCAGTGGAGACTGGTCAGTGACGAGGCCGTGACGAACGGGCTGCGGGACGGACTCGTCTTCGTCCTGAAGTGCCTGGACTTCGGCCTGGTGGTCACTGTGAAGAAGATCCCCTTCATCGCGCTCTCGGAGGAGTTCGTAGACCCCAAGTCGCACAAGTTTGTCCTCCGCCTGCAGTCGGAGACATCGGTGTAAAAGTCCTGCGTTTGCGGCTTTTTTCCAAGAAAAGAACAGGGAGGGCGATCCGCGTGCACGGAGGGCCACCTGGTGTGTGTGACGTTCATTGCCGAGACTGGCCGGCGCTGGACCAGCGGCCTGACCTGCACTTTATTTGGAAGGAAGACGAGGTGTCGCCCTGGAAATCCGTGCGGGGGACACCGGACTGGCGGATGGCACTTCTCAAGAGGCCGTCCCCCGGCGTTCCTGTGGCAGCTGTAACCAAAGCCGAGCGGGCGGCTCTGGGAGCCTCGCCTTACAGCTCCGTCCGCGCGTCTCCGGCGCCACACCCTCCACAGCTCCCAGGGGACGCGTCTTTATCCTGGTTCCGGAAGCCAGACGTGTGTGTGTGTGTGTGTGTGTGTGTGTGTGCGTGTGTATGTGCGCAAAGGTCCAGGTCCACTCCCCCCACAGCCAGGGGCTGTTCCTTGTTGCCTTAGGCTCCACCGAGCGAGATCACAACAGAAAATGTGCACTAATGATTCGATTGGATCTTTCTTTTCCCAAAGAGAAAACCAGGCCGCTCTGTTTCTGATCCTGTTTCCCTACGGGCCAGAGCAGGTAGCCTTTGCTCACTCTGTGATGGGCACCTGTCTTCACCCATCCGCCCTCGTGCACACGCACACACACACACACACACACACACACCACCCACCCCAGCTGGCAGGTCCAGCCCGGGAAGCCCAACCTTCAGAGCTGCCAGGGACCTGGCCCTGCCCGTGTGCCTCAGGCGCTCCCACGGATTGTTGGCGTAGAGAAGCATGGATTGCCGCCCCCTCTCCCCCCAGGTAGATCGCCAGGAGGGCAAGCCAGCTGGAATGTCCCTTAGAACCCCTCCCCGGCTCCCCACCCACCGGGGAGGACTGCCACTGTGACGGACTGGCAGCTTCAGCGTGGACCCTCTAACGTCCAGGGAGTGCCTGCCAGGGGAGACCAGGCTATGCCACCGCGGTGACAGCTGCTGCTGCTGCCCAGCCCCTGATTTCTGACCACCGTCACTGTGCATCCCACTCCAGCCCTCTGCTGCTCACTCCCGGGAAGGGCTGGTCGGCCCCTGGTGTTGACCTGGCTTGTAGAGTTTGGTCGAGAGAGAAGGAAAGGTGCCCTGGCTAGTGTGGCTCAGTTGGTTGAGCATCGTCCCATGCACCAAGAGGTCTCTGGTTTCATTCCTGAGGGCATGGGGGATAGGGGGGAGGGGCTGCAGAGTGTAGAGAAAGGGGAGTGGGGGCCAACCTTAGGGTCCGTGATCAGCTTCTTAAATGCGGCTGGTTCCAGGGGCTTTCCCGGCAGAGGCCTGTGCAGGGGCTCGGGGGGAGCCACACGGGTTCTCCGTGCCTCCCTCTGCCTCCTGTATCCACTACACACCTTTACCAAGTGCTCCCTCGTGCTCTCCCGGGCACATAGGGCCCCGTCCGCTCGCTTCAGTGTGTTCCCACACCCCCCGCCCTGGTGGTTATGTGTCCACGGGTGGCACAGGATTCGTGTGTCGTCCTTTAAATCAGAGTCGGCTTTGGATATTTGTACCCGAAAAAGGAAACGGTGTTCTTGAACGAACAGCCTTCAGGTCAAAAGGAAGACGTGCTGGGAAAGAAGGAAGGGAAGCCAGTCGGCCTGGCGTGGGGCCGAGGTGCACTGTGTCACCGCACGGTTCCACTGCTGGAACCCACCCCCGTAACCATGGTGCTTCCGTCCTCTTAGTGTTTGCCTGTAGGTCCCTTCAAGCCGGACATTCCTTAGGGTGATGTCTTTCTCAGGAATATGTTTCGGGAGATGGTGAATGTCTATGACTTTGGCTGCGTGAAGGTTACAGCGTCCGAGGCTGCTGCGTCGGGGGCACAGCGGTGGACACGCCCTCCATGTCCCTGCACGTGGTTCACGGTGACGCTGCCCGCCAGCGTCCCCAGGGCCCAGGCTTCCAGCCCTGTCTGCAGTTGCCAGCCCTGGAGGGGTCACGTCGGATTGGCTGCTTCGGCGCCTGCACCCCCGCAGGTGAAGAAAGGTTAATATATTTCCTCTCTACCCGTTTCTCTCTCCCTCAGCCTTGTCAGACCTTCTGAAATTACTGTTTCTGTTTTAAGTTGAATACTGATTTTTTTTTACACTGACTTTGTACGAACCCGTTTTTGAAAGAATACCAAAATAAAACGCAGGGTCTCTGGACACAGACTTGGCACATTCAAACCCTTAATAGCAGGGACAGTGTCCATGGCGTTAACACACTGAAGAGCCGCACCCCGCCCTGGAACACAGTGCGTCTTTATTTTAGTTCCTGGAACCAGTCGGCTGTTCTTCTTAAAAGGGGGTGTTCTGTGCCCTGGGGCTGGTCGCCTATAGATACATCCACATTAGAGAAGACAGATTTCATTTGCCTTAACTGTCTATAGATTTTTCTATAACTTTCAACCGAAGGTATTACAATGTGGACGTTAATTGCTAAAGCGCAGGAGGTAATGAGCGCCTGCCCGAGACCGCTGTCTCCCTGGCGGTGTCTCAGCCAGTAGATAACTTTTGTCCTGAAGCGTGTCCTTTCGAAGGTAATGGCCATGTTTAATCGCCCGTGACCTGAATGTCGAAGTCTGCGTGCTCGGAGGTGGAAGGGATGGTAAGGTGTGGTCGTTCATCCATCCTTTGCATTAGCAGTTAAGTCGAAGCACAGAATGCTTTCGCTCAGGTTCATCAAGCAAGCCCTCGAGAAAGTGCTTGGCCAGCGAGCTGCCCGGCCATTACCACCTCCCTTCCTCCCTCTCTCCTCTTGAAATCTACCGACAGGACAGGTCCCATACCACGGGCGGTAAGAGGTAGATGGCCCCTGTGGGTGTGTGCACATGTGTGTTTTGTGTGTATGTGCCTGTGTATGTGTGTGCCTGTGTGATGTGTGTGTGTGCCTGTGTGTGTTGTGTGTGTGCGCACATGCCTGTGTTTGTGTGTTGTGTGTGTGTGTGCATGTGCCTGTGTTTGTGTGTTGTGTGTGTGTGCACGTGCCTGTGTGTGTGTTGTGAGTGGCTTGTTGCCCGAGCTTGGACCTCCTTTTCCATCGGGAGAGTGTGGCTGTGCTGCCGAGTGTAGGAAAGGGATGAGGTGCCCGTGGAGTCCTCTGTCTTGCATCTCAGCTTCCCCTCTGAGTGCACGTGTTAGATGTGGATATGGCTCAGTGGGGAGCTACGTGCCTTTCAGGTTGGCAGAACGCGATCACCCTGCCCCTCCCCATGCCTGCTCCTGGGAGAGTGTCCCAGCCACTCAGTGAGACCAGCAAATCAGGCCTGGGGTTGGCTCTTCTCCCCGGGCCCTGCTGTGTCAGGCCCTCTCAGCAGAGACACACATCCTGTGTGGCTGGATGTTTCCATGCACATGAGCCTTTCTCAGCGTGTGTGTTAGCACGTAGATGGCATGTTTGCATGTTAGGCACCTGCACATCTGTGTTGTCTGGCAGATGGTATGTGTCTTCGTAGGTAACTTGTTTGTGTGTTTCTATGAATGAGCGTGTGAGGTGCATGTGCTTCTACACAGGCCGTGTGTTCAAGAGATTTCCTAATAGCACCCATGGTTGGGAGGGTGCTGCATAGCCAGGGACCCCTCCCTCCCTCCTGTGCCCCTTTCCCTCCGTCACACCAGCTCCTCCCAGGAGTGAGCGGCGTTGGCACTGAGCTGTCTCCTGCAGGGCCCGCCCCCCTGCAGGCCAGTCCATGGGACCTTGTTCAGGCCCATCTGACCTGACAGCAGAGAGAAAGGTCAAGTTCTGTGGCAATTACTCTTCCACCTCCATGACCCTGGAAGCCTTACTGTATGTTTCCCAATACAGCCGAAAAACTGAGCATCATCAAAAAAAGGAGCTGGAACCCTGAGGGTAGCACAGAACGTTGGCACAATATTTAAACAGTCCTGCCGCAGCGACCCTGCGATTGTAATGTGATGCTGTATTTCTGGGTAGCGTTTATGCCTTCTGCATCTTGTTACAAAAAATAAATCACTACTGTGAACGTACTACCCTGTAACCTTGCGGTCATGTTCCGTCCCACGTAAATGCGAGTTGTTCTTGAGCCCAGAGCACAGCCCTTGCCCGGGATTCAGTGCTAGTGTCTCTGAGGGACAGGGTGTGCCTGGCATCCTGGTCATTTTGAATCCCGCGTCCCAGTGAACTCATGTTACATGTTATATTTTTTATTCTGAAAACTTGGAAAATAAGCAGAAATCCTAAGTGGAATTTTGTTTCTCTTTCTCATCTAAAGAGTTTTAGGGGACATTTTCACTCTTGCATGATTTAGATACCTTATTAGAGATAATCTGTCAAGTTTCTGTGAAAACTAAGTCAATTAGGGTAGATTGAATGGGCAAGTAGAATCGCCATTGCATTTAACAAACACACACACACACGCACACACGCACGCACACACACACACCTGGTTGCGTGCATTTTATGGCCAAGAAAATATTCTAAATGAATAGACTACTGGAAATTAAAATCTTAGGCTCTAAAACCTGGAGATGAAACAGGCTTTTCTGAGTAAATCCATAAATGGAAAAAAGATCTTTGAGTCAAGAGTGAGAAGTGTCATAGGCTGGATTCGTACGCTGGTAGCGGTGGTGGTGGTGGTGGTGAATATTGGATTGTTTTTGCGAGTGGCTTGGTATTTCAGTCTAAATTGGTGATTTATTTTAGCTAGCTCTATTTAAAGGGAGCTTGATTATTTGACAAATGGATTTTCACTCCACTGTCTCTTTACCTGTGCGGAGCGCCGACAGCTCGCACATTCTTATCTGTTCATGGACAGGAGTGAGAGAAAGCAATTGGTGTGAACATGCTCATGGTATAGATCATCGATAAGCTGTTTCTCTGGGCCGTCGGCCAAGATGTGCACCATTTATATCCTCAGGAACAAACGCTACTGGAGAAACGATGAAAGCTGTGTGCGGACATAAGCCAGAGATTCCGTTCTTTCCCATCCACTCCCCATGGTGCAGCCGTAGAACGTGGCAGAGAGTCTCAGTGAGAAACTACCAGGTAGATGGACGTGGAGTGACGGGTATCAAGATGGCATCAGGCAGAGCCAGTGCCAGAGGCAGGCCAGAGGCAGGGGCGTGGGCACAGCAGTGTCTCTGCTTGAGGGGAAACTCCGTAATTCCTTGTTGGTGTCAAAGTGTCACGCAGGCATCTTCTCATTACATGGGCTGCTGTTGACATCAGACAAGCAAAGCGATGTTGGACTCTTGGGTATGTTGTCTGTATCTATATCTGATCTTATTACGGTGGTTCTGAGAATTCATATTCCAGACAAAATGATGATGCATTTGTGGAAATGACACGAGGTGCTTTGAACATTTTTCCAGTTCCAGCTTCTTGCTCATGGAAATGATTGTGCGTTCTTGATAACACAAGTGAATAATTTTTTCCTAATAGGATGACCTTGCCGTTCTAATGATCTGACATCCCCCGTACTGTTTAAATGGATCATCGCCTCCGAAATGAACGGAGAAGGGGTCTCCTGGCGTATTCAGTGAAAAGGATTGTGGGACATGCACTTGAGTCCATCTTCGGACACTTTCTGAGAAAAAGAAATGGGATCCTTTGATTCCTTAATTTTAGGAATTTCGTTTAAATCCTTGATTTAAGTGTAAACATGGGATTATAGTGACACTCTTTTAAAGTGTTTGTGTGACCCTAGGAGAATGACATGAGCCCCCCATGTCCCTCTCAGATTCCTCGTCTGTAAAATGGGGAGAATAACCAGACCCATCTCCTGAGAGCCTTGTGAAGATGAAGTGAGATAATGCGTGTTAAAGCAATGGCACCGCGCTCCAGGCCAAACATTCCGTAACTATCAGCTCTAAACGTTTCAGACCAGTGACCCAGCAGCTGCTTCCAGACAGTGACCCCCAGAGCCTCTGACACAGGAGCTCAGGGCGGGATTTAAACGGCCTGCACGTTGCTCACCGTCTCCTGGGGTGAACAAGGGGATCTCCCCGGGCTGGGGAACAGACCACTTTTATGACGAACCACATTCCTTGGCTGTTTGAAAGATTAGCTTCAAAGATGGCTGTGAAAATGTACCTCCCCGGGAGGTGACTGGAGGTAAGCCTGGGCCTGGCTGGTTGGCAGTGTAGCCCAGCCTGGGATGCGCCTGTCTCGGGTTTTGGGGGGTAGGGGAGGGGGAAATAAGAGGACGGAGGCCCTGCATGCAGTGTTTTACCCAGCAGTCCTGGGGATTACGCATTGTTACCCAGCAGTCCTGGCGTATTACAGGTATTCTGATGAATTAGTTATTCACTCATCAGTCCAATAACGGACTATCTACTTGGTGCTGGGGATGCAAAGATAAATTCCTTGCCCACAACTTACTGAAAGGGCAAATATGAAATATGTGTTGCGTTTAAATAAGTGTGGTGAGCATGGCTGGCATGACTTCAGTGGTTGAGCATCAACCTCTGAGCCAAGAGGTCACAGTTCGATTCCTGGGTTGTGGGCTAGATCCCCAGGAGGGGGCGTGCAGGAGGCAGCCAATCCATGATTCTCTCTCATCATTGATGTTTCTATCTCTCTCCTCTCCTCTCTTAAATCAATTAAAATATATATATATTAATAAATAAATAAGTGGCGTGAATCAGGGTGTATACAAAATGCCATGGACGTAGAAGGGAAGGGGCCAGGTCACCTAGGCCAGTGGTCGGCAAACTGCGGCTTGCGAGCCACATGCAGCTCTTTGGCCCCTTGAGTGTGGCCACGAAGTTTCAATCACACTGTACATGCGCACCCGCACGTGGTATTATGTGGAAGAGCCACACTCAAGGGGCTGCAGTTTGCCAACCACTGACCTAGGCAACTGGATAGATGGTGACATCAGTCATCCAAACTGGGGCTCCACTAAGAGGAGGAGGGGAACCCTAGGGGTGAAGGTAATGGCCTTGGGTGTTGGTACATTGTTTGAAGTGTTTATGCAACATCCAAACCAAGATGTGCAAGAGCAGTTGAATAAATGGGTCTAAGTCAAGGTTAGCGACCTAGACATGGAAGTCATTAGCACATAGGTGGTGGCTGATGGGCATGGATGATCCTACCCTAGAAACATGTCAGAAAGAGTTGAGATACTGGGAAATACTAATATTTAAAGGGTGAGCAGAGGAGGAAGGCCAGGAAGGAAAACTGAAGAGAGACAGAGAGAATGGGAGCAGGATCAGAAAATCAGAGAGGATTTCTAAGATAGTCTTAATATTGGGAGCTTTTGGGTCTTGCTCCTCGGCATTGGCCATCAGTTTGGCTCAAATGAACTCATAAAAATTCTCCAAAAAAAAAAAAGAAGAGACAGTTTGAATTTTTTCAAAATATGACTTTAATGACAGTTAGCTAGTATTCCATAAAAGGATTGCCCTATTTTTGAAGAATCTGCAGTGTCTTACACATGTCAAAAGACTGAGAAAATAAATTAGAACATTATTATTCACACTTAACGCTAAAACTACCGAGCACGACGTAACTTTTAGAGAGTTCTGAAGGCACTTGGGCGTGTTTATTTTAGTGCCTCGGGGCATCACTATGAACTCTGTTTACTGTCCTGGTCAACTGCGGGCGTGCTGATGAAAGCAGAGTTAACTGACCTCTGGACAAACCAACCCTTTCTCCAAATGGGAAGGGGTGTCCAGACCCGAGCTCAGGCTAGGAAGCCACCTGACCCATCAGAAAAAATAAAATCCTTTCATTCTCTCAGCGTCTCCCCCTCCCCTATGTGAGACTTGTCCCTAAGGCAGTGGTTCTCAACCTTCTGGCCCTTTAAATACAGTTCCTCATGTTGTGACCCAACCATAAAATTATTTTCGTCACTACTTCATAACTGTAATGTTGCTACTGTTATGAATCGTCATGTAAATATCTGATATTCAGGCTGGTCTTAGGCGACCCCTGTGAAAGGGTCGTTCGACCGCCAAAGGGGTGGCGACCCACAGGTTGAGAACCATTGCAAGGGAAGTTCAGAGAGCACGTTAACCTCCCTCCCAGTGCCCCACATACTGGATGCGGGTGACATCCATCCACATGCGCTTGTACAAGGCCTCTCGATAGCCATCCAAAGGCTCAGATCTGCGCTCATCATGGTCTGACCTTCACTTGAAGAATAAGCTTAATAGAGCCAAGAGAAGCTGCCTCATAAGCCTGTCTCCAAGGCTGAGCCTCCCCTACGAGGGTCTCACCGATGTGCCAGGCACGGGGCTACAGGATTAATTGTGTGTCTTCCCTCAGCTCTAATGATGATACGGCCACTGCGTGTTTGCGAGTTAGCAAGCTGTCCATTCTGTCCCTGACGGAGTCAGAGGAGACAAGTAAACTTGAGTAGCGGTGTCAGGGGAGGGCTCTCCCTGGACCGCCAAGAGTCCAGCGCTGCCATGGCCACGGATGGCCGGACAGAGAGCAGAGGTTTCCCGTGACGGTCAGGACCATCCACAGGGGAACGGTTCCCCCCTGTACTTGCCAAGCGGGGTGACTGGATTTAGAAAGGCATGTGCATGTGCTGAATGGTACAGCTCCTGATGGGAAGGGGTGGGAAGAGATGCCGGGACAGGGGGAGGCTGGGCGTGGCCGGGGCTGCTGGCTGCCACCTGGTGCTGTCCGTGTGGAAGGGGGGAGCTGGATTCCGTTTTCATCAAAACCAGGTGGAGCCGGAGCTAGTCATCATCATCGTCACTGTCATCATTCTCCTCATCAGAATTATCACTGTCGCCATCGTCATCGTCGTCGTCATCGTCATCATCATCATCTTCCTTGTCGTCTTCCTCGGTGTTTATCTTTCCAGAAAGCACGTCCTCAATCCAGTCCTCCAGGTCCCCGGCCGTGGGCAGGTCGTCGTCATCTGGAATCTCCATCCAGACGCTGTCGGCCTGCAGGGAGGGGCAGGATGGGGCAGTGAGCGAGGCACGCGGCTGTATCAGAGCCGAGGGCCCCACGCGGCTGTTATATAGATCCCTACCTAACAGCATCTATATCCCATTCTTAATGATTTTAATTGATTAATGAAATCCGGTGCTGCTCATGAGTTGATACTACTGGTAACATGTGGCTCTTCGTCTTTGTTACTGTCTTAACAGTCTTCCGTGTTGGGGCCAGGTGTGCAGTGTAGTGGGTAGTTGATCGTGCACTTGACAAAGTGGTCCCCCCAGTATTTCCAATCCCCACCTGGCACCATACATGGTTATCACAATATTAGCGACTGTATTCCCTATGCTGTACTTTACATTCCTGCGACTGTTTTGTAACGACCAGTTTCTACTTCTTAATTACATATTCTATTTTATATAGAACTAGAGGCCTGATGCACAAAGTTCATGCAAGGGACTGGGCCCTCTCAGTCCTGGCCTCATCCAGACAGTGGTTCTGCTATTCGGTCTAATTAGCATATTAGCTCTTTCTTATCTAGGATTACATTTCTGGTAGGATAGCCACAAAACTACCACCCACGTTTCCCCGCAGGCATCGGACTAGGATGGGGTCGGCAGTGCAGAGTGTTTTTGCTTTTCACCTTGTATCCTACTGTTTGTTTTGAAGTGTTTCGACTTGAGCAAATTGTGGACATTATTATTAATATAAAAACTAGTTTACAAAATACATCAATGTAGAATTCTCCAGCTGATTGAACCCTGCCGACAGGGCAAGAGGAATGGCTAACGGGCCCCCTTCACACGCGTCGGCTCCATTTAGCGGCGGCTCTGATGGACCCTCTGTGACCATCCCTTTCCGCCCGTTACCCGTCTGCCTGGTGTGTCTGTCCCCTGCGTGCTGTTGTGTGGAGCTGCATCAGATGCCTAGACTGAGGTCCGCCACTCCTCAGGCTCGGCCAGTCCTCCTCACTAGCCTCTCCCGCCTCGGGCCAGTGGGGCCTGGATGGTGCGGAGAAGCCCCGCCACCCTATGGCTTCCTCCCGATTCCTGTGACCCCGTCTCCTGTCTGCGACCTGGTGCCAGGGGACGGGCCGCCATCCCCCTGCAATGGCAGCTCCAAGTGCGGGGTCCGTTGGAGACCTTGTTTGGGGACATTGGAAGAACGTACAGGGGGGCTTACTCCCAAATAGGCCGTGACCCAGGTCAGGCTGGCCCCATAAGCAAGGACATGCGCCGTGGAAGGGAACCAGGGAACCATAGGTTGGGACTGGCTCCGAGGCGAGGTGAGGGCCACACTGAGCTTGGGCAGGGCCCAGGGTCCTGCTCCTTTATGAGGGACTGGACTCCCTGCGGACCTCACGGTCAAGGCTGCTCACAGAACATGGGACCGGCTGCGGGGGCCTGGGCAAGCTTCCACGGGGCGTACTCACATCTGTCACGTTCACCACCCCAATCTGCGGCTTGAATAGGTCGATCTTGAAAGTCTTTTCCCAATAGGCAATGAGCTGTGGCAACAGAAGGTAAAATTAGACGGCAGGGACAGGGCATTCCCTTAAAATCACTTTCTGTGGTGCCCCCACCTGCCATCTCATCATAGTAACTAGGTCACTGCTGGGTAAAGGGCTCCCAACAGCTGCGGGCACTTAGGAAATTGAAGACTTGCCCAGCCCTCAGCCCTTTAAATCAGCACAGGAAGAAAGGATGTCATAACAAACCATGAAATGTGTCATGTGGACGCGTGTGCAGCTGCAGAGGGGAGCGTTGCAGAGGTGGTCTAAAGTCGATCCCCAAATTACTTGGGGCTCTTTATAGTTTATGTGGTGGGAGAGATTTCCCTCCGCCTCTCTCAACGCCCCATTTAAAAACCCCTTACACTGCGCTACCCTGCCGTGAGGTCGCTGAGAAAGCAGTGACGCGCCGTCAGTTGGCATACAAGTAAGAAGCGTGCCTCTTCATTCAGCCAGGCATGTGGGCTGATCTCCGACGGGGCGGGACTAACGGGTGGGGGGCCATGGGCTAAAAACGGAGACATCCCATGGTGGAAAGTCTCAAGCCAATATATAGCCTGATGGGCCCTCGAAATCAGAATAGTCTGAGATTTTTCCTTTGCAAAAAGCAAGGCAAACGATAGAGCAGGTCAGAGCTGCAGACCATCCGCAAGCTTGCATAATCAAACAGTCCCGATAAATTAGAAACGCATTCGGGCCATAGCCAAAGTCACAGCATACAGCGCCTCACAGGGCCGTGATTTTGTTATCGCCCAAAATGATGGCATTGACCTCAGGTGTCACGGAAGTCCCTGCCTTGGTTGCAATCACTAAAACCCCTCGGTGTTGTCTGTTTAACCATAGCACGGCCAGTCCTGGCCTATGCACCGATCGGTAACTCCTGGAAGAAGCTAGACTTGCCATCTATAACCAACGAAACGTGTTCTGATGACCAGCAGTTAGCACAACCTGAGGTCTGTTGACTGACCGGCGAAGCTTTGGCATCACGTCGACCAGTCACTGTTTCGACCTCTCCAGCTGCCGTTGTTTCCTCTGTGATCCGGGGATTATAATAGTCCCCACTTCACAGGGTGTTGAGAGGATTAGACAAGGTGATACATGTGAAGAACTTACCCTAGTTCCAGGCATACAGTACACAGCAGCTACGTTCATGATCGTCACCACTGGGCTTGTGCATTGTCCAAATTCTGCTTATTCTCTTTAAACCAAGCACAACCAAGGCTTGCTGCTCATTGATCGCTGACACCAGCAAGAGTTCAGACTTTAAGGCTCTGATGCATGCTAATCCTGGGCTGGACACTAGGCCAGGACCTGGGAGAACCCGATGGAGACAGGGTCCCTGCCCTGGAGAGTTGCTCCTCCTCCCGTGCAGCTCTGGGCTTTATGCAAAGAGTTCACGTCTGGTTCTCATCACTTAGGACCTCAGGTCCCCACCCAGAAAAATGAGAGAGGCTACAACAGTGGGTGGTGATGGGCTGCAGGCAGCCAGGGGGCAGCTGGCAGAAGCATTTCACCAGCTCAGCTGAGACTTCTGGTCTCCAGGGAGTGAGAACACATATATCTAACCACGTCAGGGTCAGCACCAGGCCCCAAGGTCAATGTTACCCCAGTGGCCAAGATCTCCCCCGCTGGATGGGGGCGGCCATTGAGTTTCTACATGTGCCCCTCCTGTTTCATATCCACCTTCACATGAGAGGCCCTCACACCACACCCAAGCCTGAGGCTGTGATGGCGACTACAACCGGGCCCGGGTCTGAGCCACTCACCAGAGGGAAGTCGTCCGGGTCGATCCAGATGATGCTCAGGTCCGGGTTGTCGGTGTTGTCCCGGGCCACCTGTTTCAGGGTCTCCAGGAACTCGTAGCCATCTGCAGCCGGATCAAGAAGGTGAGTAACCCCAGTGCCTACATGGCTCTCAGCACGGACGGCAGAGGCTGCGGTTTTTCCATGAGGGTTTCTTAAGCCATTGGCTGCGTACCCTCAAATTATAGGATTATTCTATAAAATGAGTCAGAGGAGAACCCTGCCACAAAGCAGCTTACTCAAAGGAAACAATAAAGTTTTTGAGTAAAGAAATGAAAAGTTCACAGGGAAGTGGCTGGCTCGTAACTCGAAGCCGCGCTCCGATCGGATCGCTAACCTGCAGGTGAAGATGGACCCGCCCGGCCTGGTCCTCACTCAGCCCTCCAGGCGCTCCGGAAACCAGCAACTTGCCATCCCTCGGTTTCCCCACAACTGTGCTCTGGGACCAGGACATGGAGCCTGGACCCTGGGTTTTCTGCGGCCTGGAATCCCTAAAACCTTCCGACGAAGGTGGCTCCTGACCTAGAGCTGGTTTCATAGTTTGAGAAGCAAATGGGGTGCCCCTCCCTCCCCATTTCCGTGTGGGCTGTGCTTCCCCTCAGGCAGGCCGCAGCACTCATTGCCCCCGGGGGAGGGATGATTCATAGGAAAAGCAGACCCTGTCTTGTGAGTTTCAAGAACACAGATTTCTTTCTTTTCTTTTTTTTTTTTGCTTTAAAAGCTTAAATCTTGCAGGACTGCACACAACAAAATTTATACCATAAACAAGCATGTTGGAAGAATGTTTAGTAAGAGAAAGCCTCAGCAACCCCACCCCACTCCCAACTGGAAACAGAGTGTAGACTCTGGAAAGTCCCTGAGAATAAGCCTGTGTGTGTGTGCATGTGTGCGTGTGTGTGTGTGTCTGCGCACGTGCGCATGTTCAAGTCCGTACGCACGAACGCAGGCCCATGTGAGCGTCGCTGTTCACATACAGAAATGCCATAATTTTAGGGAGTCCTAGATTATCAGGCACCCATGCTCTGATCTGGAATAAAACTCAGGGAAAGGGGAAGACCCAGAATCTCTGGAAGAACTCCGCGCCCCGCCCCAGCCCCCACCCCCTACCCCCGCAGGAGCACCAGGGAAGGAAAGTCAGGGTCCGCCCACTTCTCTGTGGTTCTGAGGATCATAGGTGAAGCTGAGAAGGGAGACAGATCCAACCGCTGGACGGAGGAGACGCTGGTGACCTTGGGACAAAGCTGGAGGCCAGACCGAATGATAGATGCCACTGTGACAGGCGACGATGACGATGGCTTCGCCTGTCCATGCCTGGGAGCCAGCGGGACAGTGGCCCCGGGCTTGGTGGGCAGGGGTGGGGGACCCCTCACTGACAGGCCCAAGTTCCGCCATCCAGGGGTCAAATGTAGGTTCAGGTCTAGATTCTGAGGTTACGGTTCTCGAACGGCTGACTCTAGCCTGAAACGTGGACCTTCTGTCCAGCCACTCGCCAGCTGCGTAGGAATTCAGTATGGCAACCGCCTTTCTCTGTAAAGGTTTCCTCTTTGGTGGCGGCCCCCAGCCACTCAGGCCCCTCTCTCTGGCCTCTGTTTAACAAGCCTCTCCCTTCTCCGGGCACCCCGGCTGGGGCCTCTGGGTAAAGGTTTTTCTCAACACTTCCTCATTTTCTCACATTCCAGGCAACATGCACTCTATTCTTAGCAGCTCTGCCCTGCGTGGGTGTAGTCACTTTCAATGTTGTTAGTTCATAAGATTGAGACGGCCCCTCGGGCCTCATCACCTGGAAAGCAGGGCTCCTGTCAGCAGAGAGGAGGGTCTCTACGGCCCGCAGCTCCCCACCTGCCCCCCAGCAGCAGAGAGGAGGGCGGCCTGGGAGAGACAGAGAGAAACACGGATGTGAGAGAGACACTTCGATTGTTGCCTCCCGCACGCACCCCGAACAGACGCGGGATCGAGCCTGCAACCGAGGCACGTGCCCTGGGCCGGGATCTATTCATGGAGCCAAACCGGCCAGGGCCGGCCATTATTTTCAAATGATCCGAGTTCTTCCACCTGAAAGCAAGGAACCTGCCATCCACCGGTTCATTCAATGTTTACATTCCGGGCACGGGGGCGGCTTACCGACGGCCTAGGCCCGCACAGGGGAGAAGTCCCGCGCACCGGAAGTTACGTCACGACGCAGCGCACGCAGGGCACGTGGGCGGCCCCTTCTGATCCCTGCTCCCCACTCGGGACTGAGGCACCTGAGGCGCCTGTGAGAGCCTCGCTCAGGTGGGTCAGGGCGGCCGGTTCCTGTCTCTTAAAGACCCACGCCCCTTTCTGTGATGTTCTGAGTATTTACCGAGCGCTTTCTGGGTACTGAGTACTTTTGCATTTAATCTTTGCATTGAGTCTGATGGAGGGTCGGAGGTTTTTATTATCTCCATCTTAAAGGGGATGGAGTTGAGACAACAGGGAGCGTGCTGACCTGCCGGGTGTCACGGGCCAGCACGTGGCGGAGCCGGGATGCTGAGCTGCAGGTGTTGGGTCTGCGCAGCTGCAGCCCTTTCCGTGTTCCCCGTTCTGCCGGGGCCTGGGCGCTCCCGCCATGGGCTGGGGCGGG
>NW_006290034.1:8927497-8937100 GCF_000327345.1 Myotis davidii
GAGCAAAATAAAGAGGCCGCACTGTGGGAACCGAGCCGGCTCCATGCCCCACGGCGCGGACCTGCGCTCCCATGACCCGGCCGAGGGCTCCGGCGCAGCCAGGTTCCAGGTTTCCCACGCCGGGCGGAGGCCTCTGGGAGCCCGTCCCTGTGGGAAGGACCCGGTGACCACGTGCTCCTCCCTCCCAGGTGGCCGGGGCTGGTGGGAAAGAGACGGCCCGGGCCCGGGGACCGGTCCAGGCAGGTCACAGCCAGGGCTCCGTTAGTCAGACACGTGCCTGTGAGACCGAGGGAGCCACCAACAAACCCAGGCCCGTGTGACCGTGAGTGCGCCGTGGACCTCTGGGTCTCTCTATTGCTGGTGGAGGGGGTGGCTGTCACCTGGATGGCATCGGGGTGGTCACCCCGAGGGGTGGCAGGTCTGCAGCAGGGCCTCGCGGTTCAGGGCGTGGCTGGGGAGCCCCATAGCCTTCGGCTGAACTCGGGCTCCACCGGTTCCCCGCCCGCCTCTCCGGCCTCAGGTTCCTCTGGCGTAAAATGGGGGAAAACTCGCCCCTCCCACGCACGAGGTTGTCCTTTCACATGCACACAGGAAGTGGCCACATCCTCGTCTTCTTCCTAATGGTGCAGAGGTCACGGATGGCTTCAGGGACCAAACGGGATCGTCTCCATAAAGCCCCCAGCGCCTTCCTCCAGACTGGCAGCTCTCTAAGGAGCTGGGGCCTAATGCCCCCGAAGGTGTAACCTTTCCCTGCAGAGTGGCAGGGCTTCGGTTGGGGCCATAGGCCACGTGTCCCTTTTTAGCAAGAGCTGAGGTAGAGGAGGACCCGCTGTCCGGGCAGGAATTCAGTTCCTAGTCCACCGCCCGGCCGCTCCACCAGGCTCACGCCGCAGTGACCCGCGGGCAATGACGGACCAGCCGGAGGCAGAGACTTTCCCGGAAAACCCTTTCCCTTTCTCAGGGCCGAGCCTCCTCCTTGAAAAAAGATGCTTTGAGCTCCTCCACCCCCGCCCCGCGCATTGCTCCCAGCTTCCCAGGAACAAGCCCTGGCTTGGGAAAGCCGGCTTCGGGCCCAGGGATGTTTGTGCAGGGAGGAGGTGGAGAGTTTCAGGAGCTTGATTCATCGGCAGCAATCTCGGTCAAACAGGTTCCTGCAGCTTCTCGAGGCTCTTTGTTCCATTGTTCCAAGAGCCAGACGGCCCTCCCCACAGCCTGGAAGGGGTGGGGGTGGGAGGAGGGCCCTGGAGTCGGGCCAGCAGGCTGCTGCCCATGGATGGCATCTCTGTTCACAGCACCAGGGAGCCGATTCTGTCTCACTGAAGCTTGTCCACCTCGGGCACTTGGCCTCCTTTGCTTGGTGTCTCCTCCAGGGGCGGAGGGGCGGCCAGAAGCTGTAGACAGAAGCTGGAACCACACTGGCTTGCCTTTTTTTTTTTTTTTTACAAGGACTAAATATTTTTGAAGAGTTTTTCCAACTCCGTAAGTCAGTGATGGGGAAACTGGGACATCGTGGACATTCAAACATTCTAATAAAATGGGGTGGGGGTGGGTGGGGGGAATGCTGTCAGATAATTTGGAGCATAGATTTGGTTGTGATACAATGGAATATTATTTAGCCCTGAAAAGGAACAAAGTCTGGATACACACCACACAAAGGAGGAACCTTGAAACGTTACGATAGTGAAAGATGCCAGGAACCGCCCCCCCACAAAGGGCCACATATTACATGATTCCATGTAAATGTGCAGACCAGTCGAATCCGTAGCGACAGAAATTAGATTAGTGGCTGCCAGGGGCTGGGGGAGAGGCCAGGGGGTGACTGCTGACATGTATGGAATGTCTTTCTGAGGTGATGAAATGTTCTAGAGTTAGGGGTGCTGTTGGCACAACTTTGTGTATGTGCTAAAACCACCGGCTTGCACACTTTAAGAAGGTGAACAGTGTAGCATGTGGACTGTATCTCATCTTTTAAAATTATATGGTAAAGACAGTCGGGGATTTATCTGTAGGGAGCTATGGCGGTTGGTCAGTCATCTGCCTGGCGGTATTTACTGAGCACCTACTGTGTGTCAAAGCCCAGGCGAGGCAGTCTGTTCCTCCTTCAGGAAGTCCTGCTAACTCTCGGTGCCCCCTGGGGCAGTTTCTCTTCTCCGAGGCTGTTTCCTCATCTGTCCCTGTGCATGTCCAAGAGGTTCGGACCCTGTGAGCACCACAGAGCTCCTCATCCCCCGGAGCAGTGGCTCCCAAACCCGGTGGAGCCTCAGAAGGTGCCTCAGCTCCGTGACATCGCAGGTCCCTGAGGCTCCGTTCCCGTCGGCGCGTGGCCGTGGTGCCTGTGGTTCTCTGCCCTGTCAGGTTTTGGAACCCCTGCCCAGGCCTCAGAGCCCAAAGCCTGGGCGCTTCGCCCTCAGAAATGAAGCCCCTGCCTTCTCCGGCCGCATTCTGGATCATTCCGCTTCTCTCAAAACACCCCAAGGCATCTGCAGGTACACGTTCCCTTCCGGGCCCTCTGTCCACAGACATTGCCCAGGGACTAACTAGCCTTTTACCCCTGCCCACTGGTTTTCCTGCACTTCGCTCTCACTGACACGGCAAAGAGTGAAGCCAGGAAAACGCTGTCCAAGTTCTCATCCATTTATAGGCTCGTTTTACACTTTGGAAATTGGCTGCTTCTTTGGCCCAGTTCTCATTATTTGGAGCAATATTTTCCATTAACTTTCCTAAGCACAGGCCATATTTGACAGAGCAAAGGGTATATTTATTGTTATTTATATAGGCTAGGTACATCAGCGTTTTTGTTTTTCTTTTAAGATGACTAGATTCTCTGGAGGATGAAAAAGGGGACTTCTCCCAGCTTACCCTATCCATAACTTATTACTGTTCAATTTCTACTAAAGCTTGTGTTATAATAAGCTACCTTTAGGTAAATGCTCTTGCCTAGAAGAGGATTGCAGTTCTGTTAATATTAGAGCCAGGAGGGGGAAATTGACATTAAAAATATAGCTCAAGAATGTATACGTGAACAATGAAAATACATCCTGCATATCAGATATTTACATTACAGTTCATAACAGTAGCAAAATTACAGTTATGAAGTAGCAACGAAAATAATTTTATGGTTGGGGGTCACCACAACATGTGGAACTGTATTAAAGGGTCGCGGCATTAGGAAGGTTGAGAACCACTGCTGTAGAGCGAGGCTGTGTTTACGTTCACCGGGGCTCAGCCCCAGTTTGGGCAGCTAAGCAGCAGGAGGCTCTGGTGTCCCCACACTTGTGAGCTGTGCACGACTGAAATGGGTCTGTGCCTCGCAGGCGACCACCAGGGGGTGCCCTGTGTCTTTCGGTTGCATTGCAGGCGGGAAGTGAGGGAGAGGAAAGGTGAGGGCTGACCAAGGTGAGAAGCCAGTTCTTGCTCACAGGGTCAGAGAGCCGACGGAAGGGGGAGGGGTCCTACCTGGGTCACTCCTCTCTGCAAAGGCCACTATGTGGATCCCGTTCAAGTCATCTTCCTGTGGGAGAAAGGAGTGAAAGGTTACACTCCCAGGTGAGAGATGCGAGGAGGCAGGGACAGACGGGCGGGAATTGAAATGGAGGCGGGGGAGGGAGCTGAGGGGAGTGGACACAGAGGCACAGGGGACAGGGGCTCAGGGACACAGGCACAGGGGGACAGGTATAGGGTGACAGAGGCACAGGGGGACAGAGGTATAGGGGGACACAGGCACAGGGGGACAGAGACACGGGGGACATAGAGGCACAAGGTGACAGCAGCATGCATCTTACAGAAGGGAAGACTGATGAGCAACTGGGAGGAAGGTGTGGCATTTACGGTCTTTTGAGACAGGAAAGCACCAACTACACACAAGACATTAGCACCGATTGGGCCTCACTCCCGTGGTCTGGTGGGTCCAGGAGAGCAGCAGGAAGAGGCAGAGGAGGAAGGATGTGAGTTTGGCTCATCCGCCCTCTGAAGGGAGCTCAGTGAATGTCAGTCTGAGTTTCAAGAAGTCACCATGAGCAAATAAAGCAGTAATAGGCCTGATATTGAAGCTTCTGGATGCTGCTGGTGGGTCCTGCAGCTGCTCCCAAGTGGGCAGCAGACAGGAATCTTTGAGGCAAATTAGGATGTGGGTCTGTTCTGTTCACACACTTGTTCTACTTCTCTGAGACCCCGCTTATTGAAGAACCTGCGTGGTCAGTAGGGGGCGCTTTGCTGCCTGCCACTCCTAGGGCGATTCCTTGGGCTCCTTTTGGCTCTGGAACCAGAGCTTGCCGGAGCCGTCCAGGCCTCTAACTTGGTCTCAGTGTGGGAGGCCACAGGAGGGGCTGGAGATGGGGCTGGGCAAGGGTGACAGTGTGATGGTGAAAGGGAGAATATTTCAAATCTGTGGGACAAGCAGGTGGCATTCCATGTTTCTATGTCCTGAACAGAAAGGACCGCATGCCTCGTGTCTCCTTTGCATCGGTCATTCCTGCAGAAGAGCTTGGAGGCGCCTCCTTTATAAGAAATGTGACCCTCACGAGGCTCGGAGAGGAAGATGATCGAGCGAGAGGCATGGGGACAGATCTGAGTGGACGCTGACTATCACTGTCCCAGGGAGAGGGCATCCCGGGGCACCCGAGTGTCCTATCAGAACCGTCCTCAGGAAACAATACTCCAGGCTTCTCAGCCCTCCCTGGTCCCCGTTTCTATCTCAATGGATTGTAATGCTGGTGCAACCCTATCTAAATGCTAATTTTTCCCTTTGAGTTGGAAATGGACAAAACCTCCAAAAAATCTGAGCGAGATTAAATGGAAAATATTATTATTAGAAACAAGAGAGTCGGGCACTGCCTTGGTCAGGTTCTCTGGGGAATTGAATTTGATAGATCTGTGGTGTGTGTGTGTGTGTGTGTGTGTGTGTGTGTGTGTGCAGGTTTATTACACAAATCTGACAGCAGCCGGAAGGGGAGTCTGAGGTTTCATGTTTGCTATTATCACCAGGCAGGATGCCCTGGTCAGTTCTCAGCAGGCTGCCCTGTCCCTGCCCCTGCCATCCGTGGGGAGGCGGCCGTGTTAACTCCGAGAAGCGGGCTCCATTTCTGCCTGACCTTCTGGAACGCATTTGGAAATTGGTTTCAGAATTAAGAATCCATATCTGTTTGCTAAGAGATTGCTCATGACATGGCCGCACCTCCCAGGCCTCAGGTGTTCCCCGGGTGGAGACTATAACCCAGGGCAAGAGCCTCTGTCTTGGCAAAGAAGCAGGCGTGTGCTCTGTGCCGGGTGTTTTCAGCAATAGGCTCCCAGAGCAGACCCACAGGCAAGCCTGAAGGTCAGGGTTCCTGAGTGCGTATCCCACACACACAGGCGAGGAAGAGCTGCAGGACCGGCCGGCCAGGGGCTTTCTCTGAACCCCACATCCTTGGCGGCCCAGATCACCCCTTTGGTCTTTAGATCACATTGTCTCGGAAATGATCTTTTTACTTGAATGGCAAGCTCTCTGAGGGAAGGGATTACACCTTGAACTATCAAGGGTGATTGAAGTGATATGAGTATCTGCCATTTGTGCCAGTGCTTTGTAAGTGCATTACTTCTAAGTCTTAGATGCCAGTCTTACTCCTATTTAATGCTTAAGGAATTGAACCGACTTCCCTAAAGCCACAGAGCCCGTACATGACGTACCTGGGGTTCAGACCAGCTCTGCCTGGTCCCGAAGCCCATGCTCTTTCTCTCTCACTGATGTAGGCCAGGAAAAGCCACGGGCATACAAATTATTCAGAGCAGAAGACATGTGAATTCCTGAAATCCCTTATTTGCCTAAATGCAGAGCCTCTTAAAAGAACTCAATTGTCATAAATCCTTTCTCAAGTGCAACTCTACTCTTCTCAAACAGACAATCCTGTCTCCCATTTCTTCTCCCAAGCATCCATTTATCTTTCCAAAAAGTCTTCGTTCTCCCCTCAAGGGCCCCCTGCCCCTCCCTATCCTCTATTTAGAATCTAAACTTTAGATGACATATAAGCCTCTCTTTTTTTTAAGCTCCTCCTTGAGTTGCATTTTTTGTGAACTTCCATACACAAGTAGGTAATTAAATCTATTTGTTTTTTTTTCTCATACTAATCTGTTCTTTGTCACTTTAATTTGCAGGCCTCCAGTACTGAACCTAAGAGGGTGGAGGAACAAGTTTCTGCTCCTTGATGTCACCAACAGCACAGAATGAGCTCAGGAATCTGCTGTCCTCTCTACAGGGTTTGCAGAAGATGCTGCAAACTCAGGTCAGTGGCTCTTACTTAAGTTGAAAAAGTCCGAGAAGGGGGCTTTATATAACGTGACCCAACACCAGACCCCCCAAAACTGGAGCTTGGGAGTTACTTAGGTGAATACCTTACTCTGGACTCCCCAGCACTTTGTATGACCTCTGTCACAGCAGGGAGCATCCTGGTCTGGGGTCATGTGATTCGAGACTGTTTCATCGACTCAGGCCTGAACTCCTAAGGCCCGTACAGCAATGTTCATTTATAGTCTCTGTGCTTAGCACAAAGTAGTGGATTCTTATTAATACCTATTGGATTTTAAAAAAGAGTATGGCGATAAAAATCTTTCATACAGCTTGAAGAAAATTAGCAACTATTAGAGATTCCAAGGAGAAAGTAACATCAATTACCCACCAACCAGGTAGATTACCACTGTTCAGATTTGTCTGTTTCCTTCCAGCCTCTGTTGAATGTTTGTTCTCATGTTGAATAAAGAGATGCAAAGAAGGAAAATGCAGTTAAAAGTAGCAGACTCCCTGGTGCAAAGGAGTGTCTCCGAGGCTCATCTGGAGGTTTCTGACTCTCTCTTGGAATTACTTAGTTATTGCAACACAGGGAGGATTCTTCTAGAAGGAATTGCTGACTCCCATCCCTAACCCTAACCCTAACCCTAACCCTTGCACTACTTTTTATAAGGCTGAAGTTATATTAAGTAAACAGTAAAAATATTTTAAAAGGAATATTATTTTTAAAGCACTGTTACAGTATTTAAATCTAATAACAAAACATTTTAAAGGTTGAATTTTTGAAAGTTTGGAATGTTAGGGAAATATGTGTCTATGTGCTGTGTTGTTGCCAAGCAGTCCACGCCTGTACACTGGGTTGTTTCCCTTCAGCGTCTTATGAAATGTTTGTTCCCTGTTCAAATGTCCAAATGAGTGACATGCTATTAAACAGAGTGTCAAGTTACTCCATGGCTCTCTTCACACGTCACTTTCAACTCTGAATTAAAGATTAACAACATAAGTAAATGCATATGTGTTCCCAGGTTAGTCCCTTTCCCCTCCCGCCCACACCCCCACTGCCAAAATGGTGCCTTGTGGGGCCACGGCCCATTCTAGGGGGGTATAATGGCGAGAACGTGAGATTTTGCTCTAGGTGATTTAAATTTAAGTCCCAAGATCTAGTGCTTATTAGTTATGTATTCGTGAGTAATCAGCCTCATCCATATGATCAATTTCCCCATGTGAACTGGGGCTAAAACAATACTTGTTCTTCAGCCCTTTCTAGAACCACTCAAAGACCTGAGTGAAAGGGTCCATGAAATGCTTTGGAAAATGCGCCACAGACTTCAGTTGTTGTCGTTTATGAATTTTGTATAAGTCTGAGGTGGGTGGGAGGTTGTATCTCCATGACCCTCTTTCTCATGCTATTTGACCTGCCTGACGCATTGTCTGTGACTTAGACCCGGGGGATACTCTGACCCAGTGCTTCCCAGTGCCCTGAGCTCATAGTTACAAAAACAGCTGCCGTTCCTTTATCGAGCACCTACCATGCTCTGGGCTCTTCACACTGTCCATCCTTACGAAAAGCCCCAAGTTCAGATGCAGGAACCAAAGCTCAGAAAGATCACATGACTTGACGTAGGATGCAAAGCTACGAGGTGTCCAATTCTAGGCTTAAACCCAAGTCTCTGACTCCACAGCTCCTCCTCTGTGTCCCCCAGGCCTCTGGCCAGTGCACAGAGGCCAGTGGTCCCGGGGGGAGTGGACTCAGAGACACAGTAACGTTGCCCAGCGGCAGGAGCAGAGAGGCATAAACTAGAACCTAGAACACTGGGTTCTCTGAGCGCGATGTCCACATTTCAAATACTCTACCATCTGGATATCCGCTCCAGTCAAGTAAAAATTTGAGTTTTGGAACTCAAAGGAGTATTCCTCTTTGGGAATATACCTGTCTCTACAAGGCAGAAGGAGTTTGCCACTATCTTACCCATGTTTCAAACATATCTTCTGGGCGCAGGCGGCGGAGGGTGGGTCTGGAAATAAAGAAGATGAGTTTCCTTGAGTAGGTATTCTCAGGACACCACAGCTAACCCTGTACCCTGCCCTGTTGCACAGAGAGCTGGGCCTAATGCTCTCAGCCTTTTCACAGACCCATTTGGCCCAGGGATTAAAAGTCTATTACAAACAATGCCAGAGGGCGCAGGGTAGTCATTCCCAGGGCAAGAAGTCATCTCCCTCCTCCCAGATAGGTGCTACCCCTGAGAGCCCAGAGAAGGCCCCGAATGAACCACCTGGGAGAGAAGAGAGGAAGTCTTGATTTTGTTTTATCTTCAGGGTCATCCATCCAAAGCCCCTTCAGGATGTTTGGAAGAGCAGGTGGGATCTATATCTATTCATGGTTTCATCTTTCTGAATGTTGGCTAATAGTGCTAGAATGTGGCTATTTGCTTCTCTGAGTACTGCCTTGCTGTAGGGACCAGGACTGGCTGGTTGACGGAATTGTAGTGCTCCAGGTCCAATGAGCATGCGTGAGCACATGTCCAGTGTGTGTGTGCGGGGGGGAAGGGGGGTTGATGGTGAGCCCACCACCATGTTCCCTGTTCAGTACTGCCCTTCCCTCAGGAGCAGGGCTCAGCAAATTGCAGCTGGAGAGCCAAATCCTGCCGGTGCCTCCTCTTTTATAAATAAACGTTTTGGGACACAGCCACACCCCGTTGTTTAGATATTGGCTGCGGCTGCTTTCCCACACAAACAGCAGAGCTGAGTATTGCAACAGAGACCATCTGGCTGCGGAGCTGAACTATTTACCCCCCGGCCTTTTACAGGAAAGGGTCGCCGGTCCACGCTTGAGCTACTCTAAGTGGTGTCAAATATTCCTCTCCCAGCAGTTCTGCATACAGAATGTTCATCTTGGCTAAGTTATTTAACTACGTGGAGCCCAATTCCGTGATCTGTAAATTGAGATAATAATTACCCCATTTTGTTGAATACAGGGTTTGGCAAATGTAGGTTTACAGTTGTAATACAAATAAATAATACAGTAACTAATAAATAATAATACAAGAATAAACTTTCGCATGCTCACAACTGTAAACCTACTTTTGCCCAGCCCTGTACTAGATGAAATAGCTCTCACAGCACCTGCCATGGTGTTGGCATATAGGAGGCTGTCCCTAAATCACTCTTGCTGTTATTGAAATTTTTTATTTGTATCTGACTCTGACTTTGAGGGGATTTGCTGACTGAGGGGAGGTGGTCTAAACCTGTTTGCAAGTGTAGACAGACCCATATCCAGAAACTGTAGCAACATCCCTGCCACTGATGGATGACCAACAAAGCCATTCTACTGAGTTCATTCTTTG
>NW_006290034.1:8937155-8959252 GCF_000327345.1 Myotis davidii
TCCAGTAGTTGCTCTTAGGGGTGCGAGATGTCAGGACTGAGAGGCTCCTCTCCATTTCCCAGGCCCCAGACCCCCCACCCCTGCATGCCACCTGGGGTACCTCTGGTGCTCCTTTATAAACTCCACAAGCTCTTCTTCTGTGTAAGGTTTGTCAGGGATGGCAATGGGCTCGTCCATAAATGGCTCATAGAAGTCAACCTCATTCATCTTCAAGGACAATTTCTTCGCAACCTGTAGCAATTAGAAATATGACAAGAGCTTCCTTGAACGCTAGTCTAGAGAGGCAGTGATGGTCCATCTATAAGGCGTGCATATTCTCTGGCAAAGACTTGAGAGGGTATGTACAGTTTTGACGCAGGTGTTGTAGTGATAGGAACCCCTCACCTAAGGCCTGGCTGGACCCATCCAAGAAGGACAGATAGGGAGGAGAAAACCTCTCTGGCCAATGAGGTCCAAGCAGGGGCAGGAAGCAGACGGAATGAAAAGTGGGAAATCTAATTCTACAGTCACCGTCACTCTACTGTGTTTGCCAGGCTGGAGGAGGACGCAGAGGTCAGCAGAGATGCTCAGTGTCCTTGCATGTATGGATTGAATCAAATCAACTGGATAGAACAGGCAATTGATGGGAACCATTTAAAGCATATACTCAAAATCAGAGGCCCGCCCATTCATCCTCGATCAGGGCATAAACCTACTGTCACTCAGACTGAAGCACGGCCATACAGTTGGCTGTCTCTTGTACAGGGCTTGTGTGATGGTTTCCCAGGAAACTGCCCACTTGGTTACCCATCAGAAGGTGAACAGCCACCCTGGCTTGTCCAGAGTGGAGGGTTCCCTGGATTTAGACTCGGGGTGCTAAAACTGGATAGTACTCTAGTACCCAGCAAGCTGGCTGGGGTTGTTCTCCCCTGTACCTGAGAGGGCGCTCTGAGCGAGCCGTAGCCTAGAAGGCATCGCCTCTCTGATTAAGGGGCCCCACCGCCTTGTCAGGGCAGAATGGCTGCTGTGTTCCCTGCAGACCTGCTGGACTCAGGCCTCTTTTTGTGAAATGACTTGAGAGGCCTGGAATGTGCCACGCTTGGAGAAAACCAAATGCCATTCTTTTCCAGGTCAGAGCTGTGGGCCAAGAGAGCACAGAGATGAACAGTGGTTCCCTTGAACTAAAGAGGAATTGCCGAGAGCTGCCGCCCGGCCGCGATGACCCACAGCCCAGTGGCCCGGGGCCGCCAGAACCAAGTGGGAGGAGGGGAACTGGTGTCACTTAAGCTCTTACACAAGGAGGTCCATTCTGAGGAAACATGGGTCTGCCTATGGAGTTTTGTCCTCGACTGCTATTAATTCCAGGTCGCGATAGTCCGAAGGACATTTCTGACAGTACCTAACAAAGAAACTGGCTTTCAACTCAGAGCTAAAGGAAACAGGCTACATTAAGAGCCATAGTCAGTCAGAGGAGATTTTGCGGTCATGTTCATTTTGTTTTAAGGGACATGGAGGTATTAGTGGTTGTTGTTTTCTTCTTACTCTTTTCCTCTTCCACGGGCAGAGGGTGCTATGGATGGATGATGGGCAAGGAGCAAGGGGGCAGGGCAAGTAGCAACTACACCCAGTGTCTGCGTTTACACACCGTTCTTCGCAGAGCTGGGCTTGAAAATGGCATTCAGTTGTGGTTCTCTGAGTTCACTTACTACTTATTTTAAGAACCAGGAAGAAAAAAGTAATAATAGTAACCACATAGAGTGCTTCCCGTGTGCCAGGCACTGTTACAACGCGTTTTCGGCTGATTCCTTTATGAATCCCCCCTTTGATTGTCTCAGGTAAAAGCTGGTATTATACTTATTTTACAAATGATGAGCCCGAGGTGCAGTCTGAGTATGCAATTTGTCAGGATTATCTACCCGAGGGGAGAGAGCCAGAATTCAAACCCCATTTGCCAGTACACCAGCCCTCCCTAGGAAATCACCTTCTCCTTGACCCTGTGAAGAAAGCTGCCTGGGCCCATAGATATTCCACTGCTGCCGCACTTGTTTAGTCAGATGTTCCCTGTTGCTCTTGGACATGCTCTCGTCAATTCACTTCATCTCAGGCGGCTGGAATGCAGGCTTCCCAAAGGCAGGAAGGGGCTTATCGGAAGCCCTGGTGCACCCACGTGTGTGAGTGTGCGTGAGTGTGAGTGTGCGTGAGTGTGCGTGCGTGTGTGTGTGTCCAGGAGGAGAGGTTCTCTGGTTCTTGGTTGCCAGTGTCCAGGTCTGCAGTGTGGAGACCGTGGGTGTGAGGTTGGATTGTGGTGTTCTTGAGTTTAATTCTGGGGATCGCTGAGCATAATTTTCTCCGGTTTGTTACATCCGCACCAGCACGCACCATGGAGGGCCCTCGCCTTGTATCTCAGAGAATCCCTTTTTATTATTATTCTTTTATTTGTATTTTGGGTGGTAAGGACTGAAGGAGATTTGACAGATTGAGATATTGATTCATTCATTGATTCAGTAAATATTTAATGGGGCCTTAAAAAAATGTTGGAATAGATTTTGCCAAAGATAAGAAAACTACAAAGCAGAATGGCCATATTTTTACATTGGCAAGTGTATGGATTTTGATACAGATGTTTTTCTACATGTTAGCAAGGCTTTCATTGTTGCAAATGAAATCAGTTTAATGAATTTAGGCCTTTTCAATGTCTATCTTCTCCATCAACTTTGTTTAGATAACCACTGCTTCTTTTGGTCCCCATATGGTTCAAAAAATGATTCTGCTTCTCACTGTTCACTCCAAGAAAGGGACAGGTCGCTGGGACGCCACAGGGGGTAATTAGAACTACATATTTTAGGCTATAAGGTGCAGTAGAGTGGACACCATCCTAGCCCTCTGACCCTCTCTTGCCCCCTTGTGGGGTTGATTGAGGATCAGGAGCCATCAATTGTTTCTGGTCCCAAAATGATGTACCAGGTAAAATGTACTGGGAGCTTTTTAAAAATGCATATTCCTGGGTCCTGTTAAAATCCTTTTAAAAAATTCAGAATTCCAGGGCTAGCGCCCAGAAACCCATAGTTTTAAAAGCTTCCTGAGGGATTACAATATGGGCAGTGTTTGGAAACTACTAACTCCCAAGTCTACATCAGCAGCCCTGACATCTCACCCTCTTTACATTTCTCCAGCTCATAGACAGCAATTCTCCCTTATCCGCAGTTTCAGTTACCTGCAGTCAACCATGATCCAAAAACATTAAAAGGAAAATTCCAGCAATAAACAATTCATAAGTTTACACTGTGTGCTATCCTGAGTGACATGATGGGTGCAACCATGCCTGCTGGACCCCACCATCACCAGTGGGCACTGTCACCCACGCCCCTAATTGCTGGGTGCAAGTTCTTAAGTCCCAAATGGCATTGAGTCCTCTCCGTGGCAGCTCTTCCCTCTGGTTCCACACGGAGGTGGGGAGCATTTAGCTTTCTTTTTCTGAATGGTATGAAATTCCGCCAGGCTACGTGAGCAGTGGTACTTAATGACTCAGTGTCTTCTAGAGCTTTTAGTGAAGAGCCTTCTGAGTTTTTAATTATAGTCTGACCTCACCTTCTTCATGGGCCTCAGACATGAAGCCATGCGGCTGGGCTGGGAGGCACATCTGCAAACCAACCCCACCCTGAACTCTACCTTGAACCACCCTTCCAAGGACTGAGGCTCTGTTGCTTGGCCAGGCTTGTCTGCCTGACTCTCTTCCCTCGGATGGGTTCTTACTATGGAGTCATAGTCACTGCTGACCAATCCTAACCGGATGCCAGTGATGGACTCAGCTAAAGCTTCTCTGTACCTCCCCTTCTCCACTAATATCTTCTCCCCACCTCTCCCTTCCTGGACCTAAACGACTGTCTTTATTAACAACAGTCCTGCCCAGCTGGCGTAGCTCAGTGATTGAGCATCAACCTATGAACCAGGAGGTCATGGTTAGATTCCCAGTCAGGGCACATGTCCAGGTTGTGGGCTCGATCCCCAGTGTGGGGCATGCAGGAGGCAGCTGATCAATGATTCTCTCTCATCATTGATGTTTCTATCTCTCTCTTCCTCTTCCTTCCTCTCTGAAATCAATAAAAATATACTTAAGAACAACAACAACAGACAGCCATCCCAGCTAGCTAACATTCACTGAAGGCTTACATGTGCCAGATGCGTGTGTGCATGTGCCATGTCTTTCTCTAGAGTAGAGTAGTACTGAGCACTGACGCTGAAGTCAGGCTGACCTGAGGTTACATCCAGCTTCACTACTCATTATGTGACATGAGCAAATCTCTTAATCCCTCGGTACCTCAGTTTCATCCTCTGTAGACTGAGAAGACTAATCCCGCTCTTACCGGGTGTTGAGAAGATGAAATGAGAAAACCTATATAAGCTCTTAGCACAAAGCCTGGTACATGAAAAGCACTTAATGAATGATAATTATTATTCTTTTTGCTGTCCTTGCTCAATATCTCTCTCCACTGTAATCCAACCAATTAGGGTACATTTTCTTCAAGTTCAGATGATGTAGACTATGGACCTCTCTTCTGGATTATAGGTTTGTAAACTTGGGCCATAGTCATAGAAGTGGGTCACTATATGTATGAATTGAATACAATCTCTTTTTATCATACTTTTCCCCTGCTCCAGCATCTACAGACTTCCTCATTTTTCATAGAATACTTAGAATATTCTTAGTGGGTGTGCATTGGGGGTGTGATACGTGTGTGTGTGTGTGTGTGTGTGTGTGTGTGTAGGTGTGTTAGATTTGTGTGTTACGTAATGCATATGTTGCCTGTGTATGTGTGTTACATGTGTGTTGGGTATGTTTTAAGTATGTTATGAATGTGGGTTGTGTGAGTTGTGTTTGTTATGTGGGTGTGGATGTGTGAGTGTGCAGCTTGAATCTCAAGGGTAGGAACAGAGCCTTCTAGTTAATGATGTGGGACAGAGGAGAGGGCATGGACTTTGAGCACAGATTGTCCTAAATTGGGATCTTAGCACTAGCATTAATTCACTGGAGACCTTGGATATTACTTAACCTTTCTAAATGTTTTCGCATCTGGAAGTTGTACCCTAAGGACTAGAGATTGTACTAGTGCAATATATCCACTTGAGCCCAACATGCAGAGAGCACTGGATTAGTAGCCATTTTAGTGGTACCCGGAGCCAGGGTAGAGCACTCCAAGCAGAGTAGACCCCAAATAAAGTACCCATTGATTCGAGGTCCCTCTATCTCTGCTGCTCTTAGGCTTCTAGAGGCACTTTCTACACCCACGAAACAACAAGCATTTGAATTATAGACAGGTAGATCCGTGGCATCTCCTGAAGATGTGGGTAACTATCAGAAGCACTGGAGCTTCTAAGGTCAATGCCCCTCCCCACCCAGAAGAGGGAAGGCGTGCAGCCCCAGGGAGGGAAAGGATGCTCTAAAAAAAGGAAGCGATGATTAGTGTCCCGCACAGTCCAGGCTCACACTCTCTCCATTCTTAGTGCTGACAGTGATATGAATGGTTGGTTCATCACTTTTCATTGGGATGTTTTCAGAAATACCCTGACATCATCTGAGTGAAACATCTTTGTATTCATATCTCATGCAGTAGCGATGTGCTGCTACATTTCTAATTCTGGAGAAAGTGCTCATGAGGGGAGGGTGGTTAACGTTTCAAAAGAAAAGAAAAAGGGGTGGCAAGTTCAACTGTCAATACTTCGTGCCTATGAAAGTGTTCAAATTGAGGTGTCATTGGTCCTTACCCCTTTGTCGAAGGTCGCGAAAAACTTGATGTAAGGCTGGAAATGCTCAGCTGCCTCTTCAAAAGCCTTGTAATCTAAGAAGAAAAAGTAGAGGGGAGAGACATTTGCAAGACGCACACTGCAAACATTTCTTTGTTTAAATAATGGAGAGAGTGGGAAGCCAATTAGTCCTAATTGGATAATTATTGAGTACATATTATTTAGATAGATAATTATTTAGTACCATTTAAACCCACGGCTTCCCCAAGGAGTTGGAACTGATTGGCATTCAATCACCCAAAAGAACTCTTTGCCACACTGTTGTATGTTTTACAAAGCTGGTAGATGGAAAGGAGAAAACCCAGAGAGAACAAGGGAAAGAAAAGGGGTGGTCAAACTCCAAACCCAAAGGAAAAGTTCTTTCGCTCGAAGTCACTGCTACTTTTTCATGTGCCCCCTAGAGAGTTGCAGCCTGTGTGTTAGGGAACACAGTGTGCGGAGAAATGTACCTCAATTAAAATGATAGCACAGAAGTATTTTAAACTCTTAGCAGGAGCACTCTTTTTGGTAAATCCTAGCATTTCTTTCCTTCTTTTTAATTTTTCCTTTTTTCATCCTGACCCCTTGAAAGGATCACTTAAAACTAATCAAGACCATGTTTGACTCTGTTCCCAAACTTGAGTAGAAACTGGGGAAGAGAGGCATGAGGCCGTATGGGTATGGTCATGTTGTGCCTTACCACACCCAGACAGTTACTAGGTAAAGGCATCCTGGTTCAAGCCTTAGATGTGAGGGTGATGATAATGGTAATAGTAGTAGTGTTTCTACAAAAATTCCATAATCCTGAGAGCCATTGATCCAACAATATTAACTTTTTCCATTTCCTGGAATTCACACCCCTTCATCATCAGAGGCACAAGCTTTTGCTAGAATTCTAAGAGCATGCAGAATTTTCTAACTTTCAATGGAAAACATTTTAAGAATAACGCTGGCTCAGGGGACACCAAAATGAGGAAGACATGGACAACAGTCAAAGGCTCACAGCCCAGGGTGGGTCATGGACACTTGAAGAATCACAGTGTGGTGTGATAGTTGCTAGAGCAGAGGTACGCACAATAGGCACAGATGAGAGAGGGGTTGAAAGTGTACAACAAACCTCTACCTACCGATCCACATTCACACAAACTCATCCTCATAAAAGTGATTGGGTTGTCCCAAAATATGTCATATAGGCCGTTAGTTGGGGTGGAGGATTGAGTGGAGGGGAAGAAGATGGGTGAGAGATTTGGAGAATGAACAGATGGAGGTGAGAGAGTATAGAAAGGGAAATGGTTAAAGCCATAGCTAAGTCACATGTCTATTTATAGCAGCAGTGGGCTCCTTAAGAATTCTGTTCCCCACTTCCCTGTCCTCCTTGTCACTGATGAACCTCTCTCCACCTTCCTGAACTCCTTCCCTGATGGAAAGCATGGCATAGACCAGTGATGGCGAACCTTTTGAGCTCGGCATGTCAGCATTTTGAAAAACCCTAACTTAACTTTGGTGCCGTGTCACATATAGAAATTTTTTGATATTTGCAACCATAGTAAAACAAAGATTTATATTTTTGATATTTATTTTACATATTTAAATGCCATTTAACAAAGAAAAATCAACCAAAAAAATGAGTTTGCGTGTCACCTCTGACACGCGTGTCATAGGTTCGCCATCATTGGGTTAGACCTTTGACAAGAGAACTCCCTTCTTCTCTTGGGGAGCCAGTCTGTATCCCTAAGATGGAAAAGGGTGGGGCAAGGCAGATCCCAGGTGGGTGCTTCAAGTTAGGGTCGAACCCGTAACCTCTTGCAAACAGTAGTTGTCTTCAGGAAACCAGGTCTAGTCTTCTACTCTGATCTCCCCAGAGTAGTCAGTATCTATATAGAAATGTGAACATTGAAATGAAGTCACCCAAAGAACCAGGGCAAAACTCCCCACTTAGCCACCTTCCCCTAACACACTGTTAAGGAGGGTGAATAGAGACGTTTACATAGCAAATGAGGAGACAGTTCAGCTAGGCCATGGGGGAGAGAAAATTGGTGGGTGGTTGAGATGACTAAGGATGCCAGTTGGCAGATGGGGTAGAGACACAGCTTCACAAATAATTTCAAAATATTTTGGAGTTTCCAGAAATAGCCAGAAGCATCCCTTATTTGCACTTCTCTCCTGTACTAATGCTACAGGTCCTCTTTCATAGCTAAGCCCACTCCCTCTCTCCAAGGCTGAGACACCAGAAAAAGGCTTCACTCTGGGCTCATGCTGCCAAAGCACTTTAAGAAAAGGTACTCAGGTTGTTAGCCTTACTGGTTCCTCCCCTTCCTGATTCCTCCTGACTTCAACCCCTGTAGGGTTGTGCTGATGCTGTGATATGTAACTGTGCCCACCCAAACCCCAGCCGCAAAACTTTCAAAGGGAATACACCCAAGGGTGTGGTGTGCTACTGCAGGCTGCCTTGGTGGTCAGCTGGGTTGGCCAGCAATTTTCCACATTGTGCTGCAGCTGCTAAGCCCAGGCCTACCCCAGCTTTCCTCTAATGCTGTCCAAGTGACTGAGAAGCTCTCCAACTGGTGACCATGGGAGCTGCTGGGTGAGCCAGTGGAAAAGTGGAGGAAGGGCTTTCTCTCTTCTGTAAAACATTCACCCCCTTCAAGGCCAGAGAACATGGCCCAGCCACAGCCTTCCTTCAGCTTCCCTGCCTGCTTTGTACAATCAATACAGGTGTCCCTTTGCTCAGGGTGCAAGGAAGATTCTCCCTCCTACCCACATGGGACATGCCCATCGTCTTTATGGATAACATGACATACCTTGCTGGGAATGTAGCCTTTCGACCAGGGGTCCTCAAACTACGGCCCGTGGGCCACGTGCAAATACAAATATTGTATTTGTTCCCGTTTTGTTTTTTTACTTCAAAATAAGATATGTGCAGTGTGCATAGGAATTTGTTCATAGCTTTTTTTTAAACTATTGTCTGGCCCTCCAACTGTCTGAGGGACAGTGAACTGGCCCCCTGTTTAAAAATTTTGAGGACCCCTGCTTTAGACCAACAGGCTGGAGTTGACAGACAACTTACATTCTGAGTCTTCGCTCTTGAAAAAACCAATGAGTTTGATGTGGTCCTCAATGCGTTCAAAGGCTTGGACTTCCAGTTTGCTGCCGATGACCTCCACTGGATCTTCAATTAGCTGAAATGCCACACACACAAATACACAAAATCGGTTCCTTCCCCAGGAATCGGGCACAAATGCAGAGGGCTTTGAAGGGAAGTTGTGGGACTTCGCTTGGTGCCTCAGCATCCATCCCACCCTCCCCCAATGAGTACAGCAACAGTGCCTTTTGAGGACTTGACCTTGATTCAGTGGGGTAGGCTGCTTGGTGTGGGCAGTTCTATCTCTCTTGTCATTTATTGGTTCAGAAATGGCATGAGACCCAGATCTGGTCAATGACTCTCCAGGGAAGATTTGCTGAACGGTTTAGGAAAGTTCTGCTTTCTCTTAAAGGCAACAATGGGAAGCCAGATTTTTCCCCTCCCTCTTATTGAATATTAATGAGGAAATGTGATGTATCCGCTCCTGCTGCTGGCTTATCTTAGAATCAACTTGGGAATAGTCAGCTTAGGGACAAAGCCAACACAGAGAAAACAGCATTATCCATGATTTACAGAGAGAAATGGAGCGAGAGCCCTGTTTTGATCAACTCTAAAATCTGCCCTCACTCTGGATTTCTATTTGTGTGGGTGACCACGTAGCCTGTTGTTTACGGTAGCTAGAGTCTGGCGTCTGTTGTGAGCTAAAAGCCTTGGCCTCGCTGGTAGGGCGGGGCAGTGCCATGTTGGCCCAGCTGTTCAGCTGCTGCCCTCAACTTTTTTAGGGCTTTCAGTTATGGGTCAATGACAGGGCCAACGAGAACCTATGGGCACTTTTTCATAGGAGGCGACCTAACTCACTTAGACTCTGTCTCTGGGTTTTGAGGCTGTGGAGAGAGGTGAGAGACCACTGTGGACGAGCTGGTAGATAAGAATCGTCAATATGGATGTACATTTTCTGTACAGGAATCTGTGTTCAAAAGTAGCTTGAACTGGACTTCACAGCTGCTATTGAGAGAGTGGGTTTGTCTATGGATAGAATATTTGTATGGTGTTTGAGATATGGATTCGCCTGTGCATATGGATCTGAGGGTAGATGCTGTGATATGGCTGAGAAGGATGATATTGGGGCTCATTAGACCTTCCCCTTTTTATTCTGCTCTGAGGGTAACTCGGCTGATCGTTCCTCCTCTCCCTACTGGTCTTCAGGTGACTAGCCACCACTTCCTCACAATTCCTAACTCCTGTTCAGCAGCCCTGGAACAAGCCAAGGGGATTCCAGGGGGTGTCGGTATATGACGGCCAAGAGAAATAACATGTTCCGATCTGTGACCCTCTGATCACAGGAAACAGTTTCTCAGGTGACCGAAGGGCCTGCTTCCTGGAATAAGTAAATAGCACTGGGGTGTATGCTGTCCTTGACTTTTTGTGAAGCCTGGGAAATCTGTCTTAGATCAAGCCCAATTACCCAGCTTCTGTGCTCTTATTTTAAAGTTTTACTTCCCCCCTATATGGAACCCAAACAGCTCCATGCAGGGCACTGTGCATAAATGCTCACGTCCAAGAGAAACTCCACCAGGACATCAGCTGCAAACTCGCCATCAAACTCAATTGTGCGATCGCCCTTAAGAATGTACAGGCTTCCTTCTTCATGGAAACCTGGAAGAAAGGAAGAGTTCCCATGACAAGATCATCCTGATGCAGGAAAAGCCATCCTGTTGGCCAGGTCAGGATGAGTGGAGCCCGCCTTACTCCTAGGATGGTTCCCTTGAAACCACACCTCTGAGCTGCTCCTAGTGGAAATTTAGATCAGATTTCTGGGCACCCCACAAACAGCTCACTTTTCTAGAGGAGCTGAATTCTGCATATCCTCTCTTCCCTGTCCATTGAGAATGCTGCCAGGGCTGGGTCTGCATCGTTTCCTACCCTCCATTGCTGTTGGAAATTTAAATCAAACTTAAATAAAATAGTCAAGAACCAACAATCCCAACTGGATTTTAACTTAAAAAGAAAAATCTATTCTCCACCCCGTCACTGCTTCAATTTTCCAAAACTCCTGTGACCCCCTTCTCCTTATCACAAAGTTGTAATGCCCTCTGCCCACCTGACTCCTTAGCCTGCCTTTCAGGTCCTTCCACAACATCATGCCAATCCCACCCTTCACATTCTCCCTTGGGTAGACCAGTGCTCCTTTGAGAACTGCTCTCTTACTCCCTTTAACTCCCTTTGCTTCTTGCCCACAAGCTGATGTAAAAGGGTTTATATAGGAAACGTCACAGAGCATTATTCTCTACACGTATGTTCTCTTATTCTTCGAGTCTGGGGTGACCCCCACCCTCCGCCATCTTGGTCAGCTATTTCGGGTCTCAGCTTAGGACTCATTTTCCCCAGGAAGGCCACTCTGGTGTCCCCTGCCATGACTGCTCTTCTCTGGGCTCCATGTACATGTACTCACGGTAGCAGTAAGCTCTCGGAGGGTAGGGCCATTGTTATCTTCGTATCTCAGGGTGTCGCTCAGAGCCTGGACACACTGGGCACCCCATAAATGTTTGTGGCCGGAGTGAACAGCTTGATTTTCTAGAGGATCTGAGTTCTGCACATCCTCTCTTCCAAGTTAGCTGAGAATGCTGCCAGGCAGGGTCTGCGTCGTCTTCCCACCCTCCATCGCTCTTGGCACAGTGCCGTGACCGTGACCTGAACAAATACTTGCTGCAAGACTGCATTTCCCCCCGGGAAGGCTAACGAGCTGAGGCTGGCGTTTAGTCCAGCTGCAGGCATCCTTAATTCCTTAGATTCCTTGTTCTCAAACTCTCTGTTGCTGGAGAATGCTTTCTCCAAATGAACTCTTCTGCGAACCTTAGGGAAAGGGAGACTGGCCCCCTCCTACTGTGGCCCAGGGCACGTCTGGAGCCTGGAGCACCATTTCCAAACCTAAAGGAGCAATGCGTCACGCATCCTTGAACCTGGTAGTGGCTGATCACAAGGGTACCGCAGGAATAGCAGCCAGTGTCCTGCTATTGGATTTTGCTCCGAGTGAAATCAGTTAGGAGGCTGTTGCGCTGGTTCAGGAACAGGCCCATGGCGACCCAACTCGGGCAAGTGGAGGTGAGGATGGAGATAAGAAAAAGGTTCACAAAACACCACTGTCCTGGAAACTCCGAGGATCAGGTAGTCGAGAAGGAACCTGCTCTGGTAATTCCTCCAGGCTGAGCTTGGGGAAAGGCCCATTGAGACTTTGCAAGCCCCATCACATCCTGACTGGGAGGATGTTCACTGGGTTATATGAATGCTTTCCCAGCTTATCTTCCCTAAATTTCTAGATCACTGGAACGCTAGTTTTTTCCTCAAATTAAATTTACTGGAAATCCAACTTCTCTTTAAAACAGTGGGATTGAGCAACTAAGTTAGATGCCCTTGACCGGGAATCGAACCCTCGACCCTTCGGTCCATAGGGCGATGTTCTAACCACCGAGCCAAACTGGCCAGGGCTACCTAGATGTATTGATAGAACCACCACTAACCTCCAGCCCCATGCTTACTATTCCACATCCAGTTAACCTTTCTTCAAAGGTCCTATTTTATAACCTCCTGCCATGGCCACTGTTCACTAGTCATGTGGAAAAATGCTAAGTGGGCAGTTCACGTGCGGGATGTTTGAAAACCAGGGAAGTTGTTTGTGTTCTTTCTCCTTGGAATTAGCACTGTAAGGATCTTAAAGTTTGCTTGCACTTATGCAGGACATATTGACCCAGAGATTACAGCCCGAGCGCGGTAGTCAGCATACCTCATCCAAATCCTCCCTCTCATCCTTGGTGATAATGCCCACCTGGGGTTTAGCCTTTAATTTAGAAACCACTGGGACATCAGAGTCACTACCACTAATTTTGTATGTGTTGGCTGTTTTAGCCGAGAGGTAAGGAAATAGTAGATGATGGAAGGAGAGACCACCATGGTAGTGAGATAGAGAAGCAGGCCTTTTAACTCTAGGATCTAAAAATAAAGGCTTAAATATTTAGTGTCAATTTCTCCCGGAAGAAGTCTTCTTCATTAGATGATTAATGTAAAACCATTCAAGTTAAGCTGGTATTTACTTTTCTGAAACTCTTCTATAACTAAGACTAGGGTATGCAAGATCATAGCAATGAACATACATATAAAGCCCAGTTATCATGCAAGAATAAATGAAACTATACTCTTTTTTTTTTTTTTGCAAGACGCTTTGTTTCTTCCTGATGTATCTAACAAAAATCACACTTACCCAGTTTCTTGGCAAGCTTGGCTTCTTTCTTGGCATCGACCATCACAAAGCCTATATCTTTATGTTCCAGGACTTGGGCCACAAGCTGAAGGGAAAGACAAGGAGAATACGTGAGCCCAAGGCAGAAAGATATAGACTGTGTCACAGGATAATATTTTGAGATGTTCAGGGGGCTTTCCTTCATACTCTCATTATTACTGTGACCAACTGGGGCAAAAGGACTCTACGCTTGTCCCCTCAGGAAGATGGGTACCCACCCACAAGTGGTATGGCATAAAGTTTTCCACACTTGCCCCTGTGGGCCCCCTACCTTAGGCATAGAGGAGAAATACGAATATTACCGAGAATATAAGAAGTTAACTCTGAAAATTCAACACAGAATTTAACTCTGATGTCTCCTAGGCACACACCACCACATATTGTTGGCTTTTAGGTGGATACAGATGTGTGCCTCTCCCAGGCATGTCAGTCACGGTCTCCTAGTCCCCACGTTGATTAGATGTGACTTTGGAAGACAGACGAGTGGACGGGGAAGGTGCTATCTCAGACAAACTCAGTTCTGCTCCCCTGGCTTCCTGTTTAACTGAGCAGAGCCCCTCACCGTCCTAGGCGTGGAAGCACAGACAGAAGCGGCTCTCACCGATGGGCCAAGACCACACTGGCCGAGACCTGCTCACCTCCTTGGCACACTGACGCATAGTCCCCGCAGTGCCCCGTCACTCTCGCCTCCCACTGTGATTAGGCCCGAAGCCTGCCCACTTGAGCTCTGTCATCACTTCCATCAGCCCTAGCGAGCCCCTCTCATGAGCCTAAGCCAAGGGTGACCCAAGGCTAACTGGCTGCAACCCAAGAGAGAGCAGTGAGACTGAGGGGGGTGGGGGGGGGCGGGCGCTGGAGAATGGCTGTGGTGAAAGGCCTTCTGGGCTGACTCCTGACCCGATCCTTTCCCCCCAAGACCAGGAACCCCGGCTGACTGGGGGAGCAAGCCAGGCATTGTCTGCATCTCCCACGTGGCTGGATGGCACCTCCGCCTTTGCTCTGGCCCTGATCTCCAGCTCAGATGTTCCTTTCTGCACTCGGCTACAGCCCAGTCCCAGTGCTCACTCATGTTGCTGCAGCCTTGGCCACCCTCGGCTGCAAAGCCCAGCTCCAGGGTCATATTTCACCCCAGCCTCCTTTCTGTGAATTCCAGTAGCTCATCGCAGAGACACGGCGCCGACGCTTATTTCACAGTCGTGAGAGTTGTGTACGTCTCTTCTGTACTGCGCATCTTCCTCCCTAAGAGAGGACCCATTTTGTGCCTCTTTCGTGTCTCATGTAGTTCCTTGGAGACACCAGACTGTGTATGAAATGATGGACTAGCCCAAATACTTCACAAATTCAAGGACATTTGAGCCAATTGCAGGGATGGAGTTACAAATAGGAGAAAGGAGAGAGTCACTGTTTTCTAAATTCCAGAAAACTGGAATCCTGCTGACTTAGTCTTTCCTCTGCTGGTTTGGTTTTGTTTGATTGATTGGTAACTTCTCAGACGGTCTCACCTATTGTCCACCCTAGAGACCTATTGCCCACCCTACAGAACAGGGTTGTCTCTTACTGGTTGGTACATGTAGCCCCTGGACTTTGGCACACATTCATTCTTTGCGGAAGCATTAGGATTTACTTTGGCCATTGCTGATTCTATTTTGTTTTGTTTTTTAAATCCTCAGCTGATATGTTTTCATTGACTTTTAGAGAGAGGAAGAGGGAGGTAGAGGGAGAGAAACATCAATGTGAGAGAGAAACATTGATCATTTGCTTCCTGTACACACTCTGACCAAGAATTGAACCCTCAACTTAGGTATGTGCCCTGACTGAGAATTGAACCTGTAACCCAGTGGTCCTCTACCTGTGGGTCGCGATCAGAAAACACATATAGCATATCAGATATTTACATTATGATTCATAACAGTAGCAAAATTACAGTTATGAAGTAGCAACGAAAATAATTTTATGGTTGGGGGTCACCACAACATGAGGAACTGTATTAAAGGGTCGCAGCATTAGGAAGGTTGAGAACCACTGCAACCTTTTGGTGTATATAATGACACTCCAACCAACTGGGCAGCCATTGCTGATTCTAAGTACAAAAATAATTTTATGGAAAAAGTTCTATTAAATAATATGTAAAGTCAGTAATAAAGTAGACATTCGTAGTGTTCTCTCTCTCTCTCTCTCTCTCTCTCTCTATATATATATATATATATATAGCCTTTATTTTCCAGTCCTTTAGCACCTACCTAATTTTTTATTAGCTTCCTCCCTAATGAAATCACAAGATCCTTGATGCTAAAATATGTCTCACTCACTTTTGTTTAGCACAGACCATGATCATAGTAGGTCCTCAGTAGCAGTGACTGTTCTCTTTTCATTTCACTACATCAGGCTTCGGTATTTTTGAATTGTCCCAAGGTCCAGAACCCCATCCAGCTGTCATGGTATTAAGAAAATCCAACAGTGATTAAGCACTTACTGCATGCCAAGAACTGGGCCAGCACGTTACATGCTTTATCTCATAGAATCTTCACAACAGCCTCACGATAGATATTGTTATTGTCCATATTTTACGGCCATCCCAGCCCTTGCGACCAAGTCAGAAATCCAGGTCTCTGATTCCAGGCCCTGTGTTCTTAACCACTGGGATTTACTATTCTTGGTCACTTATCCCCTTGAAGATGAGGTCTAGTTTGATGCCAATCATCACAGAGGCATCAGGCTGACTTCCTTGAGCAGAGGGCTTCTTTGGGGACACTGAAGGGAGCAGTGTGTTCCAGGCACAAGAGAAAGTGTGAGGGACTCTGAATATTAGGACTGGTCATTCTGACTTGGGAGCTGTTTGAATAGAAGAGCAGTGTGGCTAATCTGGGTTTGAGGAAGGTGATCTGAGGTCATAGACCCGACAGAGAGAAAGGAGAGTGGAAAGGAAAGGCGACCAGTTGGGAGGCTGATGCCATAGTTAAGTAGGAGGTGACTGGTGTCAGATGGAGGCAGTGGCAGTGGACGGAGAAGGTGTAACTTGTGGGGTGAGGTTACAAATGGAGAGTCAGGCGGACCTGGTAACTCTGCCATGCATGGCTTTAGAGAGAGAAGGGAGGGAAACCAAAGGAGAGGAGGAGGCAAGATGATTCCAGGGTCTCCAGCCAGGGAACAGAGTGGAGGACAAAGCAGTGACGTCAGGAGGGCATGCCAGAGCCAGGGGCAAGGATTCAGATGCAGTGAGTTCATGGCGATGGAAGTCCAGCCAAGAGCTGGAGGTGCCAACCTGGAGCTCAGGGGAGAGGCTCTGAGTGGAGCTCCAGAGGTGAGAGGTGGGTGGCATCTTCAGGGACTGGCCACCTCATAGGAGGCAAGAGCAGGAGGAGGCAGAGTGGACTCTAAGAGAAGCAGGAGGAAGACAAGGAACACTGTGTCATGACTCCAAAGTCACGGGCAGAGAGAGCGTTGAGAAGGAGTGGGTGGTCGGATCGAATGCTGCAGCGAGTCCTGGGGGCAGGGGGACCCCATGAAGTCTCTCCTTTCAGGACGGGTAAGCCACCAATGACCTTTTAGAGAGGAGCGGGGACAGAAACCAAAGGGAATTGAGTGGGTGGCAAGGACATGCTAGAGCAGGTGTGGGTCATTTGTTCAAGAAGTTTGCCCATGAAAGGAGGGGGAAGTTAATACAGAAGCACCAGGGGACAGGCTCCCTGGGCTGTGTGACTGGGCTCTGGGCCTCAGAGGACAGCACCTGCAATATGCCAGGCGCCAGGCTCAAGAGTCTGGAAAAAAATCTGAGGATGGAGGAGCCTGGGGGGAAATGCCACAGATCTTTGCTCAAAGCGAATGTCCCTAAAGCCACTCATTAAAAATACCCTGGCTGCCATCCTGCTCGGTCCCTGGAAGCTAAGAGCCCAGTGGCTGTTCTCACCCACTGTCCCTGATACCATCTGGCGACAAGTCAAGCGATTCAACAACTGTGTGTCCTGCCCTGAAACCGGAGAGCTGATGCTTACCTCCCGGTAATCTCCTGTCACTTTCCACCGCCCTCAAATGAGGCCTGATCTATGTATAGCTGGGGGCTGGCACGTGATGTGCCCGCAGGAGGCAGGGGAGGGGATGGCACAGCTACGTTCTGAGACTCAGGTGAATGCTGGGGCCTCTGGGGCTGGATCGTGGCCCCTGAAAAAGCCTTGGGGGCGAGGGAGGCTACCCATTGTTCTATTTGGGGCTCTCACCTTGACCAATGCCAAAGTGAAGATCCAAGGGCCAGTGCTGTGTGTTCTTTCCACTGCCCCACGTTGAGAAACACCATAACAACAACAAGGATATTGGGTGTTTACTACCTGCTGGATCCTGCTCCCACACCTAATATAAACCACCTTATGGAACCTTCCCCCAACCCGCATGAAGTAGAAGTTTGCAGATGAGGAACTGGAGGCACAGAGAGGCTAACCAACTTGCCCAGGACCACACAGCATTAAAGTGACATAGCTGGGATCCCAACCCCGACATTCTGGTTGCAAAGCCCACGCTCTCACCCACTGTATCAGCTCCCTGCACCTGGGACTCACGGGGACCTGGGCCCATGACTGCTACTCATCAGCTGTGAGACTGAGCAGCTCACAACTCCCTGATTTCCATTTTCTAATCTAAAAACTGAGAGGGAATTCTTGCAGGAGAAGCATGGGTGCACATGCTTAGCGTGTTCCCTAGAAATTCACCTCAAGTCACCCCATGACCCCAAGCTTCGGTTCTGGAACCTGGAGGGAAGCCCGCCCCAGAGTTTCTGGCTCGCAGGCCCAGTGGGACCCACGAAGCTGCATTTCTGACAAGGTCCCAGGTAGTGCCGATGTGGCCCCGGCCCACACAGCCCAGCTCTCCAGCCGTCTCCAGCACAGGCACGGTCCCACACTGACGGACTGAGCGGGCTATTTCTGGAGGCCACGTTTTTTTCTTTTTATCCCAGTGGATTTTTCCCCCAAACACTTTCCTACATATTTCCCATCCTTTTAAACGTGAATTAATGTGTTTTCAAGCTCTTTCCTACACATTTCATCCCAGTGGATTATTTTATTTTATTTATTTAGTTATTTAAAAAATATATATTTTATTGATTTCTTTTTTTTCCCTCTTTCTCTCCCAGTGGATTTTTAAAAAAATGGATTTGACTGACGTCGGGCTAGGCCATGCCCTTTCCCAGTTTTGCTCAGAGAGTTCTGTGCCCAAGAGCCTGTGAAAATGCAGTCCGGCTGCCCAAACCCCAGCCTTCCTCAGAGTCCCACAAGGTAGGCACTGCCGCCAGGGACAGGTCACCCCTTTCGTGACTAAACCTTCCCTGGATTGATACTCCTCATAAAACAATAACTAAGAAATAAAATTTAAACCTGGTGGAGACAGGGCTCTGCTGCTGGAGAGACTTCCTCAATGTGAAATAGTGGCTGGCCCTGGCTGGTCGCTCAGTGGTTAGAGCATTGGCCCACAGACCGAAGGGTCTCGGGTTTGGTTCCTGGTCAAGGACATGTACCTCGGTTACAGGTTCAATCCCCAGCCCCACTTGGCGAGAGGCAACCAATGGATATGTCTCTCTCACACCAATGTTTCTCTCTCTCTCTCCCCTTCCACTGTATCTAAAAATCAGTGGGGAAAATAGCCTCACTCCTCAGGTGAGGAAGAGAACAAAAGCAGTGGCTGGAAGCCGAGGGCTCTGATCGCCTCCCCATAGTGCACACGGAGGAGCATTGCTGCTTGGCGACTTTATGAGACGTCCGCTAGTGTTTATTCTGACATCTGCTGATGACGGTGAACGCTGTGGAGAACCAAGCAGAGAGCTGGGTGGTCACGGACACGACGATTCAACAGAGCCCTTTGCTGAGCACCAGCGCGTGCCGGCCATCTTTGTCATCCCCTCCTCTCTCTCCTCAGACCTGTGACGGGGGGAGTGGTGTCTGTTCCACAGGAAGCGCTCAGCCCTGAGAAGTGTCACCGGCCTGTGGTCAGATGTCCAGTTCGAGGCCTTGACCGTGCAAGGACTCAGACCCAGGTGCCCTTGCATCAAAGCCGGTGGTTTTGGCCCTGCAGGGGAGGTGCGGCTGCTGTATTCCCTTTTCCTTTGAGTCCTGGGGATGCTGCATTTCCTTCATAAATAACTCGGGGGACACTCTGGCTCCAGAGCCCACGCTCTCATCCATTACCTCCAGCTCCCTCCACCCGGGCCTCGTGGGGACCTGGGCCCCAATCCTGGCTCTGCTTCTCATCAGCTGTGGGGCTCTGAGCAGTCACATTCGCTGGGTGTCCTGAGCCAGGGTGGATGTGTGTCCCTCTAAGGTGGAGGCAGGTGAGCGTGTGTGTGTGTTGGCCCACCTCCCTGCCCACACAGGCGGATGGTGAGGAGAGGCCTGCTTGGTGTGGGCACCAGGCAGCAGGGTGGGCGCTGCTGGGACAGGCGCCGGGCACTGAGGAGCGCTCTGGCCTGGCCAGCCGGGCTGCAGGACGGTGCGCTGGCCACTCTCCTGGTGACTGTCCCATCAGAAACCACTCCTCGGGGTAAAACCACATCCAGTTTACAGACAGGGAGCCTCCGAGGCTCCATCCTAGGGGTCAGTACTGGCGGGCAGGGGCCGGCTTTCTTGGTGGAACAAGTCATTTAGGTGCGAAGGCCGAGCTGTGTATTATACAGACACCCCCCACACCGACCCACAGCGCTCACTGGAAGGACAGGGCTGCTGCTTGCGACAGGCCTGGTGACTCACACAGATTCTGTTCTTTTCATCTTATGGCTTGACATTGGACTGGTCCTTACAGTAGTTTCATAGTGGTGACTTCCGTGGTATCTCGTCTCCGTTGGAAGATTTATAATGTGGTGATGGTGGCCAGAGGGAGGGGCATTGGGGACTGGGTGGGAAAGGTGAGGGATAGAGAAGTGCTGGTCGGTGGTCACAGAACGGTCCCGGGACGCGAAGCACAGCACAGGGAAGCTGTCAGTAACATTGTAATAACTAGGATGGTGCCAGGTGGGCACTGGGAAGATCGGGGGAACACTTTGTCAGGTATGGGATTGTCTAACCATTATGCCACACACCTGAAACTAATACTGAATGTAAACTGTAATTGAAAAACAAACTTAAAAATGTATAACTTTAAGAGGAGGTCTCCCTCAGGGATACAGTGACCAGGCTTCCTAAATTTGGGCTTGAGTATTGAGGGTTTTTTGGGTCTAAAACAGGGGTGGGGAATGTCCACTCCACAGGCTGTATAAGGCCTGTGAAATCATTTGGTCTGGCCCTGCCAAGGCATTAGGGGTGAGCTAATTAAATGTTCGACCAAATATAGCAGGCTAATTTTTAAGTTGATAATTTTGTATGGCCCAAAAATGATGTTATAAATATCCGGCTGGCCCTGGGCAAGAAAAGGTTCCCCATCCCTGGTCTAAAACCTCCTGAATTGACAGTGTGTTGGCCACATTGTAAAATCTGTCTCCCTATTAACCCTGTTTGCGGAAGGAAGAATTTACCTATGATCAATACAGTCCATGCTCTGGCAATAGCACCTCTTGTCTCTGCCATCTCACCCAGGCACGGGCTTTATCACAGACCCGCACAGCAAACTCTCGTCATGTGGTCGAGGCACTTGGGCTCTAAGGGCAGTGTGAGACTGAGCATGCGCACACATCCTCCGAGGGAGCGCCGGCTCCGGTGAGGACTCACCCCAAAGCCCAGCCTGACCTCACGGATCTTTCTGGGCGCAGCACGTGCGCGTGTGGAGTGGCCGTCTTTGGGCACGAACAGCTGGAAGAAATGCCGAGCCCTGCGGGCGCCGCTATTCTCTGCCCAGTGTTCCCACGTCGCCCCAGCTGCAGACTTACTTGGCTCCGGCCACTTCATGGCCTCCCTCTCTTGGGGGTTAGAAAGACAACCTCTGGGACACTTGCCAGAGCTAAAGGGGTTTGAGGGCTGGGCCAGCCTTGCCGGGCCTGAGGTTCCTGCCCAGGCTGTGCCTATATTGGACTGAGAGTCCCATGGCTAAAAATGCAGTTTTAACCACATGTCAGTGGGATTAAGCAAGGAGGACCAATAGGTCCTTGAATCTGACAGACTTAATCTAATTTTTTTACTATGTTCAATTATTTTTTAAAAATTAATCTAATTTAAAAAGAAATAAAGGAGCCCAGCTGGTATGGCTCAGTGGTTGAGCATCGACCTATGAACCAGGAGGTCACGGTTCGATTCCTAGTCAGGGCACATGCCCAGGTTGTGGGCGTGCAGGAGGCAGCCAATCAATGATCCTCTCTCTCCAATATGCAGTGGGCAGCAAAGCACCATGGGACAAACAGAGAGAGGCAGAGGGGAGAAAGGGGGTGCTCGGGGACCTCCCACCCTAGCTGAGTTCTGTCGAAATCAGCAGGAGCTGTGGGTCACTCTGGCGTGCAGACACCTGGATGATGTGGCTATTTCTGTGCCACGACCCCGGCTTGCCTGCCAGTGCAAGGGACCTAGTTCACCCCAAACAAATGAACCAGTTTCTACTGTTCACAATGTGGAAAGCATTGCTCTTTCGTCATCTGTTCATCGGCTCTTTAGTTCATTTATTAATGCAAAGATTACTAAGAGTACTCAGATCAGTGGAGATTTGATGAATTAATATTTCTAGTCAGGGGTTCACAATACTTAGTTTCATATTCTAAAACACTCACTAACCTGCCTGAGAAGATCCTCCATAGTTCCTCCTAATCCAACAAATGTATAGAGTAGTCCCCCCTTATCCAAGGGGGATACGTTCCGAGATGCCCAATGGATGCCTAAAACCGAGGATAGTACCAAACCCTGTACATACTATGTTTTTTCCTATACATGCTATCTATGATAAAGTTTAACTTATTAAGTAGGCACAGTAAGTTATTAATAATAATAACTAATACTAAAATAGAACAATTATAACAACATACTATGATACGGTATGTGAATGGCCTCACAGACACTACCAGAG
>NW_006290034.1:8959377-8981054 GCF_000327345.1 Myotis davidii
CCAGTAGGGGGCAGGCAGGAGGCTGCTGATGAATGATTCTCTCTCATCATTGATGTTTCTACCTCTCTCTCCCTCTTACTTCCTCTCTGAAATCAATAAAACATGTATTTTTTTAAAAAGAGGACAAAATAGTTGTTTTGACCATGAAGAATAGTTAGAAGCTCACATCTACCCTCCCTTCCCACCCACGGATTTTCTGGAGGCGTTTTTTGGTCCTGGGTTCTGAGAAACAGCCTACACCTGACAGGTATCTCAACAAAGGCCGCCCCCGCCCCGCCTTCTGGAGGGATGCCCAGCCTCCTCTGCGGTTTGGGCATTTGCCTCAGGAGTACCTCCAGGTTGTGAGCTGCTCAACCCTGCTGGGGAGCAGCTGGCATCATCAGACCCGGGCTCTAGGCCGAGCCTCACACCTGTCTCATGACCCCAGCAGCAGTGCCGCGTAGGGACAAGACTGCCTTCACCTGCACTAGTTGAGTGACCTTGGGCAACTTGGCCTCTCCGTGCCTCCGTTTCCCCATATGTGAAATGGGGATAGTAACGGCACCTACGTCATAGAAATGTTGTAAGGACCAAAGCAGCTCACATGTACAAAGTGCTTACAGCGGCCCTTGTACACAGTAAGCATTCAACAAATGTTCATTTTCATCTAATGATCTCATAAGCATGTATAATTATTATCCTGTAAATGTGATGTAATATCAATCCAGATCTCCTGACTCCACAGTCTGTATTCTCCTCCCTCTACTGACATCCACTCCAGCTTGGGGTGCCTCTGGGGCTCCGACTTCTGTGCGAACCTCCCCCTTGTCCATCTCTGCCCGGTGTTCTTGGATCAGAGGTGTCTGCGGGGATATGAGCCCGGAGGCAAGATCCTCTCGGGATTTTGTATTGGTCTTCGAGGGAGATGTACTCTTGGGGGAATGTGTGTGTGAGTGTGTGTGTGTGTGTGTGTTTTAGTTTGACATGCAGTCAGAGACGGGGGTCACTGCACTGGCATTTTTTAATTTTTTGAATTCTAGGCTAACCGGACAGTGAGGAGCATATACATAGATTCATTATGCCTTCGCGTAAACTTTTCATGAAAATACCTCTCAGTAATTGCGTAGGGCAGTTTGAGATGGAGACGCTGATGGGAGTGAGGGTTTTACGGGCTAAGCAGCCCTGGGTTTACCCACCTGTGTTGTTCCCGTGTGCACACTACCGAGACGTGAGAGCTGTCCCTGCTTCTCTTCACTTGCTGCCCACAGAGGGCACCCAACGTCCGCCTCCAGCCCGCAGAGGGAGCTGAGGAAAATCTCACGGCAGTGGTGGTGTTTTAAAAACACTTCGCTGTCTGTCGACTAGAGCTCTCCTGCTGACCACACGCCATGCATGAAGCCTCCGAAATAGTGCTTGTGTGGCCACCAGGAGACACTTAGGATTCTGAAGTGCTTCTTAAATCAGCAAAGATATTTGGATGTGCTTGGGGTGGCGTTCCTGGCTTTTATTAGTCAATTAAATTTTTATTTATTTTTTTAGCATTCAAGTCCACAAGGGTTTATATGGTAATTCTGTTCACCAAAGTATTTGATGAAGGTGAGCTTTCTGATGGTTAATAAATGGCTATTTTTCTCAAATAGTCCTTTTCACAGGTTTGCGCCTGGGCTGGGCAGGGCTGGGCATGGGGACTGACAGGGACCTGGCGACTCCTGGGATTCTTGGCACTCAGGGCGCTCCTGGGCGTGAGTGACCTTAGACTGCCCAGGGGAGTTCTAGGGCGCGCTCCCCGCATTCAAGAATGGCCCTAACTCCAGGTTTACTAATGGGCCACATAATGCAGATAAACTAAGAACTGACTTCAGTGTCAGCCCTGAACTCACACCAAGAACTTTCTGAGGAAAAGCGATCCCGTTACTGAGTCTTCACACACACACACACACACACACACACACACTGCGTGATGTTGACCAAATCCAACCACAGGGAAGGAGCATCACCTGGTGACTTTCCCCACTGACCCACCAAGAGACGCAAGGTCAAGGCCTCCCCTGTCTCCAGGATCTTGGGGAGAGTGCAAAGAGTGGGCTATCCGCACACCCAGTGAGCCATCAGCACAACCAATGGGCCATCAGCACCCCGAATGGACCATCAGCAGACCCAGTGGGCCATCAGCACATCCAGTGGGCCATCAGCATCCCGAGTGTGCCATCAGCACCCCGAGTGGACCATCAGCAGACCCAGTGAGCCATCAGCACCCCGAGTGGACCATCAGCAGACCCAGTGGGCCATCAGCACCTCTAGTGGGCCATCAGCACCCCAAGTGTGCCATCAGCACCCCGAATGGACCATCAGCACGCTGAGTGGACCATCAGCACCCTGCCATCAGCATCCAGTGGGCCATCAGCACCCCAAGTGTGCCATCAGCACCCCGAATGGACCATCAGCACCCTGAGTGGACCATCAGCACTCCACGTGAAACCCACCACCAACCCCGGAATCCCATGTCAGCCAGGCCTTTTAACAATAGTTTTGACATTTCAAAAAACAGTGGCTGGGGCTAATGCCCTTGAAAAATCGAGAGGACCAGCCTGGGACAGCCACAGTCCATGGTCCCCATTGTCGGCGTCTGGGCCAACGCTTGTTCCCTCATCCCAACTGTGCAACAAGAGTACCTCCCATTCACCTGAGACAGGGGTGCAGGGAGAGTTCAGGACGGGGACCCTCCCCCTCCTGCCTCCCGGACAGCATCAGCGCCCTGCTCACCTCCAGCACGATCTCCTTCAGCTGGAACTGCTTCTGAGCGACCTTGTCGGAAGACACAGGCTCATGGTAGTAGAGGCACAGCAGATCGTACCTCTTCAGGACCTGCTTGAGGTTCTTGTCCGTGAGGCTCACCACACGGTCCTTGCCGTCGTACGTGGGGAAGTTCAGCCCCTCCTCCGCCTGGCAGGAGGACAGCAGGCAGACCCCCACCACAAACAGGTGCGTCCGCTTCATCGGGGAGAAGTGAGGTGTCCTGCCCAGCAATGCTGAGTGCAGGACAAAAGAGGAAAAATTCTCAGGGGCTTGTTGAGAGAGGTGGGGGGCAGGGAGGCTGGTCTGTCCCTCCTGCCCTTGCTGGGCCCTGGAACTGAGTCTTCACCTCCTTGGGTCCGGCTGCTGCAGTTGTGAGCTCAGGAAGGAGGGAGCCGAGGCTCTCACACACACACACATACACACACACACACACGCACACGCACACACACGTGTGGACTGAGCCAGGCTGGGTGGCCAAGCCCAGATACCGCGCATAGCTCTGCCCAGCCCCGGCCCATCAGGAACTCCATTTTTAGGATGCACTTGTCTCAGGCTAAAAATAAATCCTGCGACGAATAAAAAAAGTTCTCCGTGCCACTGTTGAGGGATTCGCTGATATGGTCTGTCAGAGGGTGGAGAGGGAGGAGGCAGGAGGGAAAGCCGAGGACACCAGGAATTGAGGCCAGGAAGGTCAAAGACTAGAGGTGAACTTGGAGGGAGGGAGGGAGAGAAAATGAGAGGCGAGAGAGAGGGGACTGTGGCACCAGGGAGCAAGTGCAGACGTTAGGACGTGCGCAACGCCTCAGCCATCATCGAATCTCCTATTATCCAGGGAGGTAACCAGCCTGTCCCTCCCTGGGGACCGCGCGCCCGTCCCCTGTCTGCTCACTGCTGATGTGGGAACGAGAGGGAGTCCCGAAGTGGACTTCACCTTCTGCCGTCCTGTCTCCTGTCCTCCCTTCTTAGAAGCCCAGCCCTGGCTGGCCACTCGCCATGCCCACATGGCTCCACCAGCCCCTGGGCCAAGGGCACAGGGACACCCTTTCCCGGCCTGCCCAGGACCACCGTTCCCTCCTACCACCCTGCCCACTGCCCAACTCTGCCGATGCCATGACAACTGTCCCCATTTTTAAATTAAATACAAGTTCAGCAGCCTTCCTCAGAAACTGGAGGTTTTCGGCCATCATCCCCGTCCTATTTTTTTTTTCACGTGAACCCCGAATGTATCACTTTTACCCTTTGCCTCTTGATTAGACACAGAGAGTGACAGGTGTGAGTTCGAATCCCCACTCTGCCTTTTAACAGCTGATTGGGCTTTGGGGGGGCCACTGTCCCTCCCTGGGTCTTAACTGCCCCCCATGTCAAATGCGGATACTTGTAACTATATTGTTAGATCTGGAATGTATAGATGGAAAAGCATGATACAGAGCCGGTGCCTACATGGTAGCCACTATACCTACTTCATTCTCACTGGAGATGCTGGGTCATAGGTTATTATAATAATGTCTTATTAGTTCCTAGTAGGAACCCTTTCTGTTCCATTTTCTTCTTTCTGTTCCATTTTCTTCTTGATTCCAGCAGGCGATCAGGGCAAATGTGATCAGGGCTCATTTCTCAGGGGAGCTGAGAGTCAGAGAAATTAGCAATTTGTCTGAGATTGTTTCTAACTGTCAACCAGAGGACTCACCTCCACCGGGTCACCTGGTGCTCGAACCTGATGCAGGACAACTTCCCTGTAGATACCCATCTTCTCAGTGGCCCTTGACCATGTCTCCTGGTCACACAACAGTCTGGCCACGTCTTTCCACTTTATTTATTAAAAATATATTTTTATTGATTTCAGAGAGGAAGGGAGAGGGGGAGAGAAATAGAAACATCAATGATGAGAGCGAATCATTGATCGGCTGCCTCCTGCACATCCCACACTGGGGATCAAGCTGTGATCCAGGCATGTGCCCTGACTGGGAATCAAACCCTGACCTCCTGGTTCATAGGTTGACACTCAATCACTGAGCCACACACGACGGGCATGTCTTTCCATTTTAGAGGGGTCTCTGGCTCTTAGGACTCAGGCCCAGTTTTTGTCTTCCTTCAGTAAGAGACCAGCTTTGGACACAGCGAGGGTGGCTCACAGGGTTTGCAGGAGGTGGAAGGAAAAGGGAAGTTCAGGGGCCTGCAGCTGAGCCTCTGTGTGGCCAGAGGGCCTCCTGCTGAGAGTCCGGCTGACAAGGAGGCACCACTTTTTGTGTCCAGGAAGCCAGGACCTTGGAGATCTCACCATTAAAACCCATCTAACTCCTTCCCGTCGTGACTAGTCTTCTGTTAAAGATGGGGCCACGGACAGCCACTCCAAGCATGAGCGATCTCTGCTTTCTTTAGAAATTGCAGGGGAAAAGATTTCCGACTGAAACAACCTTGTGTCTTGTCTTTTCTGAGGTCAGCTTCCCAAAGTGTTCCCAGTTGTCTCAATCTCATTGGCTTATCTTTATTTAGAATTTGCTCTACTTAAATGTTTTTTTATATGTTACTGAAAAAAAAACAAACAAACACTAGGAGCTATTTAAAGTCAGAGACTTTGAATTTCCTGTTGACTTGCAAGAGATGAAAAGTACCAGGGCAACGGGATAATTTTTAAAACATTGATTTTAGAGAAAGGGAGAGGGAGAGAGAGAAACATCGATGCGTGTGAGAGGAACATCGATCGGCTGCCTCCTACATGCCCCCATCGGGGATCAAGCCTGCAACCTGGGCACCAGCCGCCACCGGGAATGGAACCAGTGACCTCTTGGGTCAACGCTCAATCCACTGAGCCACACGGGCTGGGTGCAAAGGGATGATTTTTAGAATTTCACTTTGGCTCTCAAGTCTGGCTTATGACCAGCTGAGTATTCACAGAAAGACGCCCCAGTGTAGAAAGTCTGCCCCCAGATCCCAGACTCTCTTTGGGCCTCGCAGCCCAGCCCTGACGGCGGCACCGCCACCGACATGTGCTGTGACAATCAGGTTTCCCACTGTCCGTCCACGTGGACACGAGGACCTAAATTTGCGCCCCACTCTTTCTAATGATGCTTCTTCATGGTCAGCTTTTTATGTACTAGCCTTTTCTCCAGCTGCCGTTTAGCTTCCTAATTTTGTTTTCCTTCGCCTTGTTGCTCACCCACTTGCATTTATTCGGTAAACAGCAAGTGCTTCTGACATTTCCGAGTCAACTCTGCATGCAGCAAACCAGCCGCAGCCCAAGGCAACACCTCACACTCTCCCAGCTCTGTGGCCGCGCCGGACTGAGCCGTGTGTATCTTGCTGTGCCAATAGCAGGTATTTTTGTTTTGTTTTGTTTTGGAACAAGAAGGAGTATAACAAAATAAAAAAATTCATGCAAATACATGTCAGTTACTGTCACAGGATATGAAACAGGCCCCTTGCTTTTGCTAACAGTTTTCAGTCCATCTCCCTGTGCATGGGCACCCCTTGCATTTATTTATTCTCGACAGGCAGCCAGGTCATTTTTTATACTATTTAATTTGATCTGCACCATAATCCATTGTATAGATACATGAGGGTTTGAAGCCATGGTCTTTCATTAAGGTGTTAATTACATACATTTGTGTACCAGACACCCTTCTGGTTACTGGGGGTAGATACGCTGTAACCCTGAATTCACAGAGCTTACATCCTACGGGGAGACAAACAGTAATCAAAGAAACAGTGCGTGTGTATGTGTGTGCGCGCGCGCGCGCGTGGGTCCAGGGAGAGCCTGTGACAGTGGGTAGAGGGTGGCCTCTTGGACGGGAGGTCCAGGAAGCATCTTTGAGGAGGGAACAGGGGGCAGAAGGAGGAGAGGGGCTGAGACAGAAAGCAGGTTGCTGAGAAGGCCAGGCCCAGGGAGGAGGGGGAGGCCTCCACGCTGGAGACCCGAGCGGAGTCCACCACTAGAGGGAGCTGTGCCCACCTCTTCCTCCTCTCAGCATCAGTTTTCTCAGACTTTTTCATCTGTTCATAAAATATATAGGTTCATACCTACAGTGGACGGTCTGTAGGGCAAGGAAACCCATCTGGGCGACTCAGACACAGTTCAGATGACAGAGCCGCGACCAGGAACTCGGGAGGCCTGGGTTCTGGCTGGTCTGACACAGCGAGCCTGGCTGTGCGGCCTTGGTCAGGCCCTCCCAAAAGGGTCTCCTATGGCCACTTTCTGGCTCAGATTTTAAAATCTGTTCCGCCCATACACGATTTCCTTTGACCAGGATAGGCCTTGGCACAGCCCACAGGTTTGAGGACTTTGATGAATGTTACCTGTGGAGTGGGGTTTTGATGGGCCTGATTCTTCACAAGTTCAATCTCACATCTATCTTCTCCAAAGCAGACATCCTACAGCGGTTCTCAACCTGTGGGTCGCGACCCCTTTGGCGGTCAAACGACCCTTTCACAGGGGTCGCCTAAGACCATCCTGCATATCAGATAGTTACATGACGATTCATAACAGTAGCAACATTACAGTTATGAAGTAGCAACGAAAATAATTTCATGGTTGGGTCACAACATGAGGAACTGTATTTAAAGGGCCAGAAGGTGGAGAACCACTGTTAGGACGTCAATATGTACTAAGGCCCCTTCTTTGGCTAAAATGCTCCCCCAAGTGGACAACGTGGGGAATGACACCTTTCTTTGTTTGATCCTGTTTCCCCCTCGGTCAGGCTAGGCCCCTGGCCAGGGAGATACAGCCGGTTCCTCTGGTAGAGAGAGTCCCAGAAATGCTGTGTCTACAGCCCTGTGTTCCATGGCCCCAGGCTTCCTCTGCTCAGCTCAGAACAGGCCTGTTCCAACCCCAAGACCTCCTCTCCTTTTTCTGAATATCGGGCAGCCCAAGCTCCCTGCACCAGGAGCCGCCTAACAGAACCAGGCAAAATAACAAGTCAGTGCCCCATGGAAAAACAGCCCCACGGCTCTACCAATTACAATCCCAGCTTCCCACAGACGTCACTTCCTCAGGGAGGCCCTTGGTGTGGCCCAGGGGCTGGCATTCAGGCCCCTTGCACACCATACTCTTCCTCGGAAATGCTCTCCCACTGGGCAGCCCTTTCCCCAGTAGGCCGAGGCTGATCAGAGCAAGACAAGTTCTGCCTGCAGTAGTTCCCATCAACTCTTTACTAAATAAACTTGAAGCACTTACTTTGTGCTCCCCAGGTCTTATTTTAAGCACTATATGAATTTAACTCATTTATTCTTAGCAACCTTACAAGGCTGGCAGTTTTAGCAACCCCCTTTAACAGATGGGTAAACTGAGGCAGAGAGAAGTTAGCTAACTTGCCTGGGGTCACATGGCTAGTAACCTCGGAGCTGGGATTTGAACCTGCTTGTGTCTGTTTTCTACCATTTGTAACCACCCGCTAGATGCCTCTCACAGGGGGCTGATGAAGTCACTGAGGCAAGCCAGGAATAGTGGCCGCCCACAATGTGAGACTGCTCCTCTCAGAATAGGCCCTGGATCTTGCCCTTTAGAATCACCTCCCAGCCATGTAGTGTGCAGGCGTTTTCAGTCTCACTGTGAGCCAATCACTGAGCTCATCTGTTCTATACGTCATCTCTCTGCGTCATCTCATTTAAAGCTGGGTATTATTCCTTTCAGGTCACGATGACGAAAACTGAGGTTTAGTAGGGTCCAGCCGTCTGCATGTCACCCGCTGGTAAGTCACAGAGATGGGGTTTGGACCAGGGTCAGTCGGCTTGTCATGACCCCAGGCTGCTCTGGGCAAGGAGGGGAGGCGTCTGTTTCCTTCAGGAAAAAACAAAAATGTGAAAACTTAGATTACCCAGAATTCACAGGATTAGAACTAGGTGTTTCTACAGGAACGTGCAGGAGGAACAGTTGGAAGGAAAACAAGAAAGTGAGGCATTTAGTTCAGAAGGAAATGTACAGAGGGATGGGTAAATGGAAAGTTTAGGCTTCATTTGTCCTGGAATTAGAGAAAAAATATAGACTTTTTAGGAAAAGCAGTAAAAGAACAGAGAAACCTGGACCTAGAGGTTATATCAAATGTCCAAACAGAGGGTGTGGTAGGTAGAATGGTGTTCCCACTCCCCAAAGATGCCCAGTCCAGTCCCGAAGCCTGTGAATGTGTTACCTCACGCAGCTAAAGGGACTGTGCAGAGATGATTAAATTGCGGACTAAGGACCTTAAGTTGGGGAGGTAGCCTCAGTTATCCTGACGGGCTCAGTGTAATCACAGGGTCCTTAAACAGAGAGGCAGGAGAGAGGAGAGGTGACGGTGGGAGCGAGGTTTGAATGGTGCAGGGCCACCAGCCAAGAAGGGGCAGCCTCTACAGGTGGACAGGGCGAGGAGACACCCCCCCCACCCCCGCCAACCTTCCAGAAGGAAAGCAGCCCTGCCAAACCATTGGAGACTTCAACCTCCATAACTGCAGGAGGATGAATTTGTATTGTTTTGACCACTGAGCCTGTGACGATGTGTTACAGCAGCAATCGGGAACTAATACAGAGGGAAACCAGTGGAAGCTGCCTCCTACAATGGAGAAAAGCTGCCTGTCCCCTGGAACCAGCTGATTTCTCTGTATGGATTACCTGCATCTCCTCCCAGCCCCGTCGCCTTCAGTGAATCGATGACCGAACAGGTGAGCCAGTACCGGTGATCACTCTTCTCCATCCATGGCTCCTTTGACCCCACCCCAAAGAGGAGCTGGGACATGGGTCTCTGTGGGCAGTCACTTCACCTGTCTAGACCTCTAAAATAAGAGAAATAAACTGAATCGGCATCCCTCCTTTTTTTTTTTTTTTTTTTTACTTATCTTTACACAGTAATAGACAATCTCTCAATATCTCTCTTTAGGGATTTTTTAAAACTCATTATTCTTGCATAATGATTTTAAAAAGAATGATTTTCAAACACTTCTAGATCTATACATTATTGTAGACTCTAAAGTTTGTTTTAATATCATTTCTAATCCTTACATACAGAAAAAAGTAAGTTGTGATTTGTCAATTCATAAATGATTCATCCTGTTTAGTTTAATGAAAATAATTATTCAGGAGAAGATTGATTTGTTAACAAGTGTTTCAATGGCATACTGGTTTGGGAAACATACAGGATGGGGCAAAAGTAGGGTTACAGTTCATATGGAAAATAATACAGTAACTAATAAATAATAGCACAACAATAAACTCTGTTTTGTGTACTCACAACTGGAAACCTACTTTTGCCCCACCCTGTATATAAGAAAATGAAAATGAAATGTTTCCTTTTTTAAATGGAGGTGCAATTGACATAATAAGTTGCACATATTTAAAGTGCACACTTTTATTCTGACACGTGCACACACCCATGAAACAATCAAAGTGAGCACTGCCCGGCCGAGTTCCCTGTATCCTTTGTACTCCCTTCCTCCTCCCCATCCCTGACATCCCTCCCCAGTCACACCCATCCCTGGGCAACCACTGGCCTCTTTTCTGTCACTGTGGGTTCGTTTTCATTTTCTAGAATTCCTGGTAAATGGAATCATGTATTATCTTCTTTTGGGAGGACGGGGGGCTGGCTTCTTTCACTCAGTATAATAATTTTTTGAGATTCAATCATGTTGTTGCATATATTAATACCCAGTTCATTCCTTTTGACTGCTACGTGGAATTACATCGTATCAATATACACAGTTTGTTCATCCATTTCCACTGGTGGACAGTTGGGTTGTTTTCACACATAAGCTGCCGTGAACATTACATTTAGGTCTGTGAGTCATGTGAGTTAATCTTTTAATATGGTGTGAAGGATGGATGAAATTTTGTTTAGTGTTGTGTTGCATACGGATATCCCATTGGTTTTGCACCATTTCTGGAAAAGACCGTCCTCTGAATTGCCTTTGCACCTTTGTCAAAAGTTAGTTACCATATGTGTGTAAGCCTGGTTCGGTTCCCTCTAGTCGGATCTTCTGGGGTTGTTCTTTTGCCCAGCCTCCTCTGTGGTTCCTTACATGTATGTGCTCACCAGTATTCTGCTCAATGTGGGGCATCCTCAGACGTCTTCCAGGGTGTCTCTGAGCGGTTCTCTGTCTGTGCCGTGCCCTGTGAACCATAGTTGCCTTCGTCTCCCTGGACCCTCAGCTCCTCCTCAACACAGAGACTGCTCCGAGCCCACCCCTCCCGGGGCCACGCCCAGCAGCTCTGCAGGCAGCTCGTGGGGCAGCTGTGGAAACCCAGCCATTTATTTCCTACCTCTCACGAGTTACGCTCTTTTGTTGCCTGGTGTGCGGTGTCTTAAAAACTGCTGTTTCCAGTGTTTCTTTGGATGTTTTGGTTGTTTCGGATGAGAGAGTAAAATCGGTCCATTGCTTGATTTTGCCTCCAAGCAGAAGTCTTGGAAAATTGAAATTTAGGTATGGATTATACAAGCAAAAATGAACAAATTCTACTTGGATGATATGATGTTGGACATTCCTGTATGTTGCACTTATCTCAACAAATTAAGTTTATATAATTTTTTAGTTTATTTCTAAATAATTAGGAAGCTGAAGGTACAGCCGTGAGATTATGGTAGCAACCAATAACACAATCCAACGCCAGCCAGCTCAGCATGTACTGCTGGAGGTGGGAGGGCTGCAGGGTGGGGATGATTCATCTGCTCAATAGCCAGGGGCTTCTCTGTTTTCATCTCTCTGCTCTGCCTTCTCTTGTTTTAAGCCCTCAGCATGTTGTTGGCCGTGCCCGGCTGTTGGTAGATGATGGCAAACAGTTCCTGGACTCCCTGCTCTCTCTTCTACCTCCAGGGGGAAAGTGTGTATGTTTCCCCCACAGAACACCAGCAACTATCTTCTCCCATCCGTAAGGTAAATTAGATCACTAGGTGCCCAGCCCTGAACTCTGGAAGGGTCTGCTTCCCCCAAGGCCCCCATTAAACTACCCCTACCAGGAAGGGGTAGGATACCCAAATGGCACTCAGGTCATTGTCAAGGTCAGAGGAACGTGGGGAAGCAGGCACAGTGTCCACCTGGGTGGGCAGCAGGCTATTTGTAAGCACTTTGGGACAAATAACCCATGATGGCTGTGAGCGGTCTCTTTATTCTTATAAATGAAAAGCCAAATTCACTATAATTATAACGGTATTTTTTGGATTCTGACTTAAGATATTTCTGGATCTGTAAGTTAAGATTTGGGTTGATAAATTAACCTTAGGAAGGTATTGCACTGGCAGAACTAATTAACCTTTATATGCTACCTTCTAACTTGGCGTTCAGCACCCACGTGCCTTGGATTTCTTGTCTTTGTACAATAGCGTGCTATGGGCCCAAACGAGAAAACATGGTGATCGGGAATTAAGATCATCAAGAGCTCCACCAAAGCCCAAACCACGGTGGCAGCTGAGTGATGACCTGAGTGTCTGTCAGGAGCTGGCCTGTCCCGACTCATGGAGGTCCATGTGTAGGAATGTGTAACCGGAAGATCTCAGATAGTTTCATTTTAAGTGGCAAGATATCTGAGTTAATATTTTAGGTACTTAGAGAAACAAAATTGAAAAAGAGGCCCTGGCCGGTGAGGCTCAGATGATGGAGCGGCATCCTATGCACCGAGGAGTCTCAGTTTTGATTCCTGGTGAGGGCACAGACCCAGGTTGCAGGTTCAATCCTGGGCAGGGTGCATATGGGAGGCAACCAATCAATGTCTCTCTCTCTCTCCCTCTCTCTCTCTGTCTCTCTGTCTCTCTGTCTCTCTCTCTCCCCCTCTCTCTTCCTCCTCTTCTTCTTCTCCTTCTCCTTCTCCCTCTCCCTTCTTCTTTCTCTAAAAACCTTTTTTAAACATTTGAAAAAGAAGGCTTAGTGTCATTGTGCCATGAACAGGTGGACCATGGTCCGTGCTGCCCCAGCTGAGTAGTGTTGCAGCAGATCATCTCTGGGCTGAGCACTGGACATGCAAAGTGACTGCACTGTACATCCTCATGTCTGTGAGGCTGTCCCGGTGATTAGCCAACGTTTACAGATAGAGACTGAGGTGCGAAGAGATGAAATCCCCTTGCCCAGTGTCGCAATAATAACAATACATGGGGAGCTGCATCCGGGTGCTGGGTTCTTGCTTTGGGGAATGTGTCATTCACCACCACACTGTACACCCCTGTTCAGTGCTTGGGGCAATGTTTTATGTACATAATGGCTTTTAGCTTCCCAGCCAAAATAAATAACACAAGTGCTAGGTTTTTAGCAGAGGAACCCGGATTGCACAGCAAGCTCTGATCTCAGGAAATAGGGTTGTAAGTGCTTAGTTCTCCTGAAGCTTAAGACCAGAGGCTGGATCAGTGGTTCTCAGCCCAGGCGATTTGGGAGCCCAGGAGACACCTGGCCATGCCTGAGAACATTTTTGATGGTCACAACTTGTGCGGAGGGCTTTGGGGTGTTACTGGCACCTAGTGGATAGAAGCTGCTGATGCACTAAACTTTCTAGAAGGCTCCCAACAGCTCCCACCATGAGGAACTGCTGGATCCCAAAGTGTCGCTCGTGCTGAGGTTGAAAGGTCCTGGGCGAGAGTGAAACAGCTCACCGTGTGCTGGTTGAGACTCGCTCTGTGGACATTGCCCAGGGTTTGGTCTTTGTGACGGATAGCAGTCCTCTTACCTGGCCCACAGAGCCTGAGGGTTAGGTGACACCGTTCCTTGTCCATGAGGGCTGCAGGGTGAGTTTAGAAGGGGAGGACACCCATCTGTCACTGCTCCAGGACCAGTATTCACAGCTGGCCTGGTTCTTTGGCTTCCCTGGGGCTATGCTTCCACATGGTCCTTTGATTGCTCTCCCTGCTCTCCTGCGTGCAGCGTCCTGTGGTGGTAGCTCCCCGTTTTTTGAAGCTCCCTGATAATCTGTCTTCAGCACGTGACCAGACTGGTGGAGCTCAGGTGCTCGGTCTTCTGTGAGATTGTGGCCAAGTTTCAAGCCCTGCGGAGGGCAAGAGCATGACCCACTGCCCGTGGGTATCAGGTGCCACTGCCCTGGCCCTGGAGCCTGGGACAGACGCTTCCGGGTCAGGGCAGTGGCACCTGAGACCCGCGGGAAGTGGGTCATCATCTCAGCAATGCCCGGGAATAGCCACTATGTCATGCAAAGTGTGGCCTGGCTTTGCAACACCCAGAAACATTTCTTTGCCCCTCCTTCCGAGAGCGAAGGCACTGCCGATCCTCCCTCTGCAGCGTCAGCATCCCCTGGGAGCACATCAGAAATAGACTCTCAAGACCACCGAGTCCGCATCTGCATTTTATCCAGACCCCCCAAGCGATTCCAGCCCATTCAAGTCGGAGGAGGACCCTTGCTCATGGGAACTACTGGCCATGAGTGAGAACGGGGAGAGGGTCTGTGACATGGAGATTGACAGGGTTTTGAGTTTTAGTGACAGAGCCCAATCCCCTTCAGCATTCTCTCAGAGCCCCGTGGGAATGTGTGTAACTTTCCAAAGCGTTGGTCTCTAAAATCGGAGCGCTGGTGATGTTCGCTCGCCTTGGTCGGACACGGAGATGTGCCTGAAGCCTGGCGGGGGAGCCTGGCCTCGCTGGCCAGAGCTACTGCCAATGCATGTGGTGTCTTGTCTTGTGATGGCGAGTCCACTGGAGGCATCTTGGCTGAGGATGGATAGCACAGTGTCTGCTTGGCTGCGGTCTGACATATCCTGCAACCGCAGGGAAACTGCTTTCTTATGAGATCAAGCCCAGAATCCTCCAAGGAGTGAGCAGAGGAGAGTTCTGAAAGGAGAATCTACGCCGGGGGAGGGGCTGCCGAACACGGACTCTTAGAAACCGTGCCCCTGAGTCTCATCTCCCACTTGGGATTCTCACCCCAGGGAACATCAGTTTCCATTTAAAACTCAGGCTCCAGGGGGAACAAGACTGCTTCCCTTTGGTTCTGCACAGCACAGCTGAGGCCATCTGACATTTTCAAAAAGAATTTAACTACGAAGGGAGAACAGAAAGGAAATAGTAGCAGGCAATATAAATAGTGGCCTTCCAGAACACCGGTCTCTGACCCTAAGATAACCACACACTGGTCTGAAGGATGCTGTAAGAGTTGGATTGTTGTTCCGCATACATTCACTCCCTGCCCTTCCCCACTGTGGGTGGAAGACATCCCTGCCTTATTGATGTTGGCTTTGGCCATGGGACTTTCTTTGGCCATTTGAATGTTAGTGAGCATGACACGAACACAGGCCATAAATGGGCTTACAAGGCCTGCCTTTTGCATCCAGTGATCTCTCCTGAGAACATGCCTTGGGTAGCCCCCTTCTTCAGCCTGGACCCCAGCGTGATGCCTGGAGCCATCCTGAACCCAGCCTGAAGCCAGGAGCCCTGCCCAGCGGACCCACAGCCCGAAGCAGAGCCTCCCAAGTAACCTGTTCTCCATCAGCTGAACTGCAGAAAAACTGCAGACCATGAGCATGAGCGCAAAGGCTGGAAAGAGAAACTATCGAGTGCTGGGCCAGCATCATTGTGACGATAGCTGACTGATACAGAGGATGCAATGCACAGGCCTTATCTAAAATCCCTTCCTTGGAGCAATCCTGCCCGTCTTACCATTTGCTACCCAAGAGCTGTATCAGGAATCGTGACCTTGTTCCTATTAGCCAGACAGCCGAGTGAAACACAGGGCCTGGCTCCAGCCCCTGCAGGAGGAGATCCACCATCCTACTCAGGAAGAGCCCCTGCCTCATCGCCTGCCTCCATAGGAGAATGCAACCTTGCTTGCCACCGTTTTCCCACTAGATAAAGACCTGCAGCGTGGAGTGTCTGGACCAGACAGCACTGGTGCAGTGAATAATGAGCCTGCCACTTCCTGCAACTGCAGAAGCCTTCGCCCATGCTGGTCCAGCAGCTTGGAGTCCTCCTCCTTCCCTCCTCCTGGGGATCACCCCACATGTCCTGCAGCTCTCAGCTCAGTGGGCACTAGCCCAGTGACTTGTCCCCCACTAACCATTCCCACAATTCTTTGCTCCTTCTCAGCACTTAGAGGTACAATATTACATTGACGCGTGGGAAGATTGGTTGAATGTCTATTTGCCCCCCCGGACTGTAGGCTTCCCGGAGCAAGGGCAAGCTTCCGGCGCGCCTGCTCACCCCTGCATCCTAGTGCCCAGTGTGTGCCTGGCACACAGAGCCCTCGGCAAACGTCGATGAAACAGAGCAGGCTCTTGTCTCTGTCCAGCCCTCAGAGGTGCCCCTCTCCTGGGTAACTATTTCATTTCCTGGGATTCATTTCCTTTCTGAGGCACGTTTTATCCCGCAACTCATGAGCTTATTCAGCCGTGGGCAAACTACGGCCCGCGGGCCGGATCCCGCCCGTTTGAAATGAATAAAACTATTGAAAAAAAAGACCATACCCTTTTATGTAATGATGTTTACTTTGAATTTATATTAGTTCACACAAACACTCCATCCATACTTTTGTTCCGGCCCTCCGGTCCAGTTTAAGAACCCACTGTGGCCCTTGAGTCAAAAAGTTTGCCCACCCCTGGCTTATATGGTTCTGACCACAACGGCAAGGTCCCTTTGGGTCCCCAAGGTCACACCAGGGACAGAAGTGGAATCTTCTCTCACAAAAGGGTCTGATCGTCTGCAGCTTAGATATGAGGGTGCATCCCTGCCAATCAATAAAGAGGGAAACTGAGGCACCTTGTCCCACCCGTTTACTCAGCCTGCCGTTGGCAAGTGCTAGAGTTGACAGGAAATTGGTTCTGCCTGTCTTCTGTCGCCGTCTCAGACATAGTTTTCCTCCCCTAATGATGACTTTGGCACCAGATACCTCCGGTCTGAGACGCGGGACCCTCATTAGGCAGCGAGGCTTTGGAGGGTCTGCGGTGACGGCGGACGGATTGGGAGCCGTGCCCTGGCCAGGTGTTCGGAGCAGCTGCCACTTTCCTTTGTTTGTTCCACCGTCGCTGGTGTTAACCCTCGTGGAGAAGGCCACGCTGCCGGGGACGGGGCGGTAATGCAGTCGTGCGTCCGTGTGGCAGCGCCCGGACTGCCAGCTGAGCCTGATTACACAGTCTGCGCCTGGCCCGGGCTGGAGGCGGCAGCAGCGCCGGCTGGGAAATTGCATTTTGTAGTCTCACTCCCTGCACTTCTGTGTGGCTGACCCAAACCCAGTTCCCCTGGGCAGAGGGCCCCTGTTCCACAGTTAATTAAAGCTGCTGGTGTCCACTTTCTCTCTCCAGCTGGGGGTGTGGGGGGAGGATGGGGGGCAGTGTCCTAGTGCACAGACCAGCTCTCAGCTCTCCAGACCCAGATCTGCCCCTTCCCCAGGACCATCCTTGGCTTCCCAGCGTCTTCCTTCCTTTCTCTGGGAAGAACAACTTCCGTTCATGAAATTAGCAAGTTCAGTTACAACACTTGAGAAACACTTAGGGAGGGTGTCTGTGCCTAGAACTTGAGATGTAGGTGGACCCAGACACAGTTCTGTCCCCAGGAACTCCCGTGATAGAGATGGAGATCGATAGCAGGGTGCTGAGAGGTCTAACACTGGGACCCCAGAAAAAGAGACCCACTTTCTCAGAGAAGGGGAGGAGCAGGGTAGTTCTGGGAGGACTTCCCAGAGGAGGCGCCGTCTTGTGTGGGTCTTAAGAGAATAACTGACTGTGTGTGTGTGTTTCCCAGACGAGGAAGTGATAGAAAGAGGGAACAGCCTGGGAACCCAAGGTGTCTGAGGTGCAGGGACAGCCTGGGTCACCATGTCCATGGTGGATTGGACAGAGGCGAGGGGTCAGATGTGCGTGGAAGGCAGGGGGCCAGGTGTTCAGAGCAGCACCTGGGGAGGAGGCCTGGGGAGAAGGAGGTGCGTGAAAGACGAGGCTGGAAGTTGGCTAAGATCCGAGACTGAAGGATGTCACATGACAAGCCAGTCCGCTGTGAGGCAGGTGGTGACACACACCAGCACCCGTGTGAGCACAGAGCAGGTCGTCAAGCCTCTACGTGAAAATATCACTTTTACATGAAATATTCACAGAGGTTAAATATTTTCCTGGAAATATCCATTTCTGGAAGATAAAACACATACCACGAATAAAACAAGGAAGATTGCTTTGAAAAGACCCTTTGATAAAGTGGCATTAGGGCTAGACTGGGAATAATTTTGACGAATGAAAAGCCCTTATAGAACGCCAGGCGTGCTGAAAGCACTTTGTATGTTCTTACGTCATGGAGCCCTTAGAGCAGCACGATGAGGCCCCAGTCGGCCGTTGGAAGTGCCTAAAAAGATGGGCATTTGGAGAGTCACACAATATGAAGGCAGTCTGACTCCTGGGATTGAGCAGCACCTATCCTCTCTTTGGGAGACAGCTCCTAGCCTCAGGAATGTCAGGTTCTAGAGGCAATGGGGAGGCGGGGCTTCGGAGCATAGGGGATATCTCATCAGTGGCGGTGGCCCTCCTGTGGAGCAGATACGGAAGGCTGAACACTACGTGTGGGCTGCACTGGAGACAGTGAGTGGGCCCCTGGGAAGGGGAGGCCAGGCCAGTGGGCTTTGTGCTAATGGTGCTGAGGAGCCGGCTGTGCAGAGGGACAGGCTGAGGACGGGCTGCCTGGGACATAAAGGATGGCGTGGACCTGGCTGCTCACTGATCTTTTCAACCCTCCATGTGCCCTAATTCGCCCTCAGGGCGAGCACCAGCGGTCATAAAGGCAGAGATCCCAGCTTACACTCCCTCCACTTCTCATGACTAAACCCAGCACCCAAAGACAGGCACACAGACCTTTACCTTGTGCTCCAAACCCCTGCAGGGTTGTAGGTGTCCCCAACAAGCAAGGGTGACACTTGCTCATATTAACAACCACTGCGGGGTGCTCCCAGAACTCCTGCCCCCAGATGCCTTCCTCCCACAGCACCCAGTCAGCGCCCCGGATCTCCCGGCTCCCCGCCTCCCGGCCTCCTTTGTCCTTTTCTGGCCGCCTGTCCACATGCACTTCTGAATTTCATTCCTTCTCCTCCTGGGCCTGCAAATCCTCCTCCGTAATGAGTAGCCATCTGCAGGTTTCATGTTTATGCGGTTCCCCTCCCCCTTCAGATTGGTTAATAAAAATACTAAGCAGGACTGAACCCAGGGCTGACCCCTGCCGGACAATCCCTTGGGGATCCGCTGCCTTTTTATCACCAGCCTTTTAGTCTGTTGTGTGTTTTTCTTTTTTTGGGGGGGGGCAGGGGGGTCAATTTACAGTCATCTCCCTCTGTCCTTGTCAATCTGGACCGGATTTTGAAAATAAAAAGGTTGAAAATTATCCCAAGATTTTCTAGTTCAAGTCCAAATCTATACTTTGAGAATTGTTTTTCTATTTAGCAGGAAACAATTACAATATACAACAGAGTCCTTTTTTTTTCCTAATAGAATGCTAAATATCAGTATATTTTTATGTGATCTGGAGAGTTGAAGAAATATTTTTTTAAGATACTTTTTTATTGATCTCAGAGAGGAAGGGAACGGAAGAGAGAGAGAAACACCAGTGATGAGAGAGAATCAATTGGCTGCTTCCTACATGCCCCACACTGGGGATCCAGCCCATAACCAGGGCATATGGCCTGACTGGGAATCGAACTGTGACCTCCTGGTTCGTAGGTTGATGCTCAACCACTGAGCCATGCCAGCCGGCCAAATATTTTATTTTCAACAGGTTCTTTTGAATATAGTGCATAAATTAACACTTGTTAATAAAGAGTAAGAGTTCGCCTCCATTTCTCTTTTTGATCACAGCTCAGCTTGGAGCATTTTGTGCTTAAGTTTCTTTGGGTATAAAAAATTAAGCCGGATAATGTATGTTTATAACAAACTGCAAGGAACTATTAGACAGAACTACGAAGGACTGTTTATCGCCTAGAAATGCTTTTCCCTTTTGACATAATATTCCCGGGTGTTTGGGGTTCCCACCAAGAGACATGCCACAAGATCCACTTCATTTTATTTTAAGTAGATTTTTCTTCTTTTATTTTTGTTTAAATAGACTTTATTTTTTAGAGCAGTGTGACGTTCCTAACAAAATTAAGGGGAAAGTACAGAGATTTCCCATTGCGCCCTCTGCCCTCTCACACACGCAGCCTCGCTCTATCCACATCCCCACCCCAGTGGTACATTGGCTAATTGGATGAGCCTACACTGACACATGGCTGTCACCCAACGTCCATTCTTTACATTAGGGCTTACTCTCGGTGGTTTACATTCCGTGGGTTTTGACAAATGCAGAATAGAATGTATCCACCATTACGGTAGCACAGAGAATGTTTCACTTCCTAAAAAGCCTCTGTACTCTCCCAGCCAGCATGGACCTATGAACCAGGAGGTCACAGTTCGATTTCTGGTCAGGGCACATGCCCGAGTTGTGAGCTCAGTCTCCAATGTGGAGCTTGCAGGAGGCAGCCGATCAGTGATTCTCTCTCATCATTGATGTTTCTAGCTCTCTCTCCCTCTCCCTTCCTCTCTGAAATCAATAAAAATAAACAAATAAATAAAAATCCTCTGTGCTCTCCCATTCATCCTTCTGTCCCCTAAAAGATCCCTGGTAACCTGATTTTTTTACTGTCTCCATAGTTTTATCCATTTTGTTTTTATTCTGCATACTCCACCCGTGTAAGCCTCCTGGAAGAATAAAAGCCATATCTCCCTCCTTGGGGACTGCGTTTGAAGGGGCGGATGGGCTATGAAATATCAACGCATCTGGTCCCGGGCAGTTTTTTTCTTCCCTCGCCCTCCTGAGACTGGGGCTCCTGGAGTCAAAAGCTCAGTGCTAGCATCTGGGCCCCGAGAAGACATCTTGTCGGGCTCGGTTTCCCTCTGCCTCCGTGCCCTCATCATCATTATGAGGATGACGGAGATTAAAAAGCAAACACGGCCCTAGCCGGTTTAGCTCAGTGGATAGAGTGTGGGCCTGAGGACTGAAGGGTCCTGGGTTTGATTCTGGTCAAAGGCACAGGCCCGGATTGTAGGCCTTATCCCCAGTAGGGGGCATGCAGGAGGCAGCTGATCAATGACTCTCTCATCATTGATGTTTCTATCTCTCTCCCTCTCCTTTCCTCTCTGAAACCAATAAAAATATATTTTAAAATTAAAAATTAAAAAATGATAGCAAACGCAATCTAACAGATAGGCCAGACCACTTCCCATTCCAGCTTCTAGAACAAAAGATCGCACTTCCCAGAACTGGCTCACCACGGGGGTCGCACACCCACATCTGGTTCTACAAAGCCTTTGACTTTCTCTCAAAATATATACATTTAAAAGCCTTACACTTTTATAAGAACCCCGAAAGAGAAAGTCTTTAATTTAATTTGACCATAGCTTTCCAGTTTTGTGACCTTTCGCTTGGCCAGGAGTGGCTTCACACACAAGGCCATCCAAGCTGGAAACCTTATTAATAATCATTACTTGACAGCTGAACAAAAGAGCATGAACTGACAGGAACCCCACCCTTCTCAGTATATTTCAACTCTATTGTATAGAGAGGAGACATGAGAAATGGGGACAGACTCTTACACTTCACAGATCACCTTTACCTTTCATCACAAATATATTGTGTGTACTCTTAGCTATCACTATGCAATGAAAAAGATTTCTGAATTCTGTGTAGTATAAATAGAGTGATTTATTCTGTGCATCTACAATTTGCTTCTGTTGTGGATCATATAGGCACACGTTTTTGTGAACGTATTTATGAAAACATGTATAAGCGTCATTTCGCTGGCTGGCAGTCTCATTGCCATGGGACGTGGCTGCCTTTGTATCTCAGAACATCAGGTCCCGATGGCAGCGGCGAGGGAGCGTCCCTGCCCCAGTCCCCGAGTCCCCAAAGCCCAGGTTTGTGTTTGTGTGTGGGGAGAGTTAATGAGAACAGAATGGCTTTCTTCCCTGGCTTCCCCAATCCCATCTGTTCAAACAAAAGGCTGAAAGGGAAAG
>NW_006290034.1:8981064-8982836 GCF_000327345.1 Myotis davidii
AGAGAGATGACCCTGCTGGTCAAGGGGGGAGGAATAATAGCCCATATCCTTGGGCAGCTCCGGAGCACATGCAACCCCTGCACACTGTGCTGAGCTTGTACTCAGACAAAAGGAAGGAAGGCCAACATCGGTTCCATTCTTAAAAACTCATTATTTAAAAAAATACATTAGGCCCAAAGACTAGTTTGTTCTTCCTTCAATGGCTGCATTTGTAAGTCTAGATTTTAAAATGGGGAATATGTAAGGGGGAGAAAAAGCCATTTGGTTGTAGTGAAATGGGCTGAGGCAGCCACCTGTGTGGGCAGTTGTAGAAGACTCACTGAAGTTCAAGGACCTAGAAGGCATCTCCTCTCTTCCTAAGGGGAGTCCATGAAAACCCTGTAATTTCCAGGGGTGGACAGGAAAACACGTTGCCCCTGCCCCTCTGGTCAATGGGTCACCACAGAAAGCAGACAGGTAGCACTCCGAAGGTCAGAGAACTTTCCCAGAGCAGTTCGCTGAGGTTGACGGGGCCCTTAGAGATGCTCCGGAAACACGCGTGCAACATCCTCAAGGGGTTAAGGTACAAGGTTTCTGCTGCTCGGGTACCTGGTGCTGCTCACCTGGTGGGAGGAGAAAAGATTTTCTGGATGTTACTCCGCTAAGTTCAGGCCCGAGCTATTGGACGCTCTTACCATAAAGGCAAAAGTGAGTTTGGCTCCACAATTAACTTTCTTTTCTCTGTATAACAACTCATATGTGTGAATAAATCTGTTCTGTGGCCCTAGCTGGTATGGCTCAGTGGATAGAGTGTCAACCTGCAGACTGAAGGGTCAAGGGTTCAATTCTGGTCAAGGGCATGTACCTAGATTAAAGGCTTGAGGCAGGAGGCAACCAATCAATGTGTGTGTCTCTCTCTCTGTCTCCCCCCCTCCATTTCACTCTCTCTAAAAATCAGTAGAAAAATATCCTCTGGTGAGGTATAACCAAAATAAATAAATAAAATCCATCATCCTGTACGGACAGCCTTCTCATTATTTCGAAGGTGTAGAGAATGAATCCCATCTTCCCTTGAGTTAACTCTGACCCTCTCACTCCTGTGACAAGGAACAGCAGAGATACAGAGGCACAGCATAGGTTGCCCAGGAGTCAAGACGCTGCAATCACTCTATGTTTGGGAAAAGATCACATCTTCCAAATATTTTCCAAAGGAGAAAGCAAAAGCAAATGTGAATGTCAAGAAATATCATTTCGGGATCTCCTGGGAGTTGTGAATGTCCTCGAAAATGCTAGGGTTCGAAGAGCTAGCTCAGCCCTACAAGGCCCCTCGGCCCTGTGAATGGAGATCCAGGCCTACCATCTGAGGAGGCACAGGTTGTGGGAACAGAGGAAAGGCGCTGAGAGGGGAGGGGCTCCTTGCAGGTTAGAACAGCACCAGTTTGGCACATCCTGATCATTTCACAGCAGTATTTTCTCCTTGGTGTTCATCATGCAGTCAACATTCAATTATGCATGCAAATGAAGGGAGAGCAGGAGAGAGACCGCCCAAAGTGGGGGGTGATCAAAATCCTATTATCTGGCCGCTGCACCATATGAGTCTTTTTACAATGCATTTTCTTATGTATTTTTGCTTGGGCTAATTTTAAAATGAGTTTTTATTCCCCAGATACTTCGGTCAGTGCTGGCCCAGAATGGAAAGCACACCCCTCCTCGTCCACAGAGAACGTAATCCATCCACAACGTTAATAACTGGTGAGTTGAATGCTTTTGCCAACTCCATTCCTCTCCTCGAT
>NW_006290034.1:8982860-8989361 GCF_000327345.1 Myotis davidii
CTGCAGAGAAAGGAATATAAATATACCGACTTTTGAGAATAGATGAGTTCTTAAAGGCTTGGCTACAAAGGAAATTTGGGGCGAACAGAATTCTCTTTTGTGGAGGAGGCCACCCTGAAAGCTACACTGTGCAAGAGATGAAAAATCTTGCTCTGGGGGATCATGGGAACCGTACTTGACAGATAATAAAGCCTGGAAGAGGGTACATTTAAAGGGAAAGTGAGCAAGGCTAATTGTTGGTGCCGTCATTTTACTGTCCACACCGAGTCACCAGAGACAAATTGACTACGGCTGGTATACACTCCTTAGTCAGGACCAGGACTGCCCTGCCTCCGCCCTCAACCCTACAGTGTCAGGCACCTTTAGGGAGTGTTCTCTTAGCTTTTGCCATCGTTCTATGTAAGAGGGTTGTCATCATACAAGTAAATGGGACCCTTTCTCTCTGCCGTCATTGCCGAGGTATGTAGACTTTTGAAAGAGCTGCTGCCTTGCACAGATTCAGATGTATTGATTTATTCCATCATCGTTCATTGTGAGAGGCTGAACGGAGGCTGCAGGTGATCGGAAGGCCGGTGCCCAAGTGCAGATGAGGGAATGGAGGATGCGGTCCCAGGTATGGGGCTTGGATACTTATCGCGAGGGTGATGATGAGGCTCTGAGCAGAGAGGATGCGAGCAGGACACTGCCGCGTAGTGGTTACAGTCTGTATCTGATTTAGCTAAGTCTTCCTCACTAAGTGGATGAGTGGCATTCAGAGTTCCTGTAAAGCCCCGCCGGCATGGCTCAGGCTGGGTCATTGTTTGAGCATCAGCCTGAGGATGGAAGGGTCCAAGGTTCGATTCCGGTCAAGGACACATACCTCCGTTGCAAGCTCCTCCCCAGTCCGGGCCCTGGTTGGGGCTTGTGCAGGTGGCAACCCATCGATGTGTTTCTCTCACATCAATATTTCTCTCTGTCTTTCACTCTCTCTTCCACACTCTCTAAAAATCAATGGGAAAATATCCTCAGGTCAGGATTAAAAATTAATAAAAATAATAAAGTTGCAGGGTTGATGCTGACTGCCAGCTTCTCCCTCGAGGGCCATCACGCTTAAGTGTCAGCTCAGGGCCCAGGACACATGTCCCAAGAGAAAAAGAGCCAAGCAGAGCAGTGTCTCCTTCCATGGCCTCCTCTAGCCGAGTTCTGTCCAGGTTCAGACTAAGGAACGCAGCCGTCACCTGCAGCCCAGGAGGATCCGTGTCACACGGCAAACACAGTTGGTAGGAACAGGTTGTTGATAGGGTCATCTTTGGAAAGTGCGATCATCCAAATATGTCATTCTTGTTAGCTTACTATGCCTTAGGTATTTTATTCATAACGAAATCCGTATATACTTATGAGATTGTGAATAGGTTTGATAAATTAGAATGCACTATCAAAATGGCTTAAAAACCTCTAATTTCGGGGATTGAAAGTAAATGAAACAATGTGTATTTGCAGAGCATGGCAGGCACTCAACATGTTTTAGCTTCGTGGTCCTCCTTGGCCTTTAGACTGAATTGGCACTGTCTACCAGGCCTGTGGTTTAATGAAAACCATTGAAAATACAGATGATCCCCCAATGCCCAGCATAGTACCTGGCCCAGCATGAGTGCTCAGAATATTTGGTTAGTATGATAGTATAAAGAATACAGCTGGCCTTTGTCCCTGGTTCCTGGCACAGAGTTTCAAAAATCCTTGGAATTTCCTGAGCAACAATAGTGTCTTTTATTATCATAAGAGTCCCTTCTGACTGTACCTGGGTTTATGCTAAAGAGGGGACTCTCACTGGGCCCTTAAATAGTTTCAAGGCAGAGAGAGGCTGGCCAAAGCAGGAAAACCAAGTTCTTGATTGCGATTTGAGGGTTGGAACTTTAACCCCACCCCCTGATCTCTGGGGAGCAGAGGGGGCTGGAAATTGAGTTCATTTAACCCAGCATATCAATGTAATGAACCCCAGGTCAACAGTGAATGCCAACGCTCAGGAGAGCTTCCTGGTGGGGAGAGGCTGGCATACTGAGAGGGTGGCACGCCCAGAGGGGGCAAGGAGGCTCTTGCATCCCCTGAGAACTTGCCAATGCATCTCTTTCATTCAGTGGTTCCCAGGTTGTAGCCTTTACTAATTCTAGCAAATTAGCAAACCTAGAGGGGGCTCATGGAAATCCCTGAATTTGTAGCCAACTCCGACAGGAGTGCAGGTGTCCTGGCATGTCACTTGTAACTGGCATCTGAAGTAGGGATGGTCTTGGGGACTTTGCCCTTTATCTTGTGGGATATGACACTAACTAAAGTCCTACTGAAGGACTTCACCTTGAAGTCATGGGGACTGTGCTACACTGGGTAGCTAGTGTCAGAATTGAATTACAGGGGACCCAGTGGGTGTCAGAGAATGAGTTTTGGAATGCAAGTATTTGCATAGGTGATAATAAATAATATTAATGAGCACTTAACTCCGTTCCAGGCTCTATTCTGAGCGCTTTGCATGTAGTACCACATCTAATCCTCACAACAAGACTATAAGGTGGAAGTCACTATCATCCCATTTTTCATGGAGGAAACCGAGGCATAGAGGGGGTAAGTCATGTCCATGTCACACAGCTGGGGGGCAGCAGGCTTGGGATTCAAACTCAAGCAATTGGCTTCAGAGCCCACATCCTAGTCCACAGCCCCACACACAGCCCTGCTGCTCAGCTCCGCCTTTGTGACCTCCCAGGCAGTTGAGGCAAAACAAAAAGAGTCACATCTGAAGGTGCTGAGCATGTCTGATGGCCAATACGCAGAACGATGGGGAGGATCTCTTCTGAGACACTTCAGAAGAGGCTGTGATATGGTGGCTACATGCCTCATCTCAACTCAGAGATTAAGTGTGAAATTCCTCAGGCCTTGTTAATCAAAGCGATCACCAGAATGAGTATCCCCAAACAGCCAGGCGCCTGAACAAACGTCAGTCAGTGAGTAGACATAGAGGTTGGCTCTGCCCAGCAGCAGAGATACCAGTGATGGAGAAGACAGTCCCCCTCATCTGAGTGGATTTGACACACTCCCCAGCTGCCCCGTGCCCTGCTCATATCCCTTCATATGTAAAGTATTTTCTATTTGGAGGACAGAGCAAGACTAGATTAATAGCAGGGCTGGTGACCCCTATCTGTAAAGGGCTGTGGCCTCTCATAAAAATACTTAATAGAGTTCTTTCCCTTTAATTGCATGCCACAATCTTTGGGGGCCCATTCATCTCGACGGATGCTCCAGGCACCGGCCTCCCTTTGTAATATGGTTCTGGCCGAGTGTAGAATCAGCTGATGAGGCCAGGGGTCCCAAGGCAGCACACCATCTGGTCAAGGTCATGGGTGGCAGATTACCAATTAGGAAGCATGGCAGGGAGGATGTTGTGTGGCTGGGGGCCAGGAATAAATGGTGGATCAGCCATTAGTAAGGCAACCGGTGTAGGTGTTGCAACAGATTAATACACAAATCCGTGCTCTTGGGGGATTCTGCATGAAATCTTGGATTCGGTCACTCGGAGCTTTCAGAGATGGGTAATGAAGCAACTTTATCAAAAGATGAGCTGCACTTAGGGCAGTGGGTCTGAAACTTTCACAGGCACATGAATCACCTGGCGATCTTGTTAAAATGCAGTTTCTAGTTCAGTGTGTCTGAGGTGGGCCTGAGATGTTGCCATTTATAATGACACAGGAGATGCCAATGGGCCATGGACCACTCTTTGAGTAGCAAGGTCTTCCAGCACATCTTCCCTGGTTAACTTGAACATCTATTATGAAGTCCTTCACCAACCTTTTGTTTCCAGTTTTAAGCATTGTTGACAATCCTTGTTTGCACTCTTAAAAGTGTTCCTGTAGCATCCTGTGCTCCCCCAGCATGCCACTTTATTCGTCAGCTTTCTCTGCTTGCTGGTGAATTCCCTCCAGGCAAGATCATCTGTGTGTGAGTGTGTGTGTGTGTGTGTGTGTGTGTGTGTGTGTGTCTTCAACACCTAACCTTGTGGTTGGTATGTAGTTGACACCCAATAATAGTTATCGAATGAGTGACTTCTGGCCCTGACGCCTCCTGAGATCAGTGGACACCTGCCAGAGATTGGTTCTTAGGTTATATTCTTCCAAGAGGTGTTTGAGACTTTCAACAGCTTGGTAACGTTGAAGGTATTTCTTCTAGTGATTGTGTCCCTGTCAGTCGTGGTGTCACCTCAGAGACAAGGCATTTCAGCCATGGGCTGGCATTCCCAGGCGCCTTGTTGGCAGAGAGGAGGCAGGAAGAGTGCCTTTCCCCACCTCTGGGCCAAGCAAACAGATCTCAGGTGAGACACACAGTCACAGGCAGAAATCTCCGGAGGGGCCCAGAGAAGGGCCTGCTGTGGGAGGGAGGCAGGAATGTTCCAGGCAACCATCTCTCAACTGACTCTTCGCTCACCTGAACACTCCCTGATGCTTGTACTGAATGTTTTCCTTCTTCCGGGAAGTGTTTGAGTGTAACAACCCTCACCTGGAACAGTTCCTCCAATGCTGTTGCTAGAATATCCCAGCTCAAGGGGCAAGATCTTCGCTTTGGGAGGCTGAAGGGTTCATGGCAGCGTGTCCAGTAGGAGGAGCCCTCTCCGTGGAGATGCCCCTGGTGTTTTCGAATGAAGAGGAAATGCTAAAGGAGGAATTTACTGGGGCTGGGATTAGGGTGCAGTACATTGCCTGACAAGCCCCATCCTCGCCTCTTCGTGTGCTTCCTGTACTGCGGGTTCTGGAAAGTTCATTTGCCACGCTTTCCCTGCCACTGGGGTGTTGCGTGCAATTTAGGTTCTGCCACTTACTTGCACAAGCGGGATTTGAACTGTGGAAGTGAGGCAGCAGCAGTCTTCTTGCCCCATTGGCTATTGTGGCTGGTGAGCAAGGTCCAGGGCACAGGTCATGTCCTCAGCAGGTCATTCTTGAGCTTCCTGGTGTCTCGAGGCAGCTGTAGTACAGGTAGCAGAGGGCAGGCCTTGGTTAGTAGGCGTGGCAGGGCAGCCTTGAACTCCACAGTTCCCCTGCTGGCCTTCAGGAGCCCGGCCTAGGAGCCATTCCCTCAGCCCTCCTGATAACTTAGTACTTCGCATCTCCTGTAGTAAATTATTTTTTGCTTAAAATACCCAGATTTCCATTTCCCGCATTGAACCCTGCCTCCTATAAGGTCATGAGCAAGCGCCTGTAAGGAAGCGCCTGTCTTGCTTGCCACTGGTCCAGGTGCCGAGCTGAGGCCCCAGTGTAGCAGAGCCAGAGTGTAGCAGGGCCTGGCGGCACTGGAGAGCAGCTCTACAAATACTGAAAGGATATTCTCTTAAAAGTCATTCGTTTCACTGAAATATTATCACACGTCCTGATGCCTTGGCTTGGAGCTGAGAACAAGGATGAGCGCGGGCTGCAGGGTGAGCAGAAAGACCTGTCAATCTAAGTCCTTTTCCAGATAGATGTGAAGAGGAGGCGGGTGCCGCTCATAAATTAGAGCTCATGTTATGCGGACAAACCTGCAGCGGTAAAAATAGAGTGAGCACCACAAGCTTGTACTTACATCCAGGCAAGCCTCAGGTTTCCTGGCTGTGGACCATGCCTGTTGCTGGGAAGCTTAATTTCCCTGCTGTATCCCAGCATGCCGTTGAAATAACCCATAAATGTACACACTGCACTGTATTGCATTTCTGGGGCACACGTAGGCTCTCACATCTGTTGTGCAGGGTAAATTCTAGAACAGGGGTGGGCAAACTTTTTGACTCGAGGGCCACAATGGGTTCTTAAATTGGACCGGAGGGCCGGAACAAAAGCATGGATGGAGTGTTTGTGTGAACTAATATAAATTCAAAGTAAACATCTACACTGATAAAAGAGAAATATGGTAATTGACGTACGACCACTACCCTTTTCATTGGCTAATCAGGGTGATATGCAAATTAACTGCCAACAAAGATGGCGGTTAATTTGCATATGTAGGCACAATGCAGGGAGGTGAAAGGGAAAGCAGAAAGAAGCCCCTACCACTGACAGTGATTGGAAGGAAGCCCAGGGGGGAGCTAAGAGCCAGGGGGCAGCGCCCCCCAGCTATGATCGGAGAATTGGGTGCCTTTGTCACCCTGGCCAGTGATAGCAGGAAGTAGGGGTGGAGCCAGCGATGGGAGCTGGGCAGGGTCGAAGCTGGCAGTCTCGAGAGCTAGGGGTCCCTTGCCTGGGCCTAAAGTGGAGCCTGTGATCGTGGAGCCGCTGCAGCTGCGGGTCCACACTGCCCGGGCCGGACGCCTCAGCCAGAGGCGTCCTGTGGGGGGAGGGGTGGAGAGGCGTTAGGCCTGGGCAGGGGCAGAGTAGGAGATTGCGGGGAGCTGGGAGTCCCCTGCCCAGGCCTAATGCCTTGGCCAGAGGCGTTAGGGCTGGGCAGGGGCGGAGCCTGTAACCACGGGGAGCTGGGGGTCCACCGCCTAGGCCTGACACATCTGCCGGAGGCCTCAGGCCT
>NW_006290034.1:8989751-8995871 GCF_000327345.1 Myotis davidii
TAAAACGGTACGATATTTTTTTTTTTTTAGTTTTATTCATTTCAAATGGGCCCGATCCAGCCCGCGGGCCGTAGTTTGCCCACGGCTGTTCTAGAAAATGCCTGCATTAGGGGTCCAATTTTGACACAACTACCTGGCAAAAGAAATGAGCAACAACAGGCGAGGGAGGGCATTAGAATTTTTGAAAAAGCTGAAAAGGAAAAGGTGACGTGCTCTGTTGGCTCCCAGAGGTCAACATCAGAGGTCCTTCCTGGAGGCACTGGGGAGAGCCTAGCGTGACCTGGAATCTGGGTAATATCCTCCCCATGTCCGGGGCACCCTGCCCACCTGCTCTGCGCAGTGCACAGTGTCCCACTAAAGGTGTTTGCACATCGCTCAGTCATCTGCTCTGGGTGCAGCACCACTCTGGGGCTGGGTACTTTTCCAGCTGTCTCGTCTGCTGTTGCCCAGGGTGGAGTGTGTCCCAGGTCACTAAGACCACCCTCAGGCTCACTGATTCATTAGAGGAATGCACAGGACCCAGGAAAGCTGTTCCACTCATGGTTTGAGTTTATTCAAATGAAAGGATACAGATGGAAATGAGCAAAGGGAAAAGGCATGTGGGATAAAGTCCAGGAGAAACTGCGTACGAGCATCCAGGTGTCCCTCCCAGCAGAACTGGCGGGTGTGTGTAATGCCCCGGGTAGCAGGGTGTGAGAACACGTGCAAAATGCTGCCAACCGCGGAGGTTCGCCCGGGCCATGGTGTCCAGGGTTTTGCTGGGGGGTCTGTCCTGTGGGCATGCGGTGCTGGGTGGCTGACCTCAGCTACTCAGACTCCAGCCCCCAGGTCAAGCCAGGTGCTCACCACAAAGCATAAACTACTAGCATCTGATTGGACGGTAAGGTGTGGCCCAAGGCCTGAGGCAGACAGACACTCTTACCAGGCAGAATATTCCAGGCTCAGAGATCATCTCCCAGGAGCTGCCAAGAACCATTCCTGAAGTCAGGCCTTTCTCGGGAACGTGCAGGGTTTGAGAAACCCAGGCTTCCTGAGCTCACCCTTTCCTGCACTGGGCGAGGACACACCCTTCCTGGTCGGTGGCCCCAGGACAGAGGCCTGGCTCCATAGAGACTCAACACCCCACGGAGGCAGCGATGTGGTGACCACAGGCCTCCAGTCCTGCTGTCTGTACCGGGCAGAGGATGGATCCGGTGCCAAACTCCCTGTGGGGAACTCTGAGAGGCGACAGCCTGCGGGAGGAGGCGGGGTGACATGAGTCGTCCTCAAGGGTCACTCTCTAGGTGCCGCCCATTTAACCTCAAACATCTCTCACATCTTCCTGCTCTTCTGCATCTCTGTCGTCCTCGCTTGTACCGTGGCAGCCTCCGCCTGCCCCTCCCGGCTCCTGCCTCTCCCCCCTGCAGCCTGCCTGAGCTTTCATGGGTGTGTCTGGCCTCCGTGGATCCCCGGGTCCTGCAGGATGAAACCCAAGCACCATGAACCAAGTTGCCTGTGGTTCTCAGTGTAGAGCTTATCATCTCTCGGTCAGAGAGATGAACAACAGGCTTGCCACCCTGGTGATTCTCACTGGAATCTCACCACCTGCTTTTGGAAGAGAACAGAACTCCAGGCAGCACTGCCCCATCTGCAGTCCAGATCGGCAGACTCTGCCTCTGGATCTTCTTGAAACTGATCTTTAACCTGCCATTGCCTGAGTTCCTCCTCCTTGCTGTTGTTGTCGATACTGTGGTCTTGGCCAGGCTGCATTTCTCCTCGATGGCTGAGAATATGTTACCTGTGGTGATGCAGTTGATACCAGTATTAATGGCCAAGGTGTCTGTATTAGCACTAGTATTGCAGAAGGAGCAGGGGAGGGGGGAGGCCCATGAAAAACAAGCAACAAGTTGCTGCAGCTGCTGTATGTGCGGAAGACAGGCAGCATGGGATGGTGCAAGAGTTGGAAAAGAAGAGTTTCCAATCAACAGCTTATAACATACACCATCTTGAGATTATTTCTTCTTTTTATAGCCATAATTATGATGGGAGTGTTTTGCATATTGATTTTGCTTTGCCTCTGCAGAGCTGGAGACTGACTCCCTCTGCAAACCCCACGGTTTTTTGATTCATAGAGGCCGCCTCTGAGTGCCACCATCTCTTTGAGGGGCAGACCTCCAAGAGATGCAGACTGTCCAACAGAAGAGAAAACCTGATCAGAATTCCCTTGTTCTTTGTACCAGAAAATAATTTTCGCATCACACTCTGTCCATCTGGACATCATTAATATTGTCAGCCACTCCCTTCAGTAGCCTTTAATGTCTAAATAATTACTCCCTGTGGCCATAATCTGACATGATGTCACTCCCCTCCTGATTTGCATTTCATAGATAACAGACATCTTGGGAATTGCAGGCGGCTTTGTGAGCTGTCCTGAAAGCCTAATGCTTACTCCCACCATCACCTCAATCACATCATGTCCCCTCCTCTAAATCTGTCACCAAGCTGCGCCACCTTCCCCCACTCAATTACCCCTTTCCTTCTGGTACACCATCTCCGGTTCTGTCTCTACCACGCTCATCATCCTGATTGATAACTGGGAACAAAGTTGACTAATCGGTGCATTGCAATGCTTTGCGTAGCGTGGACTTCCTTGTCTGGAATGTTGACGTTTCATTCCTGTGTGTGATAACCACGTCCCCACTGTATTAATCACGTTTCCACATTCCAGTCTCACTTCTTTGCAGACACTCAGCCACCCGCCCTGGGTAAGCGTGATGTTCGGGCCCAGATTGCTTCCCGGGTCTCCTCAGGGTGTCTTCCAGGTCACTGCTCATACCTTTTCCCTGTCACACAGCCGCGGACGAGGTGAAATACTCTCCATGGAGCCAGGGTTAGAGTGAGGCCAAGAGCAGAAAGTTTATCTCTTTTGGTTTTTTTCTGCGTTTTTTTTTTAAATATATTGTTATTGATTTCAGAGAGGAAGGGAGGAGAGATGGAAACATCAATGATGAGAGAGAATCATTGATTGGCTGCCTTCTGCACGCCCCCCTACTGGGAATCGAGCCCGCAACCCAGGCATGTGCCCTTGACTGGAATAGAACCCAGGACCCTTCAGTCCAAAGGCCAACGCTCTATCCACTGATCCAACCAGTGAGGGCCATCCTTCTCTTTTGGAACCCTGACTTGCTTTTATGGTTTCTGCCTTTTTGCTGTAATTCCTCTTTTTCTTCCCCTATCACCACTCAGTGCCCCCTCTGAAGCTCTCGGCTCCCTACTTCTCAGTTTCTTTTCCTCTCCGTGTCTAGTCTGGCCTTTGTCCACACAATACAGCGCATCTGGATATATGGTAAAAACATGCTGTCAACTACCCAGATGTTTGGAAACATCTGGGCCTTTTGGCACCCAGCAGCAACAGCAGCCGGATAATGGAATTAATTTTTCACTTTTCAGTCATCACTTGACATCGGATGGACAGAGCCCTACCAGCCACAGTGGCAGCTCAGCCCATTGTCTGCTAGCGAGTCTTCCTTCCTCTCACAGGGGGATTATCTCTGTCAATCATTTTACTAGTATTGTCGGAGAGAAGGGGACGAAATTTGTTTGTCTCTTCTCAGCCCCACCGCACATCATCACTCCATGCCTCAGTTCTTTTCTTCTTGAAAGAGCTAGTGGGAACTGACAATTTCCTTACCCTCCCCTGCCCCGGGGTAAGAGAAAGAGTAAGTGTGTGAAACTGCTTTCCCCACACTAGTCTGGGAGGACCCGCCAAGGACTGGTTTCTTATCGGAACCGCTGTCTGATTGGAGATCTGTTCCCTTCTCATTCTCTCCTTGTAGTCTTTGCACCACTCTGTTCACAACAAAAGGCACAGTGATGGCAATTTATGATTGCTGTCCCCGCAGCCCACAGAGGACCGGTCATCTGTTTGTATTTTTCTCGGGCAGCTTAGAATAACTCTCCTGGGCCCCACTGGAGCGCTGGGCAGAAGGGCCATCTCCAGGGGCCGCCCCCGACGGCAGCGTGTTCATCGTTATCTCTGATTATATCCGGCAGCTCGAAGTAACTTCCCGTGTTAATGAAGCTGCAGGACATCGCCGGGTGGCCTCCGCCATCAGCCGGTCGCTCTCTCCCCGAAGGACAAATCCAGGCAGAAGTGCGGTGGCTACAGTCATGGAGGGGCATCTGTGTCTGCACGCGCAAATTGGTGTGGCTTAATTAAAGTGTGTGTGTGCGCGCGCATGCGCGTGCAAGCTGTTAGCCCAAAAGATGAAGGGAATGGATACGTTGGATGTTTCTGCTTTCGGTAGATTTCACAGAATAGAGACACAGCCCCCAAGTCAGTGCAGTCAGAAAATATATCCGTCAATTTAGTGAAAACCAATTCCAGCATGAGTGTTTGCTGGCGCCGCATAGACGGGGCCTAAGAGGCTGTGGGTCAGGGCGGGTCAGTGAAGAGCCTGAGGTCAAAGGTGTCCCCACCTCCCACCCCCGGGAGCTGTGTCACCCCCGATCCTCCTCGCTCCTCCTCCTGCATGGAGGCTGCTGGGCTGTTGTCTCGCACTGGCAGCCCCCTTCAGAGGCTGGCTCTCCCTTCTCCTGGCCCAGTGGCCTCTCCCCTCCCCCCTTCTTTCATCCCTCCACCTTCTCCCAGAGGAGGTGACAGACGGTCCTGTAATTTGGTTCCATTCGCTCGACTGGAGCAACACCTGCCCCCCTCCCCTGGGACCGAGGGTCTCATCCCTAACCATACAAGGAGCCAAAGACAAATCCGGGCCCTATGCAAATAGGATGGCGACAGGGAGAGGGCCAGACCTGCCACACACAGCTTGCCTGCGCTCGCTCCACACACTCCACACAAACCGGGCGAGCAAATGCCTCTCGAAGTCCCAACTGCTAAAATCACCGCAACTTTAATTAGGTTTCCAGAGTTTTTTTAAAAAAATTAATAATTAGCTGTCGTCGTAGTATCTCCTCCCACGCACAGCACGTGACAATAGAAAGAAGTGTCTGGCATTAAGCGATATCGATAAGAAGGTTCAGAAACAGAGCAAGGTGTAAGGACCAGGGGACATGACCTGTGCAGGTGTGTGTGTGACAGGTGTAGGCTGTGGCACCTGTCCCACAACATCACAATGGGCGTGGGCCTCCGGGGTGGGCGCATTTTCTCTGTGTAAGGCGTCCACACCCACACAGTCTCTCCCATAAGCAGACTTTTTTTCTTCTCTCATTTATTTAGACTTGTACAGGGCACTAACCTCTTAGCTTTTCAGAGCAATCCCCAAAGTCTAAGTGTGGTCAGGGCCATCCTGCCAGGGGGACCCATTCTGGAGCAGTGGCTCATGATGTCAGCATAGAACCTTCTAAAGCCAGATGCAGGCCCACAGCCCACATTCATGCCTCAGTCACCAGTGCTGCTCCGGCGTGTTACTTAACTTCTCTGTGTCTTGGCGTCTTCGTCTGTAACTTAGAGCTTCTGCCTTATTGGGCTGGGGCAGGATTAAGTGTGTTAATAATGGGAAGTGCCCGCGATGGGTAAGTGCTATGTCTGGGCAGTTGTTTTGCTGATACTGTTACTAGTCACTAGGCTACAATGCAGGGCAGACAGTGTGGGGTCAACCTGTGGATTTGGTGTCACAGGCTGACAGGGTGTGAGACTGTGGGCGAGCCACGTAACCACTCAGAGTGCAAGGTTGTACCCCGAACTGGGGGCCTGAGGCACTCACAGAAATAGCATAAGTGACAGAGTTGTGACTGAAAGGACCGAATCCACCTCATTTTTTTGTTTTTAAATCTTTGAAATCTGCATACGCTGGTCTTGGGCAGTGTGTCCACTCTATCGTGCCCTGCAAGCCCGTCGCCCTTCTCCTTTACCCTGGGCTGTGGTCAGCCAGTCGGCCACCACTAGCTACCCTGGGACACACACGGCAGCTTTGGACTGGGGACTGGCCTTTTGTACTGAAATGGACAGCTCTCAGGCATGTCCAGCCATGACAGTGTGGAGGGGGGGGTGGCAACAAGAACACTCACGTCCAACATGTGTGTAAGAGAAAGCACCAGCCTTAAGCACAACGGGGAAAGGGGAGGGTGAGTTCTTAAAGTAGAAGGAAGACAACCAGAGGTGACCCGCCTGGCAGGAGGAAA
>NW_006290034.1:8995964-8997150 GCF_000327345.1 Myotis davidii
GGTTAGGCCAGCTGTGAAATTCCCTCCAAACGTAGGTGCTCTCACTGTTATGATGGCGCTTCGGTTATCTTACAGAAGGAGAAAGGGTTCTTTATCTTTTAGAGACTTGCTCATATGTTTATGGATGAAATGATGCTATGTTTGGGATTTGCTTCAAATAGCCCAGAGGGTGGTGGGAAAGCAAGGAGAGTATAAATGAAATGTCGGGCTATTAGAACCCTTAGCTTTTGTGGATGTTCCTAAAGTTTCTATAACAGTATTTTTTTTTTTTTTTAGTAGTTGTTCAACCCTATCCAGAATGCTTAGTTGGTTGGAGCATTGTCTTGTACATCAAAAGGTTGCGGGTTCGATTCCCAGTCAGGGCATGTATGGGAGGCAATTCATGCTGATAGATTTTCCCTCACCAGTCCCAATGATGGACTCACACCTGAACGAAGGTAGCCAAACCCCCGGCCCCCCACTCTGGTGGCAGACTCCGCCCCAGCGCAGCTCCCCTGCCACTGCTCAGAACCAATCCAGCCCGCACTACTGTCAGTGCACCAGGTGCCCTCCATGCAGTCAGCTCCTGACCCCACTATCCTCTTCCTCCTTGTTATCCATCCTGATCCCAGGGGATCCCTAGGGAGGACCTCCCCTCCGCCTGCATTCACTAATCTAATCACCTTTCCCATCATTCAAGAAACTCCTGAAATCTTCCCTTTTCCTGATATTTTTCTGGAATGATCAGCAGACATGTGCCATGTCCTCCTCACCTGGTAATAAGTAGCAAAATTGAATGGAAAGTTCCAATAAGTTCTCCCTTCACTATCTCAAAAATCATTTAGCTGTTTAACTTTGGAAAAGGTTGCCTGGCACCAGACATGCACCAAGTGCTTCAGGTGAATCAGTTCATCTTCCTACAGGTGAGGTCCTATTATCCCCCCATTCTACAGGTAACAAAACTGAGGCACAGAATGAAATGATTTCATTCACAATGAAATGTTCACGGCCACAGCTGGTTCGCAGGAGACCTGGGGGTTGAGCACAGTCCGTGCTCTGCCGGGGTCCAACCCCAGCAGGTCCGGGGGTCCCCAAAGGTGTGGACGAAGTCGGCGAAGAAGGAATGACACGGAGACAGCGTTCAGTTGATCAGCAGCCTTGCCAGGATCTCTAGCCACAATCTCCAGCCAAGTTCTGTGTCCATGTT
>NW_006290034.1:8997320-9003730 GCF_000327345.1 Myotis davidii
TTCTGCTGGGGAAGGGGTTAAGAGGTTTTATTCCCTCCCTAACTTCAGGGGAAAATCCCTACCTGGGGAAACAACCTTTCTCGGAGAGGTGACCTTGGTTAAAACACATAGTGCCAAGAAGGTGACCAGACATATTAAGAACAGTATGCCATATATGCCAGGTCCCTTGAAACAGCAAGGATGGACCGGCTCCCGGCAGTGCTCCTGACCACCCTGCAATCGTGCCTGTCCCCGGCCTCAGTGCTCTGGGAAAACCAAGGTGAAGAAGGAGCAGGTAGAGGCCAGGCCTCCCACGTGGAGTGGAGAGGGGCTTTCTGACTTTAGATGTGTGTTTATGGCTTATTCCGCAGATTACTACTTACCTACCTATAATGTGTTCTGTCTTATAGGCCGAAGACTATTTGCTTGACTTTCTGTAGAGCTAATAATGTGTCACATGCTAATGAAAACCATTGGCGGAGACCACGAATCATTAATATGTCAATGAATTATCGCTGCATTATTATTTGTGGCTCCTCCTATGCATATAATAAATACGAAGGTAATAATAATAATAGCTCATATTTATTGAGCACTTGTTATATTCTTTCTATTCTGGCCAGCACTCTACATCAGCGGTCACCAACCTTTCAGACTTCACTGGCCACCAGTGGTCCACAGACCACCAGTTGGCAACCACTGCTCTACATTATCCCATGGGAACCTCACAGCAAGCACTTGAGATAGGTACCTATATGATCCCCTCTCACTCATTTGAAAACGGAGGCTGCAGTAACTTGTTCAGCATCACACACTTAGAATAGGGTGGAGCTGGCCCCAGACTCCTGGGTCTCAAACACAGGGATGGAGAAGCAGATCAATGCTGTCCGAATAATGTTTGTATGGGACTTGGAGCAGAGCAGCTAACACCACCCAGAGAAATGGAGGGAAACTTTGCAAAGCAGTTACATTTGTGTTGGGTGACAATGGAATAATTGAAATTTCAGGGCAGAATGTCAGGCTGGAGGACAGCATACTAGGCAGAGGGACAGCAAGTGCGAAGGCACAGGTTATAAAGGAGCAGGCATCACCCCGGCTGGGTGTCTCAGTTGGTTGGAGTGTCTTCCCATACACTGAAAGTTTGCAGGTTTGATTCCCAGTTAGGGCACATACCGAGGTTGTGTGTTCCATCCCTGGTCGTGGCATGTATGGGAGGGAACCAATAAATGTTTTCTCTCTCTCTCCCTTCCTCTCTCTCTCTAAAATCAATAAACATATCCTCAGGTGAAGATTTAAAAAATAATTTAAAAAAATAGTAAAGGAGCAGGCATCTGCAGGGAAGTGAGGAAATAGGAATTTGTCAGGAACTCAGGGAGAGAGACTGAAATGATGCTGGAGGGTGTCTAGAATAAGATTCTGAAAGATTTCTGTGCCCAGAGAAAGAACTGGAGTGTGTGTGTGTGTGTGTGTGTGTGTGTGTGTGTGTGTGTGTGTTTATAGACAATGAGGAGTCGGGAATGTTTTCAGGCAGGGATGATATGCTAAGTTTCAAAGATGGTTCTTGGGGCAGCGTGAGGACCGATCGCCATGTGCCAAGGGGTGTGGGTGGGGGGACCGTGGAGCCAGACCCACCTGTGTGCTGGTGAACAGTCATGCTGTGGACAGTGGCGGGCTAGTTCCGTGTCCCTCGGGAGGGACTGCAGTGTCTTTCGTGCACTTGACCTGGCGAGCAGAGCGCAGGCATGTGTCCCCAGTCGGGTGGCCAGAGCTGAAGCTTCTGTAAGCACCTGGGTGGAGAAATGGGGTGCAGGGGCCAAGGGTAGGGTTGTGCATAGCACAGCTGCCTCTGGAGCCAATGAAAACAGTAGAGTGTAAGGACAGGCACTTTGATAAACCCACAAATGTGGCTTCGTGACCCTGGGCAAGTTATAAATCTCTCTGAGCCTTAAGTTCCCTGTATGTTAAATGGCGACAAAAGTACCTACCTCATTGGGTTGTGCAAACTCAATGAGATAATGCATGGAAAGCATGTAACTCAGTAAGCACATAGTACATACTCATACGTGTTTGCTCTCAGTATTCCCACTACTGCCAACAATAAAGGAGATCGCCCTTATTCGCTGTGTGTGCACTCAAGTCGATGCCCCCCGCTCCTTGGCTCCTGCCTACCCAAACCTCAGCGGGTGGGAGGCCAGGTCCAGAGGTGGACAGCAGGGGTGGGGACTGGATAAGTCTCAGCATCACAGAGGTCACCTCTGTACTTGCCAGGTCAGAGTGGTCTGGGGACACCTGTTCATGGGGCAGGGTCACTAGAGGAAGCCCCACGCACAGGGTTCACGTGGGAACAGGTGTTTCCCGCCCAGCCCTCCACCTCTCTGCAGCCTCATTTCTTTCAGACCCACTTGCCCTGTCTTCCGCCTGCTCTGCCTTTCTGGACCCATCCTGCCACCCACACTCTCTCAGCTGCTGCCCCTCCCCTCCCTCTCCCTGCAAGGGAAGGGGTTCTTGCTAAGGACTTTTGCCCCTTTTCTCTGGATGTTTCCAGCAGTGGCAGAAGTCAGGTGGGCCTCTGGGCATGGAGATTTCCAGCACAGGTGGCCTTGTCAGCTGGGCCAGGTGGGGCTAGAGTTTTCTGGGGAGCAGTAATGCCCTGGCCAGCTGAGCAGCTAGGGCAGAGAGGAGAAGGTGAGAGCAGCAGCAGAAGGAACCGAGGCCCTGGGTTTTCATAGGGAGAGAGCAAGCTGGGGGGAGGGACCAGGGTGTTGCCAGTGGGGGATGGAGAGTGATTGGCACAGGGTGTTTTGGTGGCATGAGCACAGCACAGGTTAACAGGTGGCAGCGACTGTGGGCTGCTGGGTAGGCAGATCTATCTAAAATGAACCCCTACCAGCACCCCAGCTGTCATCTTCACAGCATTTAGTAAAACCTGCAATTAAGTTTATCTCTTCGTTGTCAGTAGGCTTTATCTCATCTGGGGCTCTATTTTTAGCATCTCAAACAATGCCCAGCACACAGTAGGTCCTCAGTAAATATTTGCTGAATGGAAGACTGAAAGATCACCCATCATCATTGTTCAAAGAAGCATCATTACTCCTTTACTATGGCTGAGTAGACACGGAGCCCATGCTACGTGCGGGGATCAGTCAGTCACCCTCTGGTCTACCAGAGTGTCACAGTGCTGCCTGTCTCTTTGGAGGTGCTCAACAGCCTTGGGTTTGAAATCCTGGGATCACACGGGCTGTGTGGCTTGGAGGGGGTTTGATCTTTGTCTATGTCTGTGCCCTATGTCCAACTCCAAGAGCAAGGGTCTTCGTCTAGGGAGGTGAGTGAATAGGTGCCTCCTAGAGTCTGTGGCAGAACTGTGTCGGTCTGTTGGAAGTTGGGCTCATTACCAGGAAAAGGAGGCCCTCGTTTCCTTGGCTTTGGAGCAAGACTGCATTTCCTGTCCTGGAATAGAGAAGTTCTATGAAGACTGGGAGTAGCATCTCTCCCAGGCTTAGAGGGGCAAGACCTGCAAGCCCTCAGCCTCCAGGTAGCAGGTGTCTGCAGGCTGACGTCACCAGCCGCAGCAGCCGTGACCAGGGCTCTGTCCAGACACAAGGCCAAAGAAGGCACCATCCTGTTTCATGTCCCTGGTGCATCCCTACTGAGCACCTGCGCATGAGGAGTGTGAAGCCTCACTTACTAGGTTTCTGTGAACCTACCTACATGATACCTGGGTGAACGTGAAAAAACGCTCACAATCACATTCCCATATGTCATAGGCACAAAACCAAGCATCCACCTAATTGCATTTTCACTCTGCAACCAGAGATTGTGTGTGATATAGTCCATATTTCATAGAACTCTCTATATGTGTGCATGTAGTTTTTAACCCCTTCCCAACAATTTTTTTGTTAAAAACGTTTCTTTTTCAGACTAATTTTTTTATTTTGGTTCTATATAGTATTTTTGATGCTGGTTATGAAAACAGTTTGTAACTCGTCTTCCTATAAACCATATTTTTTTACCATATTTTCTTAGTATACTCGTCGATGACTGAAAAAGAACATTTTGTGAAAACGAGTATACACGTTTCTGCCGGGGAAGGGGTTAAGTTATTCGTGTCTCCTGCTGGTAGACCGAATATTTCACATTGTTAGACTATTAGCTTTTGTAGATGACATTCTTCATATCTCAGGGTTGGCCCAGGGCTAAAATTTTTTCTCTTGTTTGCAGGTGTCATGTCCTGGTTAGATGTTTGACACCTTGTTCTTAATAAGTGCCATGAGACTGGGAGTCATAGTAGTAGGGCCTTCTTCTCACATAGCCATGTGACGGCGCAGGGACCGGAACTCCCTGGGCCTCAGGTTCCCGGCTCTAATTTGAAGAGGTTGGGTTAGTGACTGAGTTTCCTTTCAGAGCAAAAAAATCTCTGATTCAAGTAATGTTTTCACGTGAACCCTATAATCTTTCCTCATGGAGAGAAACATGGTCTGTGCCACCATCCTAGCTAGAGACTGATGAGTGCTCAAGTTTAGGAGAGCATCAAATGTCCCTGTGATAAATATGTTAAGGCTTTGTTGTGTTTTCTTTCATAGTTCCTTCCTGAGGAATTGAGTCTGTTAAGTAGTTCATGCTCAGCCAGCATGCTCATCTTTTTTTTTTTTTTTTGACAGTATGCTTAAAAATAAAGGCGAGGGCTTTACTTGATACCTTTATTTGTATGCAAAACAGCGCACCATTCATGAGATATGAAAAACTCGTCAGATAGAAACCAGATTATATCTATTTTCACTACAAAATATTGCATTATATAAAGCAACAGAGACACACAAAAACCCTGAAAAAGACTAAAATCTTTGGATAGCAGGTGTGGTTTTCCCCCCCCCATTATCTCTAAAATACACTCCTCGTTTTAAGAGTTTCACAGCTGAGAACATGAAACATTTTCAGGTTATAGACTTTTCTTTTTGGTTGTCACAGAGGAAAGTAGTTTCTGAATTCTTTTTTTTTTTTTAGGAAAATAACTTAATTTCCTAAAATCATCCCAGGCACAAACATCACATACACACACACACACACACACCCACACACACACACAAAGAAGCTACTTCCTTATAAACAGTTTGTAAAGTACTTTTCAGACATAACTACAGATAATAACAACACTTACTTTTTTAAAAAACTATAATAGTGAAGTGTTAGTGTTGCTGATCTCACCACAAACAAACATCTTAATATATAAAATTTGTTTAGAAACAGGGAGAAGTGGGAAATTTGTTATGCAAGTGCAATATAATTAGAGCCAAAAGAAAGACCACAGCATAATCTCAACAAACACGTAAAAAGTATTATTCCACAGGAAAAAGTGTAAACACGTGACTATAAATTAATTGGCACAGAGTATCCAAAGTAAAGTTATCACCACTCTGAAAAATAAATGTCTTGGAAAAAATACTCTACTCCTTCTAACATAAATAAAAATAGGTAGTCTTTTTCTAACTGCACCTATGGGTCCACGCGTTTAAGGTCACGAATAGATGTTTTTGGATATATAAAGGGGCACTTTGCCTGAAAACGCAGTCAGATATTAAGTTTTCCATTTAAATATGGATTTTCCTGTCTACATTAGAGTCATACTTCAGGGTTCAGTTCCCACCAAGCTCATATCGTCCCACACTGTGTCTGCCTGTTCTCACTGTATCTTTTTGAGCTTACCAAGTATGCAGTAGGGCTTGTCTGTGGTAGTTGGTTTCTAATCTAATCTTTCTTTTTGCATCTGAATAGAAAATTTCCTGTTCCACTTAAAATCTCTACCCTGGAAGACATTCCCTCCCTTCCCCTCCAGATGTTTGGTGATTTGTCAATTAGAAAAATCCAGATCGGCTAAAGTTATGAGCCTATACTCGGAGTTTCTGCCCTCATTTTTTCAAAACTTGGAAGATTCGTGGGAGATAAACTAAGGAGAACTCCAAGTCTCCAGTGAGCTAAAGGAAACACCCTTAAAGGGATCCTAACGCAGGGAGGGGAGGCCTGGGGGCGGCCCATCTCCAGTGCCCTCCGGAGGTCCGCCGGCCTGGGAAATACCCCCTGCAAGCCCCACAGCTTGCCAGACAACCCCACCTTCCAGAGTGGGAAGCCTTCCCTCGTCCCCCTGCTGATCCGAGAGAACGCAACACGCTGATAACTTCTTCCACGGTCCAAGTCTCCCGGGTCGGTCTCGGTCCCCCGACATCCAGACCCGCAGCCTCCGGCAGCGCGCCCGCCCCTACACGTCCAGGACGTGGTTGAGATACGAGATGTAGCAGATGGCCAGGCGCAGGATCTCGATCTTGGAGAGCTTCTTGTCCGGGGGCAGCGTGGGCAGCAGTTTGCGGAGCTCGGCGAAGGCCAGGTTGAAGGCCTCCACGCGGATGCGCTCGCGGGTGGCGTGAGCCGACCTGTACTTG
>NW_006290034.1:9003758-9022663 GCF_000327345.1 Myotis davidii
GGGTGCGGGTAGAGCGAGAGCGCGGCGCCGCCCTTGCCGTCGCCCTCGGCCTCCTCCACCGGCTCCAGGTCAGACACGTTGCCCAGCACCTTGGCGTCCGTGCCGCCCAAAGACTCCGGATCCGAGTGCGCCGAGCTAGGGTGGTCCGAGTCGGCGGCTTGGTCCGGACTCAGCATCATTTTGGAGGCTGAGGGGGAGTCAGAAAATCAATCAGTAAAGGGAATCAGGGTCTTTGATCGGTGCGGGAGCGGGGACGGCCTCCCCCTGAGCCTTCGCTTCCGGCCTCCTTCCCACCCCAGGCCCGCGCGCTCGGGGGAGCTGGCCCGGCGGGGAGGGAGCCGTCTCTCCTAGGCAGGGCCGCATCCTGGACCTGAGACCTCGGCCTGCAGGAGGCCCAGCCCGCGGACTACCGCAAGCCTGTGACGCCTGGGTTGTGTGCGCCTCGGGCCATAAACCAACTCCATCATTCTGCCTCCCTCACTTCATTTCCGTGGTTGACAAATGACGAAGGATGAACACATCTGGCTTTTGCAGGGGAGGGAAGGGAGAAGGGGAAGGAATCCGGCCCGCGGACCTCGCGCGCTGTTCTGGGGCACAGGGTGGGGCGCCCAGGGCTGGAGAGGGGTCTGGTCCCGCGGGCAGACGGGGAGCAGGCCCAGAGATCGAAGGCGTCCTGGTCCCCCCCAGTGCTTCTCCGAAATCATAAAGAAACGACTAAACAAACGGAGGCTCCTTTCAGCACAACAGAGACGCTCGTGCCCTCGCAGGCGCCCGAAGCACCATCTGTCACGCAGGCAGCCACACACATCAGGGACCCAGGGACGCGGAGACTTGACCTGCGATAAGACAATGCGCCGGGCAACCTGCCGACCACTCCCCGGAAAACGCTGGCGGCCGGAGCGCTGCAGGGGGAGAGGCCGGGGAGGAAGGGAAAGGCAGGGCGCGGGACCGGAGGAGGTGGGCAGGCCTGGCCCCAGCTACACCTCTGTCCGCAAAGTTTGGGTGCTTGGGGGGCCAAAGCCCAGAACCCGCCGCCCTCCCGGACGGCCTGGCCAAGGCCCGGGAGGTCTGTCCCAGCTTTCCTCTGACGCTGGCTTCCTGGAAAGGTCCCCTTGTCCCCCTCCTCTGGCGTCTGGAGTTCGCCCCTCCTGTGCGCCTTTGGGAAGGGAGCGGCCCAGGATCGCTGGGCTCCGGGGGAATTCGGCACCTGCGGGTACCGAGCGCAACTACCGGCGCGCCCCGGGCGCAAGGACCAGGCTGGGAGGCGGGGGCCCTGCGTGTGCAGCCGGAGCGACCTGGCCGGGGGTTTGTGTGCAGCCGGAGCGACCTGGCCGGGGAGAAACCCGCATGGGCGCCAGGGTTTGCTTCCAGAGACAAAAGCGGGGACGCGCGCTCCGCTCCCAGCACCGCACTGGCTTAGGAGAGAATTTGGCTTCAAGACGGCTTTCATTTCCCGGCGAGGAAAACATGTCCTCTAAGGCAAAATAAAAACAACCCTCCAAGTGAACTACCTGTGATTCCCTGCGGCTTTTAACGGATACATTTATAAGTAGAGCAACTTGCGCCTACACACCGGCTTGAAAGGGTATAAATAAATAAGCCAGAAAATCAGAATAAGCCACCACAGTTGTAGCTCAGGCAAAAAGTTCCTGGATTACCCTCAAAGCATGATACATTCTCCTCCAGGTATCTTTTTTTAAAAATATTCATAAAAAGCACATCGTGTGTGTATTTTATTTCTTTAGCATTTGCCTGAAATGCATCTGTCAATGCAATATGAACAAACTAACTTAGTTCCACGCTGGAAAAAAAATTATTTAAAGGAGCCTTACCTTGTAAAAGCCTTTTCGATAATCTTTTCTCCAATCTTTTAGAGTTAAAATTCCAGGGAATACAGGGGAGGGACTCCGAAATATATTAAAAGCAGAAAATATTTATTACATTCACATATGAAAAAGCAGCTGTCATCTCGCCGGTGTCCACACTGAGGGACGATACTATCTCAGGATGTGGACGGTATCAGTGATTGTTTACTGAGCTGATAGATCAAAACGCCTTTGCCTTTTAATTGTTCGCAAACATTTCGGGAAATTCGTTGTTGATTTTCTTCCCCCCAAAAAACCACGGGAGGTGTTGAAAGGTCTCCTGCCTTTTCTCCTCTTCTAGGTCTCTATAAATAACAAAAGAGATGCAGAGATAAACACAGTCACATCAGAGGGCTGATTCCTCCACTTTCTAATAGCAGAAGAATCAATAAGAAAGATGGTTAAGATAAGATACGGCTCCTGTAGGATTCCTTTTCCTCCCCTTAACAGGGCTGAGCAGAAACTGGGAAGTACAAGGCAGAGATGCGATCTGGCTCAGAAGTGATTTTTTTTTTTTTTTTGAGATAAGGCTTTGTTCAGCTGATGTCTCCCCAGTTCCCAGGAACACAATACTATTACTCGGGGCTAAGCGTGTCTCTTCCTCTTCCCACATCTACTTGTATGTTGTATAAACAGACACCTATTTCCAGTTTCAAAGTCTTTCCAGGCTTGGTTACATCTCCCACCCCCTACCCCCTCCTTCCTTTACCTTGTAGCAAAATAGACATAGTCAGTGGCTTGGAGATGCTTGGAGAAAGGGTGGTGGAAAGTGAACGTCTCCAGCAGGAACAGTGGCAGGGAAGCTGAGCAAGACGGGAGAGGGTGGCAGAGCCCAGCAAAGAGGCAGCGATGCGCGTGGCTTCTTAGCTCTCCTGGTACCAATTGATTCAGCCTGGAGATGGTGGAAGAGATAAAGGCTTAAGAAGGGGGATGGAATTTTTTTCCCCCCTAAATTGATATTTAATGGGAAATCCTATTGGACAGCAACCTGGACATGAGTCACTTAATTGGACTTGACATCTGTCACAGTGTTGGAGTTTTCACAGCCCAAATATTTTAGCAGATCGGATTCCCACTGAATCTGTGCCATAAAATATAACATTGCAAGCAGTCCATGATAGGAACTTTAGCCTCTAAACAGAATATGTAGCCATAATCAGACCATTTCTCTTTTTCTGACGATTGATGCACGTAAACAACATATTGACTATGGAAAAATTATCCTGGCAAATTACAAAACCAGCATCTTCCTGTAATGCGCAGGAAAATATTTGTGTCCCGAACATGGAAATATATGCTGTATGTGGTACTGCAATAAATGTATTCAGATACACACTAGCCACCCTTTTTAGTAATCATTTCCACTTTAAAGAACACTTCAATAGGCTTGATTAAGCTTATTCCTATTTTTCAGAGATATCTTCCCACTGGACTAATTTTCCAATATATGATAAAAACAACAACAACAACCCTTTCCATAGATTGTCATAGGTGGAGCTGGGAACAGAATCCAGGCATTATAATGGTAGGGATTACCAGATGAGACCATTGGACTTTCTGAATATATTTGTTTTCCTCTTCACCCTCTCATTCATTCAACTTAAACTGTGGCATCCCCCAAGTGTTGATTATGCAGCTCATTCTTGCTTGTTTTCATCTATGACTATTTCGCCGTGTGGCAGTGCATTGGGCCAGGATGTAAACACATACAAATCACCAGTGTATTCCAACACGTAATGCCTTTGCCTTACACGACCCCATGCCTCTGAATTTATATGCCTTATAACAAAAGGGAAAATCTAGTTCAATTATTTTGCCACTGTGAGCCACCATCAATTACAAAATATTTGCAATTATTTTAGCTTTTTTTTTGATAGTGCAAGCATGAAAGAAATAGAGTATTATAGCTCACCGCCACCCTCCCTCCCCAGTCCCTGGGGGAACTTTGGTGGAGAGAGGAGCCCTCACTTGCCCTCAGAGATCAGTTTTGCCTGAAACACAGGCTTTGTCATCAGGGAGGGGGGTGGTCAGCCCGCCCCTGGGAGTGACCCTCTGGGTTCCTCATGGCTGCCACCAGTCCTGTGTGCCTTTGCACACGTTTTTCATTCTATGGGAGATTCCTGGACCAGCAAGGGGTGGGGTGAGAGCAATGGATGCCTCCACCCCAAACGGGCACCAGCACTTTCCAGCTGCACCTCCGCCCCGCCCCAGCGCAGAGGGACATTTAAGTGGAGGCAGGAGCCGGCCACATTCAGGTGGCCATGGGAACAGGTGAGTGGGTGAACTAACTCTTCCAGGTGGTGCAGATGAAGGGAGAGGGAGGTCTCCCCAGCCTGGCTGGGAGCAGCCAGCACTCTGCATTCACCCACACAGAACCTGGAGTGAGCACACAGCTGTGCACCCAGGGGTACCTGTGTTCCCCACCTCCCGCTCCTCACACAGGCCCGTGGACTGCTACACCACTACACGACTGACAGGTCGAAAAGCCTGGTGGACCTAACCACCACAGTCCACACGGCAGCTGCTGTAGTGGGAAGTGACTGGTATCTGTGTTTACCCTGGGGAGGCGGGACAATGAGGGGGGACATCCCAAGACAGGGTGGAGTCTACTATGGTGTGTGTGCATCTAGACATGTTCTCTCTTCCACTCAGGCTTTCTGCTTCCACACGTAGAACCTATGGGTGCATAAATTCATACACGAGGAAGCCTATGTAAACAGGTACACACTCAGACCCATATGTAGTCACGCCTAGACACACTGCCATGGTCACAGGCATGGACTCACACTCACACACATGCATTCTCTCTTCCAGGAAGGCCTTCCTGTGCCCTGCTGCCACCTCTCAGACCTCCTGGCACAAATGGCCCCTCCTTCTGTGCCCCATAGGCCCTCTTTTCACATCTCCCCACGACACATTGTGTACCATGATTCTTGGTTTCCATACTTGTGCCTCCCACTGAGCTGTGATGCTTCCGGGGAAGATCTGTAGCTATACCCCAGCCCTGGTGTCTGAGTGTGACATATTATACGTACTCAGTATATTTATGTCACCCGGCTTCCTGTGCACAGAGGCACCCAGGATGTTTGTAAACAGAAACACTTCCACCTAAAGACACCCCTGGTTTCAGCTGTACCACTTTTGTCACCTAGTGAGGATAGCAACCCTGCCCTACTCACTCCACCGACTAGTTATCTGAAAGTGTTTTATAAAGTACCAAGCACCATACAAGCAAAGCTATTGTGGAATATTAGGAGGTAACTAGTGATTTAAAAAGCCCGACTTTCTGGCTCTAACATATGATACCTGTGTGAATTTAAGTGAGTTACTTAGCCTTTCTGGACCTCAGTTTTTCTATCTGCAAAATGGGGATATAAAAAATATGTTGTTATGTTATGTCCTATGTTTTTTTCTAAAGATTAACAAGATGATCTGTGTAAAGTGCTTAAATTAATGCCAGAACTCATGCTCCATAGTGTTGACTATTAATATTGTTAATAACATTGTTATTACTCAATATAAATACATATTGAGAGTCAGAAATATATATGAAATTACATGACATAGGAATATGTCTAGTATATTCACTCAGTGTGTGTGTGTGTGTGTGTGTGTGTGTGTGTTGCCTGGACATGGTTGTGGTCACAAACATGGGTTTGCACTCATACATGTGCATTTTCTCATACTTCACACAGATTCACTCTTTTTATCTTCACCACAGGCTATGAGGTAGGTGCTGCTGTTGTCCCAATTTTGCATATAAGGAAACTGAGACATGGAGAAGATGGTAATCTACTCAAGTTCATATAGCTAATAAATGATGGGGCCCAAGAGTTAGACACAGGTGTTCTAAATTTAGAAACTACAACCACAATGTCTTCGCTTCTATGGTCATGGTTTCCTACACAAATACACTCATGCAGAAGAATTACTCAGCAAGCAACGTGCATGCTCTGAGGGAGAAACAGACAATCATTGAGACTGAAGCTATATCCCACCTGTTCATGTTTTTCCTCAGGGGAAAAATGTTCCTCTAATATTTCCTGGTAATTCTGAAGGTAGGAGCAGATTTCTTGGACTCAACAGATAGTGGGAAGAGGTGCCTCGAATGTTGGTGAGATACTGAGAGAGCATTTTGCACCGGAAAATGGAAAATCCAAGCCTCCACAAGGACTCGATCTGATTTCCTATGATGGAGTTCTAGCAGGACCTTCCAGTGGATCACAATGAAAACGTAGCACCATCCCTGGGATTCACCAGGCTGCTGCCACTTCGTTGATCACATCTGTTCACATTTCCAGGTGCCAGGATGTGATGAGGACCTATTTACTCATAAGACTGTGGCCATGGTGCCTAAGGGCTTTAATCAGTTCTTGAGGTTGGTCCGCGTCTCACCACTGAAAAGCAAATATTGTCCTGTTTCCCTTTGCATACAGTCTCAGGGCGATGCTCGATAGGTTAGAGCACTTTCCTCTCATAAAAACTCTTGCTTGTTAGGTCGGTAGGATTAGGGGTGATTTTTTTTATCCTTTCAAAAATATTCTTTAATGTTGACAGGAAATTCTTTGACAAATAAGCATTTTTTAAAAGGTTACAAAAAGGTCATTTCCAGGAGGAAAAACAAAATATTGTGGAGAGTTCCCTGCGTGGGGACATGGGAACAACAAACAAATGGATCAAGAAATGCCAGCTTGACAACCTAAACCTGTAAGAAGATGGCCAGATAGCTAACTTCGGTGAATAATCAAGCAGACAGAAGTTGTTATGTAGATGAAACTTACGCATCATTAATTAAATACGTCATTATTTTTTCATTCAAGTGTTCTCGTGTGCAGCAGATAAGGCCTTAAAATAGAAATGGCTCAAGGGGCATTTCAAAGTCATTGTTCAACGTAATGATATACCTAAAAAAATATTAATGTCCCATGTTGGCCATCAGACTTGACCTTGTTTGTGTCTCATTTCTGCAGGGCTGTGAGTTACTAGGGTTAATTTAATAAACTGATCTCTAGTAAGGTAACTGTGGCTGGTAATGCCTCATTACTCTTCCCAGATATCTTGGGGTGCTATTTTTTTCATGATGTTTTCATATTTGAATCTAAAGGAGTTTGTGAATTTCAGGTCTGCAGAAATCTTAAGTGGAGGCTGCCTAAGGAGCTATTTGTACTTCATAGGCTAGGCAGCCCTTGCCTCCACTTCCCTCAGCTCAAGGATTTTTATGCACAATTAATGATGGAGACCTTAGTCCAAACATGTCAAACTCATGGCTCGTGGGCTGCATGCCTCATTTATTTGGCCCTTGTTAGCCTTTGAGTTTGACATGCTTGCCTTAGTCCATGGGGTCTTTGACAGGTTTGGTGTCTGTGGTAGGCTGAAAAATAGCCCCCTCCCCAAAAGGCATTCTCATCAAATCCCTGGAACCTGTGCCCACTACTTTAAATGGCAAAAGATGTGATTAAGTATCTTGATTAAGTTAAAAGTCATATACTGGTACTGGAGGCCCAGTGCATGAAAATTCATGCACTGGAGGGAGGGGGACCCTCAGCCCGGCCTGCCTCCTCTCACAGTCCAGGAGCCCTCATGGGCGGGAGGTGACCCGGCGATCAGGGAAAGGCGACACCCCAATCACACCTCTGCTGCTGCGACTGCCGGCAGCGCAAGTCTCTGCTGGCCCTGATTAGCTGAGCCTTGAGCTGGCCCTGGGTAGCTGGGCAGCCGCCATCCAAGGCTTGCCTGAGCCTCAGTCAGTGGGGCGTGCAGGAGGCCCCGAGGCCCCGGTGGGGCTGAGGGGACTGGGCGCCACCATCTTGTGGCTATGGGTGCCGCCATCTTTGTGAGGGTGTGGTAGTCAATTAGCATATTCCCTCCTTATTGGCTGTGGGCACTGCCATCTTTGAGAGCCACAAGAAACCAATACCATCTATTACAGCGGTTCTCAACCTGTGGGTCGCGACCCCTTTGGCGGTCGAACAACCCTTTCACAGGGGGCGCCTAAGACCATCCTGCATATCAGATATTTACATTATGCTTCATAACAGTAGCAAAATTACAGTTATGAAGTAGCAACGAAAATAATTTTATGGTTGGGGTCACAACATGAGGAACTGTATTTAAAGGGCCAGAAGGTTGAGAACCACTGATCTATTTATTGTCTTGGGTTCAAATCCTGACCCCAAATGTTAACTCTGTGTAACCATAGACACAGTTTGTTCTAAACCTCTGTCTCCTCATATAAAAAATGATAGCATATATGGAAGGAATCTAGTACATAATGTTTGGCACCCAGTAATATTTCATGAAATGTTGGTGTTTGTGGAAAAAAGTAGTTCAGCAGTTAAAGCTTACATCAATATGTCCACAAACACAATGAGGTTCTGAGCATACAGAGGCATTCTCTATGCATGTATGGAAACGTGCATGTGCTGGTGGGTGTGAGGAAATGGCACATAACTGGGTGATGAGCTGGTTAGAAGGGAGGGAGTTGACAGTCAGGGGGTAAGAAATTGTGTTCAAGGTGTTGACCCCTGAGAAGGAATATATCTGCCAAGAAAGACTCCCTGTGGTTAATGTGGCTCAAATTTCTTTTTAAGTTTATTTATTGATTGTTTTTAGAGAGAGAAAGGAAGGGGGAGGAGAGAGAAACAGAAACATTGATTTGTTGTTCCACTTATTTATGTATTCATTGATTGATTCTTATATGTGCCCTGACTGGGAATGGAACCCACAACCTTGGCATACCCAGAGGATGCTCTAACCAATTGAACTACCTGGCCAGGGCGGGGCTCAGATGTATAACCAGAGTCTAGAAGCCATTGCTGACAGAGACCTGTCACACATAAACACTGCATATCAGGTAAGAACCACAGACCAAGCTTCCAGCCTCCTGCACTGAGTTCCTGCCACCTGAGTCAACACTTATAAAAGAGTTCCTGGAATAGTATTTCAGCCAATGAAGCGAGACCTGCCCCTCCCATCACAGCTGCACAGCTATATCTTCATTTGCATCTTTATTAAACAATCAGAACAGCTCTGTAACAATCAGGATGTGAGATTCCAACCATTCAGGACAGTGCTATTTGGACCAATCAAACTCTGTGAATTTGGATTCTTCCTTTGCATAAAAAAGGACCAGTCAGGGACCAGCGAGGGCACTTTCTCTATATAATCTGACTTCCCCTTTGTCCTAGGAGAGTGTATTTTCAGTTTCTTCTGAAAGCTGCATATCCCTAGTTTGCAAAGTGAGTAAAGTCTCTCTTTTTCTGCACCCCAGATCGGGGACCTCTGTTGGCTTGGATTGCTGGCAGCGAGCTTTTGTGGACGGAGGTCAGTGAAGGTTGCCACAGGATTCTTGTATGATTGATTATAAAGCAGATGGAAAAGGTCCTTAGAATGTAATGGGGAAATTCCCTGGTTTCTTCTTAAAGGACTTAGGTCTTAAAGTCCACATCCATATTTTAAATCTCATAACGGAAATCTAAATATGCTCTTCATTTGTAGTTTGTCAGCTGAGGGAAAATGACAGAATGGGGCACAGCAATGGGAAGATTATGGGTTGCTTCTGATAAATGGCTATTTACACGTACTGAGCCGGCTCTGAGGTATTCTCAGGACATAATTTCATAGCAGAGCTAACATCATTGCATGAAATATGACAACAGGTTTTGCACCGCCAATCTGAAATGAAATCGCAGCCTTCTCTAATGAGCAAGTAAGGCCCAGAGGCAGAATGGATTGAGCTGTACCAATACCTGTCGCCTCCAGCCTTAGGCCCTTTGAGTGCAGAGGGGAGAGATGGCAGAGGTGACAGGACACTCCTGATTCTCTCATGGCACCTGCTACCCACTTTGGGAGGAACAGGTTCTCACCTCCACGTTATAGACACCGCCGCCTTCAGCCCAGAGGCACGTTTTCTAAAGCTTGGGTATAAATCAGTCACATCTCCTGTTGACTCCGAGCATCATGTCATGGGTGACACACCTTCACTCCTATCGATCTTCCATTGGCGAGGACTCAGCTCTCCCTCACTGCATCCCTCAGCTCCCTTAATGATTCATGAAGGACATCTAAGCGCTCCGGAGGTGGCCCACACTGGAAGGAACTACCCGAGTTAATATTTTAAGGGCCCTTTTTGAAATGAAAATACTTGCAGCAGTGTTAATCTCTTTGGTCACCTGGGATTTTGTTCCTCTAATTGTGGGAGGGAGGGGGCTCTTTGTGTGAGCACACCTGTATGTTCCAAGTTAATTTTTCTTGGAGTTGGTCTCACTCCAAGTGAAAGCAAAATATGTTCTGTTCTCAGCCCGGACCCGCCTGAATTTCTATGTAGTGAACCCCATTGATTCCAGGAATCTGAACAGTGTTGAGAAATAGAAGTGTGTACTAGGGTATTACACTTGCTAATGAAGTCATGTACTCGGTTCTTCTTGTCTTACTCTCTTATAGCTGGCTGGTCAGTACCACCTACTTTCCCTCTGTTGGTCATTTTAGACATAAAGAACCTTCATCATACTTACTTAACATATTTGAATATACATTTGATTTACATGATTCCTCATTCCCTCCCCCAAATAAAAGGCCAGCTGGCACTGCACACAGGGAGGGTTCGGCAGCCACAGGGTTGCTGAAACTCTGCCCCTATTGCTCTGGGCAAGATGGTGCTGGGGCCCGGCTGTTCCCAGTCACAGCATCTGCTCTGTGGTTTCAAATTACTTGTTAGTGGCAACCAGGAGTGAAAAGAGAAATGCTTACGTTTTCTAATCAAACTTCATGTCTCTGAGCCCTCACTTACCTTTTTCTTCCATTAACATCACAAAGTAGACCCTGCCTTCCCCTTGCCCACTACAGGCCAGCAGGTAAAGTCTTAGGATAGATCACATTGATTAGGATGTGAGGCAATTTTGGAAGGAAAGCTAAGCTGACAGTTACATTTTCACATAGAGCATTTCCATCCCCTTTCAAAAGATTGAACATCTTTTTTTAGTTAGACCCTCTCCCCACGCAGAACCCCTAGAAACCCCTGATCTGGTCTCTTTCCACACTTTTGCCTTTTCTAGAGGGTCGTGTAAATGGAATCATATAGGATGAGACCTTTGGATACTGAGATCTTTCATAATGCGTTTGACTTCACCTATGTTATTGCGGTATTCATAGTTCATTCATTTTTATTGCTGAATTGTGTTGCATTGTATGGAGGATCATGGCTTGTTTATCCATTCATCCATTGAAGCTATTTAGGTTGTTTCTGGATTTTTTTGGAATAATGCTGCTAATAAACATTTATGTACAGATTTTGTGTGAGTGTAAGCCTTCATTTTTCAAGGGTAAAACCTAGAAGTGGGATTGCTGGGTCACATGGTAAATGTATATTTAACTTTATAAAAAACTTCCAAACAGTTTTTCAAAGCATCTGTACCATCTTACATTCTTACCAGCAATGCATGAGGGTTCCAGTTGATTTACATCTCAACAACAAGTAAAATTGTCATTTCATTTGCACTTCAGTAATAAATTATATTTAAGCAACTTTTCATCATGTTATTAATCTCATTAATCATAAGCATCTTACTTGCTATCAATATATCTTCTTTGGTGAGGTGTCTATTGAAATTTTTTTTTACCATTTTTAAGTAGGTTGTTTGTTTCTAATCATTGAGTCTTGAGTTCTTTATGTATTCTAGATACAAGTCCTCTTTTTAATATATGATTGCAAATATTTTCTCCCAGCTTATGACCTAACTTTTTATAAGATTTTAACAATATCCTTTGCAGAGTAAAGTCAAATTTAACTGTTTTCTTTTATAAATTATCCTTATTTTCCTGTTTCTAAGAACTCTTTGCCTAACTCAAAGACACACATTTTTTTCTTATGCTTTCTTCCACAAGTTTTAGAATTAATTTTACATCTAGTTGTAAGTTAGCCAATTAGTTCAGAATTTTAGCTAATTTTACTTTTGGTTCCATGATCCATTTTTATTTCAGCTTTGTTTTGTTGTGAGGCACAGTTCAAGTTCATCTCCATTCTTCTATGGAGTCTCTCTGGTGAATTTTTCCATTCTAAAATTTCCATTTTGTTCTTTTATAGCTTTTCTTTTGTTGCTGAAAACCTCTATCTTCCCATTTATTTAAAAATATTTACCTTTACTTCTTACAGTATGATTACAATAACTACAGTTTAGTCTGTCCGGCAAGCCCAGTGCTTGTCATCTCAGTGTTGCTTCTGGTGATTGTTCTCTGAGAGTTTTTTGGGTTTCCTGGTCTTTGGTATGTTGAGTAATTTTAGGCCATATCTTGGACATTCCAAACGGTAGGTCATGAAACTCTGAGTCCTGTTTAAATCTTCTAGAAAGTATTAAGTTTTTTGTTTCTATATTGTCCTTTGCCTACTTTTTTTTTTTATTATGGTCATATAATTCCTCTTTACTTCTTTAGTTATTAAGGATAGAAGACCTTTTTCTGAAATACTTGAACCAAATAAATGCTCTCTGCCAACAATGCTTTGTTATAAGGTTTTTAAATGTAGAGTCTTTTGATGGACTTCTGTTGTGTATTTTCATTAAAGAATCTATTGCTCTTTTCTGACTCCCTCTGTTCCCACGCAGAGCTCTGACAAGTTTTCATCTCAACATTTTCAAATTTGGTTTCATTTTAAATTTTCTATTTTACCCATCTGGATTTATTTTGATATATTGTGTGTGCGACAGTACTATTTTTCTTTGTTTGCAAATAGCCATATTTTTCAACAGATTTGGATGGACTGAATCTTATTATAAAATTGGACCAAAAAGGAGGTGGTGGTGGGAGGGTGATGAATGAAAGGATTTGGTAATGAGAGCAGAACCAAGTGGGGACAAGATCAAGCCAGAAACCAGAGGCGATAGTGGGCTAGCATTGCTTAACCTGGACCGTGTGCCAGGCACCGCATGTGGTACTTTTAAAGTTGTGACACCACATGATCTTCACAGCCACTCAGAAGTAATTACTGCTTTTCGTCCCTTGCAGGTTGGTGAGAGGCTGCATGTATAGTATGTGGTGGCATTTGATAGACTTAGAATTCCAAGATCCTAACCATTGTTTTTACCAATGGTGGTGTGATGGTTTGAACCAGGATCTGACATGGGAGATGGGGTTGGGGGACAGTCAGGACCCCAGTGACTGGGAAAGTAAGGGTCCCCTCAGTAAGCTACTGTTATTGCAAGGTGGCTGGTGGCAACTGCTCTAGCTTTCTGGGGCTGCTCCCAGGGCTTCTAAGAGGCACCCAGAGTTTTTAAAATATATATTTTTTTATTGATTTCAGAGAGGAAGGGTGAGGGGGAGAGAGTCATTTATGGGCTGCCTCCTACAAGCACCCCACTAGGGTTCGAACCTGTAACCCAGGCATGTTCCCTGATGGGGAATCGAACCGTGACTTCCTGATTCATGGGCCCACACTCAACCACTGACTCACGCCGGCCATTAATCCAAAGAAAACAAAAAGCATTTTTATATTTGGCAGAGGACAAAACCTATGTCCATTGCTTGAGATCAGTATTGCCAATAGTATACTATAAACCAGCAGTCACCAAATGGTGGTCTGCGGACCATTGGTGGTCCGTGAGGTCCGAAAGGTTGGCAACCACTGCTATAAACAGATGACAGAAAGAAAATAAATCCTTTCAGCATTTATGCTCCCTCCTTAGTCCCCACCCAGGAAAGTGACTTCAAGGTGGAAGAGGTAGGGGTCCCACAGGTACTGGTGACAGAAAATGAAGCCCAAGGCAAAAGGGCAGGCTCTAAAGCAGCGGTTCTCAACCTGTGGGTCGCGACCCCTTTGGGGGTCGAACGACCCTTTCACAGGGGTCACCCAACACCATCGGAAAACACAATTGTTGATCTTTTAAATAAAGGGCAGGGAGTTTGGATGATCTGCTGTCTAGTGAGCTGGACACTTCCGGTGAGAGGTGAGGAGTCCATGCATAGGCGTATGACTTCTTTCTGATGGAGCTGCTGGACTGGTTTTCTGGTTGTTGTGTAAACAGAATGCCTTGGACTTGAAACAGTGCACCTGAAGATGAAGTCTGTGCTTAAAGTGAGATGCACCTCTGGGCAAGGGCTGATGGTGGCCAGGTCAGGTAGACGTAACTGACTGGATGCGGAGAACTAATTAATGGGCTGACATAGATCTAGAGAAAGGCTCTCTCACACCACAGGTTTCTGGCCTCCGTCTTTCCTTGTTAAGTATTGTTATGAATGACTTGGATGGAGACATTGGTGGCTGCTGATAAAAGGTGTGGGTGACACAAAGCTGGGAGAGCAGCACGATTGCAATGTAAGAAAGATGCGGCAGGCTGAAACGGTGGACCGGACCTGCTAAGATTGTGTTTAATGGGGGTAAATGTAAAGTCCTACACTTGGCCCTACACAAGCAAATAAAACGGAATGAGCAGCAGAGAGAGATGTTTGGCAGCGGCCTGTGTTGACGTGCTGGAGGTGTTCCCATTGAGTGAAGGCTCAGAATGGGTCACTGGTGCACTGTGAGTGTTGGTTGCAGTGGGAGTGTGGGGAGAATACAAGGGAGGCGACATCCTTCCTCCCTCCAAGATGATGGCCCTGGTTTGCCGAGTGCTTCCCGTATGGCAAACATCCTTGTGTGGATTCGCTCCCTCATTCTCACTACTGGCCTTTGGGGGCTCTTATTACCCCATTTTACAGATCGAGAAACGGAAGCTCAAAGAGATTAAGTCTCTTGTCCAAAGTCACATACTAGAGCTAGAGCCAGGCTATGGACACAGGTGTTCTGACCAAACAGTAGGCTAGACCACTTCTCCAGGCCGCCTGCAGGCCCTTAGCTCAGACCTAGAGAACTCTGCGAGGTTTTGGTATGTCGGTTCACCTTATAAAGTGAGCATTGCTAAGCTGAAGGAGTTGAGGACTTGAAATCATGTCACGTATGGAATTGGGAAAGCTTTGGGGCTGGGCCATCAGAGAGGGATGTGGGGGAGGGGTTACTGGTGTTATGACCCCTGACCTTGCATGTGTCACAGGCTTCAGTTGTTTCTCTCTGGGGTCCTGGAGTGAAAGCCAAAGGGGTGAAGATACAAACTGGCATATTTAGGTTCAAATGAGTAGGAGCTTTCTAATGATTCGAGCACTCTGACAGTGCCTGGCACCTCGCGAGGGAGGCTCACTAGATGGCTTCAAGCACAGGCCGCTAACCACTCGTTGGGAAGCAACCCGGGACCAGATGACTTTTGAGTTCCTATCCCACTGAGAGGTCTGTGCTTCTGGACAGTTCCTGACATCTGGATGTAGAGTCTGGGCATTTGGGGGAACGGGGGAAATTCCTGGGGTTTTCCATTTATTGCATTTCAACAGTGAACATGGGTAACTGGCTCGCCTCCAGGGAGTTGCTTTATTTATTTATTCTTTTTACTTTTATTCCTCAGGGATTTTTGAAATATGTGCTACTCTTTACCTATATAGCAAAAGCCCCTAGACAGCTGCCTCAGATCTACCGTGAAAGGATGTAAGAACAAATAAGGAAACAAACAAACACATGCAATTTTTCCCGCTTCATTGTAGTCTCTGTGTCTTCTCACTTAGTGTCACTTCTCAGATGCCACTCTGATGCCGTCAGGATTTGATATAAATCTAACAGCCTTTGACTTCATCCTCCCTAACCCAGAGGTGGCCTTTCTAAAGTATTTCCTCCGTTCTGCCGTGGTCTGATGGAAGAGAACTATGACATTGATCGTTAGAATTATAAGGAGAAGATGAGGAAATAGGTTCAGAGAAAGGAACTGAAGACATACAATCAGTAAACTATAGATCTATCATACATGAACTTCAGTCCATCCATTGATGGCTCAGGGACCTCCCTCTCCCCACTCTGCCAAAATTCTAGGGTGTTTTTTAACCTTTGTTCTGGAGAAGTAGGATTTGTGGACTCATGGGCCCACATATAAAATCTTTTAAAAATGTGGCCCCCCATATTAAAAGCAGAAGCGATGGCCTAACAGGGAGGCCTACATTCCATACACACCCAGCCAGCTAGCTCCTCGGAACTGCTCCTGTCACTCGCCCAGTGCTGGAGAAAGCAGCGGCTGCCCGGGCAATGGGATGCCAGGCATCTGGGTAAATTGTAGGTAAACACGCGTGGGCCTGCACTCGACAGTCTCAGGTGCAGCCGCATTTTCCTAGGAAGCCCCCACCATCGCAGTGGTGCTGCCAGGGAAGAAATTCCCTTCCTTTTTTTCCCCCCAGAACCCATTTCCCCTCTACCCGTTAAGCACATTAAATCACTGTTAGCACGCGGAGTGGGCATCGTGTTAGCATAAGATCTAATCAGAGCGAATCGGCTGGTCTCCAAAGGCTTCATTCTTTTTGTCTCTTTCCTCTGTTTTCTTGTTAGACTGAAGAGCCTTTTTTGACATCCTCATTTGTTCTGCTGTGTAATAGCATGAGAGCTTTCCGAGCTGTCGACATCTGCTCCGCTCTGGAGAGCTGCAGGGCCGAGCCAGCGAAGCAATCATCATTATGCCCGCCTGGGCTGCAAAGGATGCGAGAGATGAGGAGGAAGACAAGGAAAAATACATCCGGTGCTATGGTGCTCTAACCTGTGAGTGTGTGTGTGTGTGCGCGCGCGCATGCAACCTGTGCATATGCATATACATGCACGGAGGCCATACACATATGTGTGCATCATGGACACAAATCATGGACGGGGAACCAATCAGGCTCAGAGTTCTCCGAAGTCCCCAAGCTTTGTTCCTTCCCCCGGAGCCCACAGCTATGTGGGTGCTGCTTTCCGCATGTGCAGTGGTGTTTGCAGATGCTGGGGAGAAGGACCCTTTGCTGTCCCACGCCCTTGTACACAGCTGGGTCGGGCAGGCTGCGGGCGTGTCTTCTTCCCTGGATTCCACTGTCTGGGATAAATTAGTCTCTCTGGGAAGATGCCGTAAGTCTTCCTGATTGTCAAGATACTGGCTATTAAATAACTGGTCTGCTGGCCTCCGACTAATATTAAACAGTGGTGGCATCTGTTGGATGCTTAGTGCCTGCTTGGCACTGTGTGAGCCCTTTGTGTGCAGCGTTATTCCCTCTTTTTTATTTTTTATTTTATTGATTTGAGAGAGAGAGAGAGAAACATCGATTTGTTCCACTTTTTAATGCATTCATTGGTTGCTTCTTGTATGTGCCCTGACCCGAGATCAAAAACACAACCTTGGTGTATTGGGGCATCACTCTAACCAACGGGGCTACCTGGCCAGGAATTGCTGCAAGGTAGGTGTTGCTCTGATCCCATTTTCAGACGAAAAGATTAGGACATGGAGTAGTCCCACAGCAACACAACGCGGCTTCTGGAATTGAACCCAGGCCTCTGCGGCCCCAGCACCTGCATTCTTAGCTACTAGGCCCTACTCCCGGAGGCCTTGCTTTTTCACTAGCAGGGGCTGATGTTCTAAGGCTGTGCTTACACCGGAACAAGAGAACAGACCATGTCATTCATTGGTGAATCTCCAGCTAAGCAGCCGGACTGCTCAGTGACACACTTGGTCAATTCTAAGAACAACCTATCAGTATAAAGAAGAGAACTGAAATAAAATAAGCCCCCAACCAGAGATACCAGCGCTTTTTAAAATTGGGTTAACATTATTTTGCAGAATCCAGGAATCCTGCTGAGGCCAAATGTCTGGAAGTCAACCAGGACCCGGGGTGAGCCAGCCCTGCTTGGTCCTGAAGACAATGCACTGCGGATGGACTAGCCGGCAGCAAGGTGGGAGGCAGGTAAGGCCGTCCAGGCATCTCTTTCCTCCCCAGGTATCCACCTCCCCAGCCTGTTCCCACCGGGACCCACTCCTAAACTTGCGCCATAACATTCTCCCAACATCCTCTACCGCTCAGGCCCTGTCCTCAGAGGCTGGTGGTAGGATGAGCTAAAGACAAGGGTGCAGAACTTCACACAGCCAGGCTCAAGAGCAGGAGTCCTGAGCTGTGCCAGTTCAGCCCTTCCCCAAGTTAAAATTATAAAGTGAGAGATGCAATACTTCATGCTGTTCCAGGGAGAAGGGGTGGTGGTGGTGGGGATGTTTGACCAAAACAAAAGCTTGGGCAGAAAAAAGGCAGCAGGGATTACTCTTGGGAGGGAGAAAAATCCCAGGGCTAGCCGAGGAGACAAAAGAAAAATCACGTGTGACACACCGTCTGTAGGCAGCTGTGGGCTGAAAAGTCACCCAATGGGAAGAGTGGGCAGCCAACGAGATGGAAAGTGCCAGCACAATAAGCACGGAGGAGAGCAGGGCTGCGTGGCCAGGATGAAACTGGAGCACAGCTGGGACCCAGAAATGTAAGTCCCTCGTGCACATGCCCCGCATCGGCGCAGACTGTCAGGCCCAGCTTGGGCCAGAGTCAGCTGTCATAGCCCCACCATAGTGACAGCCACACCCCATTTACACAGGGTAGCTCCCGGGACCCCCAGCAGTCATGGCGTGGAATGCACTCGGCCATGGGGGTTTGTATGCGGTGAAACTCCTTCCACCTTTGTAGAGAGTTGTAAGCCATACATGAGCTCTAGTGACCATTTGGGAATTCAGAGGGTCTCTGGAAACTTCTGTATGGCCTTCTGAGTCTCCGGCTCTGTCACCTGGATCTGTAGTTGATCTCTCAGGTAAGTTGGAAAATGTGCCCATAGCCTGCCAGCTCTGAAATCCCTGAGCGGCCAGTGGGAAACAGGCCGTGGTCCTCACTAGAGATGCACAGAGAGCTCCCCCTGAGAGCAGCCCTTGCTGCCAAGGGCCACTGCCTGACTCAAGTCCATCCGGTCCGCAAATCCTCATACTGCAGTTCTGGGCACTGCTGCTCTTGATTTAATTAATTCTCTGAAGAAGGGACTGTTAGCACATCGAATGGATGTTAAAAGTATCCTTGGGCCCTAGCTGGTTTGTCTCAGTGGATAGAGTGTTGAACTGTAGACTGAAGGGTCCCAGGTTCATTCCAATCAAGGGCACATGCCAGGGTTGTGGACTTGATCCCCAGTAGGGGGCGTGCAGGAGGCAGCCAATCAAT
>NW_006290034.1:9022767-9023871 GCF_000327345.1 Myotis davidii
ATATATAATTTATTTTTTAAGTATCCTTGGTAATAATAGAGTAAAGACAAACCTCGTTTATCACTTTTCAGTTTCAAGAAATACCACTCAGATGCGCTAACCTTGTCCAGCGAGGCACCAAGTGGGAAAAGTGAAGCCAGGCCCACTCTGTGAACTAGTTGATGGTGAGAGCCAAAATAATCGTAGCTATTTTGTTAAAATTGCCTCAAATCTGAAAACTGCCAGAGGCGAGTACGCGACTTTCCTTGCTCCCTCCTCCCACCTAAAAGCTTCCGTGGGGAACCTGCTGGGCTGCTAGCACTCAGTTTGCCTCTCCCAGGAGCACTTGGTAAAATGTTTTTAGAACACTCATGTTTATGACGCCCCCGGGAAAGAAGGTGGGCATTCACCTCAAGTCAAGGATGTCTGTGCAGCCCGTCTCTGTCCCGCCTCCCAAAGAGGAGAGAGGGAGAGCAGCAAAGCTGGAAAGGTTAGGAGCCGCCTGAGGTTTGATTCAAGAAAGAAAGCGCCTCTGAAGGCGGGAGACAGAACCAGAGGGTAGGACCACGCCCCTCGGTGGCTCGGGACACCCCAAAGCGCAGGTGAAACCAACCAGCCACCCCGTTATGCGCACCCCCGGGAGGACCTGGGAGAGGTTCTCTCTGTGTGGCAAGCACAGGGGTGGGCAACAGTAGGTTTCCGTTGTGCGTACGCAAAACACAGAGTTTATCCTTGCATGATTATTTATTTATTGTATGATTTATTTGTGTCGCAGCTATAAACCAACTTTTGCCCACCCCTGTGTTCTCAGTAAAATCTAGCCAGTCTTTCTATGGAAACTATGACAGTTAAGACCGGTGGAGCACTTTTACAAACTAAAATTTCATTCCTTTAGCTAAAAAAAAAAAAGTATGTTAGTCTTGTATGTAGCACATGCAGCCTCATTTTCTGAGGAAAAAGATACTGGACATCATTTGAGCTTCTTCTTTATGGTCATCAGCTGGCACGAAGGAGCCTGGTCTTATCTGGAAACTGGAGAACTAAGTTCAGAAATGAACAAAGTATCACTCAGACAACTAGAATGCCTTCTGTAGAGGAGGGATGGTGCTCCGTGCCCCCCCCTGC
>NW_006290034.1:9024533-9030039 GCF_000327345.1 Myotis davidii
GCTCCTATCTTCTCCTGCCTCTGAGAACCCCAGCTCCTCCTCACCAGGGAGCCCCTGTGCCTCAGGGGATGCTGATCCATCCCAGCTCCTGCCTCCACTCGCTCCAGAAAGGCCTAGATCTGACCAGGAGTCACTTCACGCCCTTCCCTGGGGCTGGTTCAGGCCAACAGGCACAAGGGAGGTTTCCTGGAGCTTCTGGGGGAAATCCTTGTTCAGAGACCGCCCTGGGAGGGGTCTCTCTGGACAAGGCTGGTCCCGGATGTGAGGCCACAGCTGTCTTGCTACCAGGCTGAGGATGAGGCTCCAGTGAGCAGAGGGAAATGGAGCCATAAAACCATCTACCCCTAAGCCTCGGGTATGACTGGACTTGGGCTTTGTGAGCTCTTTTATCTTATTTTACAAGCCAGCTTGCGTTTTCTGTTGTTTGCAAATTAAGGAATCTGAACTAATACAAATTGTCAAAAACTAAAACCTTCTACATAGCACTAACGACAAAGCATTTTGCTTACGTAAGGAGAGAGTGCGATGTTGACAAATGGATAAAAAGAAGGGAAACTGCGTTGTAGCATAACCAAGACGGCATCCTCTGCAGAGCGAGTGACTAAGTTATGAATGATTCAGCACCAAACCTGAACACTGTCATCACTCAAGAGAGTGTGATTCTGACTAAATAAAATGATCAGGAGTTTTAAAAACAGGTGTCTACCATGGCCCTCCTCCACCTTAGCTAGGACCTGTTGGAGAGCGTGAAGTAGCTGTAATCTATGTGCTGTTTAAATGAGAATCAAGCCCTGGCCAGTGTGGCTCAGTTGGTTGAGCATCTTCCCTTACAGCAAAGTGTCCCCAGTTCTCAGGGCACATTCCCCGGGTTGCGGGTTCTGTCCCCAGTGCAGGTGCGTGTAGGAGGCAACCGATCAATGTTTCTCTCTCACATCAATGTTTTTCTCTCTCTCCTCCCCATCTCCTTCCTCTCTCTCTAAAAATCTATAAAAAATGTGCACCCATTGTACCCTAGGGCAGAAGATAGTTTGCGCTCTTGTCCAGGGGCCATAGAAAAAGGAGAGAGAATCAAGATGCCCTAGTCAAGAGTCAGAGACTGTTCTAAAGGCTCTGACAATAACAATGCAGTTCCCCGTGGACGTACATGGCTGGAGGAGGGTCAATCAAATTAGTGGAAGCCATGGCGAGTTTTGTGCATAAGTAAAAACAGAAGGCTTCAAGGAATTGGGGGGAAAAGAAGGCTTTTGTGAGAATGAAAATTCACAGGGTTATCCAACAGTTAAGTAAAAATATTGTGGAATGTTTTGGATTTTGTGATGGTTGCGGCATTTAAATCTTTTTTAAATGTAAACTTTATAGCAACTTTTTCAGTCTAAATACTCACTCTTGCCCTTAATTTTGTATTAGTAATCTTGTCTTCTTTTTCTTTTTCTTTTTTTAAAAAAATCTCTTAAATGATATACGCTCCAAATCCCAAAAGCAATAATTTATTAGATGAGATCTTGGATCCACCTCTTCTTTTATTCATTCCAACTCTGGGGAATTAAACCATTGCTCAGATTTTAAAATATGCCACACACACAGAAGAAAAATTTATAAAATGGGTGAAATGAACTAAAGTGGATTTTTCCATATTATTGATTTTTCCTCAATAGCACAGAGACCCTGACACTTCTTTGGATGTGGGTGGGAGGGTGGGAGATATGTGTGCAGGGGATGGAAGGACATTAACAGGGCTCAGGGCTCTGAATTCAGAGGCCCCCGTAGGAAGGTGAGGGTCGCTGCCCAAGGCAATGGTGTCTAGAGAACAGAGAAAAAATTACTTTGGACTTGAAATGTCTCGGGCTTAAATCCCCGTCCCTCTACTTACGTAGTCCTGTGACTGTGAGCCATGGGTGCCTTGATGTTCGTATTTGTGAAAATAGGCAGAATATGAAGTGTCTTTGAGAGCTTTTGTGTGAATTACAGGCTACTGTTGAAATTAAATGAAGCTATAAGGATTAAATGAATAGGACTGTTCAAAGGAGGAAGTGCTCTCCGTAATAGGTGTTCTGTAAATGTTAGCTTCCTTTTGAAGGACACGCAGCAAGGTGTCCACTTAGGCAAAGAATGGACATTTGTTCTGGTCATGAATGTCCGTGCATTTTCTGACAATGCCAGTCCATTCGTACAGACTCTATGGATTATGTTCCACCCTTTTGCCTTATCCTAAAGCTAATACTACCAAATAGGGTCATGGCGAGTATGGGGCAATTTACGAAGAAGAAATAAGAATGTCTGGCAACGTAGCAAGAATTGTTTAATGTACCTGGTCATCACATACAACTGAACAATCAGAGAACATTTCATCCCTTCTATTGGCAAAGAGTAAGGAGAATGAGAATGTCCGCCCACCGGTGCTACAGGTGTGAAGAGAGGAGCGCTCTCATAACATTAGGTGGTTGGAGTTCCAGTTGGTACAACTGTTCATAGGCCAATTTAAAAGTAGACACTTCCACCTACAAAAAAAAACTTTAAAAAATATTTACCCTGTATTTAAAGCTAAACAGATGCCTACTTTATGACCTGGTAATTCCACTTCTAATTGACATTTAAAAATGCATGCATATATCCTCCAAATGACACATACAAGAATATTTATAGCAACTTTATTTGTAATAGTCTAATGTCTATCACAGTAAAATGAATCATAAATTGTAGTGTTTTCAAAAAAATAGAATACTACATAGAAAAAAAACCAGAACGAATCACTACTATATACTACAGCCTGGATGAGTCTCACAGACATGTTCATTGAAAGAAGTCAGAAAAAAAAGTTACATACACTATCATTCCATTTATATGAAGTTCAAGAGCATGGGGTAGGCATTGACTAGAAAGAATTATTGAAAGAGAATTCTGGGAATTGCGCATATCTAATACATTAATCTGTTAGTTGTTATACACTTGCATATATATATATTGAAAATTCAGCTAGCTGCACACTTAAGATTTATTCACTTGATGTATATATGCTGTACCTCAATTTAAAGGTTTTAAGAAAACATACCCTTTGACTTAGCAATTATGTTTTCATCCTAAAGGAAAAAATCAGAGGCTGACAAAAAAAGGTTTATATCCAAGAACCATCATCATAGGTTATTTATAGTAGCAAAAAACCTGGAAATAATTCAATTCACTCATCAGGAAGTGGTTAAATAAATTAGACCTCCAAATAGTAGAAAGCTGTGCAGGCATTAAATAAGATGAATAGAAGAATAATTTAAAGCATAGGAAGTTATTCCTAATGCATTGTATAAAAGGCAGGTTAGCCAAATGGTATTTAAAGTTTAACCCTCTAGGTGTCAGAAAATTATTAGCCGTGACGTGACTCTTAAGACACTGTGGCTAAGGCTCTTAAGTTACCAGACTAACTTAATTGTTCTCGTTGGGCATCTGCCGACCTGTTAGCCCTTGCTCTTTAAGGGGTAACAGAACCCTGCTGAGATGGGGGAGGGGGGGGGCAGACTTATCAGTCACCTGAAAGGCCACGGGGACAGCCCTGTCTGATTGGGACTTTTGTTCTGAGCCAGGTCTCAGGATTCTTTTGCAGATGCATCAAATTCCTGCTTAAAGCCAGAGCCCCAAGCACATCCTGAGTGTCCCCGGGGGACGGGGGCCCAGGCTGCACCGTACTCCCAGACCTGAAAGCACACTGGAAAGCTAGGGCCAGGCTGAGTGAGTGGCTGTCTCGGGCAAGTTTTCTTCCCCCCTGCCCCCCCCACCAGGGAGGTGGAGGTGCCAGGCACAGAGGGTTGTAGTTTCACTGTCACCACGCTTCCTCTTTCACTTCTTCCTGAAAAACTTCCTGCTTTCCTGGCTTTCCATTTGTCTTCCCCCTCTTTTCTAAAATGTCCATTTCCAGGGCCGCTTCTGTGCAACCCGCCCCACCTCGCCTCCTTCCTCCCCGCCGTCCTCCCCTTCGCTCTCTTCCTTTGCGTCTCTCTTGAGACAGGTCTAGTGGCCTGGTTGCCATCTGCTGCCTTTTTTTTTATGAGGTTGAGATCAGATGGCATCTAATCGATCGTCATGGTCTCCATGGTTACCAGGGTGACAGAGCACTTGGGAGAGACACGTTCTCCAGCCTGGGGCTGTCAGACCGTCCCTGAGAGGGGGAGAGAAAACAAAACCTCTTCCATCATAGACACACACGTACATCTTTCTCAAATGCAGGAACACACACCCTGTTTATGTCTCACACAGCTACCTAGTGGCTTGAGGCCAGGGATGCAGACTTTTTTCTATCCAAAACAAAAAAAAAAGGACAAAAGTAAAGATTTTATAAACCTCAGAATCGCTCTCCCAACCCCCGGCCCTATACACATAGACCATCATCGGTTTTTCCTTACCCCTTTGACTGTCTGGGCATTCATTTAGTAATACTCACGAGTTGTCATCCTCCCGATAAACCACAGAGCAGTTCTGAAGCTGACAACGGACACCTATGTGCTTCAGAAAAGAAACAGCCCCTCATGGAACTAGCAGAACCTCCCCCTAACCTTAGTCACGACTTGATTCTTAGGCCAAGAATTCTTTGTGGTACAGGATCATTGTTTCCAGGAACACTAGTCTGATATGATGAAATGTAAACAGAAACTCCCATGATGCAAACAAGTCCCGGACAGGACTGGTCTGTAATGCCTTAACGCCCAGGGCTGGCCATCCCGGGCCTTATTGTAGCAGAACAGGATGGAGGTGACAGCCCAGGTCTGGCTGAAAGAGACACGAGAAAGGCCTTGGTCGTAAGGATGTGTAACTGAGGGAGCAAAGGTTAGATTTCTGGAGTAACTCAGACAAAAGGAAACAACCCATCACCGTATCGTGGAATGACGTTGAATAACATGAGAACTGCAAATGGAAATCCATCCTTGACTTATTCACACACCTTCAGCGTTAGGGACAGATGACTTGGGGCTACAGGGCTGTTCTCCTTCACCCAGTAGTATTTTATGCTTCGTGACGCTTACTAGAATCCTGTTCTTTTTTACCTTCGTCAGAAAAAAACCAAACCTAAAATGATGGCACGGGGACAAGGCCTGGAGCTAATTAGTTTTCACTTAAAGATATGTCACCTCACCGGGGGGTCGGGGGGCGGGCCGAGCTTGCTTTCCTCCTTGCTTCTCGCATCCAGAGGGCCCTCAGACCTCCATCTCCTGTGCCGTGTTTTAGTGAGACTCCGATGTATTCATTGGCAGTGCCTTTGGCTGTTAAGCAAATAGCACGGTGATATTTGAAATAGAAATGATGCCATCAATTGGAGGAGAGACTTTCATAGAAAGGGAAAATAATTTCTCATGCACAGGAACCCTCTTATTCACCCCAGACCTCTGCATCTGTGCTAATGCCTGCCTCTCCTCCCCCCTCTGCACGTTTTGTCCCCTCAACTCTGCTCTTAACTGGTGATCTCCATAAAATGGCCTGGGAAGGGCTTTTACTAAGTCCCACCTCTTCAGAGAAGCACTCCACC
>NW_006290034.1:9030237-9055614 GCF_000327345.1 Myotis davidii
CATCGCACACAGACCTGAACTCCTAGTGTTCTTTTGGTCTACACTTCCCATTCAGGACTTAGCCTTGCACTGCCTTACACCCCTGCGGATCTATTTGCTACGTATCTCTGTTGCCTCTCATTTCCATAGTAAGTGTCAGAGGGGAGACCGTGTCCCCTACTTTGTAAAGCCTTGTTCTTAGTGGTCCTTGACCTGCAGTGGTTTTACTCTGTGTGGGCCAGGAAGCTTGCCTTCCCTCCTGGTCTCTCCACTCGTGTGTGTGCCAGTGCGCTTCTCAGAGAAGGTGGGTCCCCCCTGGAATGAAATGAGTCGTTTGCTCCCATCAGGACAACTGCCACAGCAGGTGTCAGCTCACTCCCGCCTCTGGTAAATTGAGTTTGTCAGTGCTCAGCCACACAGCTGAGTGAAGCGTTGTGTGATGCGGGCTGTCTCCAGGGAGAGAGAAACTGGCATAAACCACATCCTAATGGGATCCAGAAACAAAGAAGCGTGAATGAAGTGTTAATTGCATTCATAAAGACATTAACAAAGGAATTAAAATGGCAGAAGCTTCCGTCCCCCCCACCCCCACTGGAGATTCACAGGAAAATGTTACCCCAAAGAATGTTTTAACAATAATCGTCAAAGTTTATTATTTGCCCACTCTCGATAAATATTAACTTTTCAAAGTACAAACATTTTTGTCCGTTATCTTGAGTGTGTGAACTGGCAGACCGTTTAGCCCCTCCCTTTGCCGCCTTTGTACGACGCAAGTTTCTAGAGAATCAAGAAGCATTTTCAACGCTGCTTCATTAACCACAAGGATGTCTGTTAACGGTCTGAACCTAATCAATCCTACCGTTCTTATTAGAGCAGAATACTCATTATCTGGACGTTATTTTGCTTTTTGAAGTAAAATTGCAAGCCTGGGGATGGTTCGTTTTCCAGTCCTTGAAGATTCCTGAGATGATCTGCAATGTGGGCTACCCCGGGGCTCCCTCCTGAGCCGGCTAAAGGTCAGAGGCTGCATTTGACTGAAGACGGATCACATGGATGAATGTTGCACCTGCTTAATGAAGTCAAGCCACGGATTTGGGGCCTTTTATGGTTCTTCCCCATTCACTCAATTTCACCTTCACTGACCACACCACTAATCCAGCCAGTGATTTTGCATATACATGCAACTGGTGACTGGGAGACCAGATGAAAGTAAATGAACCTCATTAGAAAACAGTGGCGGGAAATGGCTGTCTATAATGACATCGGAAGTAGAAAGTGTGTTCGCACAGAATGTCTCCTATAATGCTCGCAGCGACTCCTTGAGCTCTATGGAGTGGATATTCCTACCTTCATTCTGCAGGTAAGAAAACAGAAGCTCATAGAAATTAAAGTCCCAGGATTAAAAAAGAAGGCATTCTTACCATTTGCAACAGCATGAAAGGAACTGGAAACCATTATGCTAAGTGAAATAAGCCAGTCAGAGAAAGATAACTATCACATGATCTCACTCATTTGTGGAATATAATGAACAACATACATTGATGAACAAAAGTCCCAGGATTAGAATTCAGGTAATTTTTACCATTGGACTGCTCTTTCCACCGCAGGAGTCTAACTCTCTGGGGATCTCATTTGATTCTCACAAGAACCCTGGGAAGGGAAGCAGACTGTGTAAACAAGCGGGTCGATTTGCTGGGAGCCATATTCATGGGACGGAGGAGCAGGTGTCTTCAAGCCCACGCCTAGAATGTGGCTGAACTCCCCGTTTCCCTAAACAACTACCTTCTTCAGTCTCATCAACATCAACCATATTCATGAAGGTGGCATCAGCCCAATGGGGGGCAGATTGAAACGTGACCCAGCGCTGGTTTGTTGTGTGTGTCCGGCTGATCCGGGTTGGTCAGAGGAGGGGCCTCAGAAGTGCCGCCTGTGCCTCGGGGAGCTCCCTTTCCAGCCACCAGAATTAGACCCACTGACTCTCTCTCTGGTCACTTCTAAGTCTCTCACAGGTTATGGGGATATTTCCTTCCAAACGTGACCTGTGCACTGAATTTTAGACTATCACTAAGCCTAAAATAAAAATGGGGGGATTACACACTGCTTTGCATTATTGTGCTAGTCTCATATATATACAGGGTGGGGCAAAAGTAGCTTTACAGCGGTTCGTGTGGAAAATAAGACATTAATTAATAAGCTATGATAAAAGAGCAAACTGTTTTGTGTACTCCCAACTGTATGCCTACTTTTGCCCCACCCAGTATATCACCACCCACCCAAGAGCTGATTGTCTCTTTCTCATTAGAACATGCCATCAACAGTACTGGACTCCTTAATTTTCAAGTGATGGCAAACTTCGCTCCATTCTAGACCGGTCACCGACTTATCCAGGAGTCTGATCCAAACAGCACGTTGTATTAATTACCTAGAGTTTATTAATATTATTATTTGCATTTACTTCATATTTCTATAATTTTTTGTTCTGGTTAGTGGGTCCTATTATACCTTATTTTGTTCCTAAGATGGAAGACTAGTGCATTGCAACCTTACTTGTCTATGGCTAAGAGTGGGATGCAAAGATGTATAAGAAATAGCGGGCAGGGGTCGGGGTAGGGGGAGGAAGCAAAGTGAGTGGTTGTTAGTTATACTTTCAGTCTAGACCAGCGGTTCTCAACCTTCTGGCCCTTTAAATACAGTTCCTCATGTTTTGACCCAACCATAAAATTATTGTCGTTGCTACTTCATAACTGTAATGTTGCTACTGTTATGAATCGTAATGTAAATATCTGATGTGCATGATGGTCTTAGGCGACCCCTGTGAAAGGGTCGTTTGACCGCCAAAGGGGTTGCGACCCACAGGTTGAGAACCGCTGGTCTAGACAATTGAGGTTAAAGCCTTTTTCATCAATAGCAAAAGGGATCAATATTTTTCCTGGGAATTTCCTGGGTCCAAATGCATCACTTTCAATTGGCTATAAATGTTGGCTGAGAACATGAAGTTTTAAGCACCTAGTTAATGATCTAATTTTTTTTTAAACCTATTATTTGGGTATTGAGAACACACGGACAGAAATGCCACTTGGAAACTGGGGAAGGTGGGGGCAGTTTCAGACATGTATGCTTCCTATTTATGTCAAAATCAAGAGAATTAGTTAATGCTCCTAAGTCAAAATTGTGCCATTATCACAGGGTGATCATTTATTAATTTCCGTTCATGGAAATCCAAAACGGACAACATCATTTTACAGGGTAACATGCTCCATTATGGTAGCTACTAGCCAAATGTAGCTATTTAAATACAAAATAATGAACATTTAAAATTCAGTTCCACATTCTAAGTGCTCAACAGCTACCTGGGGTTAGTGGCTACTGTTCTGGACAGTGCAGGTTCATAGAACATTTTTGTCACCACAGAATGTTCTACTGGACAGAGCTGTTCTAGAGCCAAAGGCTGGTGTTCCCAGAGGCCACAGAAAGGCACCCTCTATCCAGTCGCATAGTTACCTGTCAGATACTCCATGCAGTTTCAGTCGTAGTGACTTGTGGGACCAGGCTGCTGGGCCTGGCATCCAGGAGCGGGTGGCCTGCAGCCTTCCTCCTCAGACTGTGTGCTGGCCCCACAGTCTCTGGCGTCACGGGAGAGGATGAGCCAAGTCTCTGGAGAAAGGGCAGGTGCGAATGAGCCATTTCCATTTTCCACTCCTGCAACTCCCCGAACCTCAAGTCAGACCTGCCGCCAAGTTGCACTCACACAGAAGCCCAAATCAAAGCGCATTTTGGATTAATTTTCTGGCCGGTATTTTTTATTCTTTTCTTTTCCAAAATCGACCTTGTGCCTATGATTAAAGACTTTCTTTTTGCCATGAATTTAAATGAATTTGAACCTACCAGTGTTTTCCACCAGCCATGATATTTGGCATAAGCACCGACCAAAAGAAAGAAGGCTTTGGACAAATAGAGATTATAACAGAAGACTAAACAATACAGGCCACACAGCTCCTAGACTGGACATCTTTAAGTGAATGCCATTCACTGGCTCATCATCATTGCTAGTCAGCAAGTAAACATATCCACAGACTGGTGAAAGGTCTTCTTCTAGGATGAAAAAGGTGGGGACAGTCTCCAGTGTTTGTTGCATCAGCCACTTCAAACTTATAAAAAACATAAAAATAGCCCAGCCAGAGTGGCTCAGTGGTTGAGCATTGACCTATGAGTCAGGAGGTCACGGTTTAATTCCCAGTCAGAGGACATGCCCGGGTTGTAAGCTCAATCCCCAGTGGGCAGCTGATCAATGATTCTCATCATTGATGTTTCTCTCTCTCTCTCTCCCTCTCCCTTCCTCTCTGAAATAAATAATAAATAAAAATTTGTTAAAAGCATCTTGTTTCTTTAAAAAAAACATGTAAAAATAAGAACTCACCAATTATATTCTTTTCATCTGTGTATCTCACTAGGACTGTCTCTGCTATATTAGGAAGGAGATTGAGGCAGAACGTTTGCATAAGGTTGTTTAGTCAATTACAGCAAGCACATGCGATATACAACTCATTGTTTTATCACATGATTCTTCAAAGCAGGCTTTATTGGGAACATGTTTTGTTTTCTTAGGAGGCTCTAAGTCCCCTGAAACTGCTAATAATACACATTTGCATCCCACAAGTATTTGATACAGTGGGGAGTGCTCAGCACCTTGGTTCAGCCCCATCAACAAATACTTATCAAGCAGATGAATGGATGAATAAGGAGATCACCAGTAATGTTACAGATGCCAGGATTCTTGGGTTCCTCAAAATAGAAATTGAGAGAAAACCCCAGAGAAATTTCCAGACAGAGTTTATTAAGCTTATGCTCAAGCACACGGGAGTCACACAGAGGGAAGAAAAGCAGTGGCTCTGCTTGGCTGCTTTTACAAACTGGGGACAAAGCTGCCTTGTGGCAAAAAGGCAGGCTTTTTTAAAAAGGTGGGCTTGCAGAATTTTCCAGTTCAGGATTGTGTGATTTCCTTTTCCAGCTTCATTGCCTGGTGACTATGTCCATGCCTGCATTGGGGAGGGCAAGATGGTGGACCACTCATTAATGCCACTCTCACAAGGTCAGATAGCAGTCAAATCTTAACCAACTGCACATGCCGGTCAGTAGTTTCAAGGAAGCAGACAGAAGGGAGACAAAACCAGTGGCCTCTATGTTCTTGAGTAGGGAGTGGAGAGGTAGCAATATTCCTTCAGTCAGTTTATCTGGCAGTCCTTCTGGTCACCTGGTCTTAATGTGGCTTCCTGGTCACCTGGTATTTTTCCATTCTAGGCCCAAGTCTCAATGAGGAAGGGTAGTAAGAAACCAGGAAAATTCCTTAGCTAGTGGAATGGGAAAATGGAGACAAATAGCCCATTCAAACTGACCTCATCCAGCACCCTGACTCACCTGCCTCCCCGTCCTTGCACATCCACTCCCTTAAGCATTAAGCCCTCAGGACAGTGATCAGCATCAAATCTGAGGAATAAAGCCTCAGGTCTGTTGACCACAGAGACAGGGTTTTGGTCAAACTAGAGACAACATCTAGGCCTCAGTTATATTTCAGCTCCAGGCCCAGAAAAGCAGCAAAACCAGACAAAGTGACACCATGGCTGACATCAGGACCAGATGCAATGACCAGTGACTCCCTACCCTAGTACCAACCAATCATTAGAGACCACATCCCTGACCCTATATGCTCATTTGATGAATCAGCATATTAAAGGGACACCTGGAAAGTTGGTGAATATTCTATTGAGATGCTCCTCTGAGAGCTCCCCTAAAAGTCCTGCCTTTAGAAAACAGATAAAAACCCTTAAGGCAAGGGACTGAGGGTGCACTCTTCTCTCTCTCTCTCTCTCTCTCTCTCTCTCTCTCTCTCTCTCTCAAAAGCTCTTCCTCCCTCTCTCTGCCTCACACACCCACACACACACACACACACACCTACCTTTTTTCCTCAGGCATGTATCATTGCTTTCTTTCTCCTAAGCTCTAAGGCAGCGGTTCTCAACCTGCGCGTCGCGACCCCTTTTACCATGAGACTTGCAACCAGGGGAGCAGTGGGCAGTGTCAGCTTGTCCTGGACTAACTCCCTGAGCCTGTCTCTAAGGGCCCTTCTTTTGCCTCTGTAACTTGCTTCCGGAGTCCATGCAGCCCAACTGGTTCACTTCTGCCTCTGACTTTCTTTCTAAAAGGCCAAGACAGCTCTCTGAGCAGTCCACTCAAATCATCTCTTCCAGCAGACTTTCACTTTGTGTGTTAAACAAACTTCCTCTTGCACTAGAGGTCTTGGCTCTGAATTCTTTCTTTGCTGAATTCAAGAACCAAGAGCCAACATCACTACTGATATCTACACTGTCCCAGTAACTAATCTGTCTAGCCTGGTAACTTTGAGCTGATAGCTGTAAAAAAGCGGGGAGGGCATAAGAGGTGCAGAAATTTGAGAGGAAACACAGGTTGTGAGCTGATTGAAAGTATGTCACTTCAAAGCTTCCTTTGAATTTCCATAGGGATATGATCGGAGAGAAAACATTTTTTAAAGGGCAAGTGCGTGTCGATTGGAGCAGAGGTTCAGAGACACGCATCCACTCTGTTGTCTCCTTTACAGAATGTCCTTTCTGACATTCTTCCTGGAAGTAGGGAACCTAAAGGTACTGGCTATTTTGTATTGTATTGTTTTGTATTTTGGGCAGAATGGCACAATAAGAAAGTTAGCTGACACCGAAAATGATTTACGCAATTGAGCCCAAGCTCCCATACACTTTTCTTTTCAAAAAAGATCCTTATTATTGAAGGTATTACATAGGTCTCCCTCTTCCCCCATCCCATACACTTCTTTACAAACAAAATGGAAATGAATCCTGAAAGTAAAGCGACCACAGGAAAACCTTGCAATCCATCTCCATGCTTCCAATCATCTCTGATAAATCAGGGTCCAACCCAGTCATCAGCATGCCCAACCTACAAATATGATAAAGGCCATAAAATAGTTTCTAAAATGTGGGTAAGCTCTTGGGGGTTTTAACAGTGCCAATCACCAACTTAAATGTTGCGATGCAGCTTTCTAGTCCACGCACCTTTAAACCACCGTGACTCTTGTTTGTCTCTCGTTCCTACTGTTTCCTGGTGCCTCTCTCGCTGAAATGATTTCAATTAGAGCCTGGAAGGCTTGCCTCCCAACTCTTGCGCGGCGCTTGCCAACACGGGAATTGGTTTTAAACGCTGCTGTTTTTCATCCAAAAAAAAAGTCCCCCCTCCCTGCCCTTGCGTTAGAAGAGATTATTCTCAGACAGGCATTTAGCTGATTTTTAATGTCAAAGAAACTTAATTTGCAAACTCGTTAGAAACTCTTTAGTAAAAGCTGCCTGGTAAAACAGATGATTAATATTGGTAAGCTCCTCATTTGCATGTTAATTAGTCTCTATACTCAACTAATTAAAACTGCACTGCCGGTTTGAGGACTTCCTTCTAGACTGCTGGTCTTGTTTCTATGAACAGCGATGCCCTACTTACCGACAGGTGTATGTTCTGAGAAATGCGTACGTAAGCCATCATTGTGCGAGCATCACCGTGCCCTCACACACCCAGATGGTACAGCCGCCTACACGCCCAGGCTCTATGGTCTCACCTATTGCTCCAGGCTACTAACCTGTGCAGCATGTCACTGTACTGAATGCTGTAGGCAACTGGGACACAATGGTAAGTATTTGTGTATTTAAATATATCAAACCATAGAAAAGGGACATAAAAAATACAGCGCAAAAGGTCAACAATGGTGCGCCTGTGTAGGGCCCCTGCCCTGAATGGAGCTGGCAAGGCTGGAGGTGCTCTGGGTGAGGGAGTGTGAGTGCCTGGGAAGGCCCAGGACATGACTGTGCACTGATAGGGACTTTAGAAACACTGTACACTGAGGCTACACTACATTTATAAAACAACACGAGGTTAAGTCAAGCACAAGAGAGAATCATGCAATCAAGAGACTTGGTAGCCCTAACCAGTTTGGCTCAGTGGATAAAGCGTCAGCCCTCGGATTCAAGGGTCCCAGGTTCGATTCTGGTCAAGGGCATGTACCTTGGTTGCGGGCACATCCCCAGTAGGGGGTGTGAAGGAGGCAGCTCATCAATTTTTCTCATTGATGTTTCTAACTCTCTATCCCTCTCCATTCCTCTCTGTAAAAAATCAATTTCATATATATATATATTAGAGACTTGGTAAACATGAGATGTATGAGGCTGCTGCCCGGTCTAATATGGCACACTATTTTATAGCAAACTTTTTTAATAAGTAGAAAGAATACACTCTAAAAGGATGATTAAATGTACAGTATAGTAAATACATGCACCAGCAACATAGTCGTTTATCACCATTTTTGAGTACTTGTACTGTACATAGTATGTGCTATATTTTTACAGTTGATGGTGCAGTAGGGTTATTCACACCAGCAGCACCACCAACACGTTAGTAATGGGTTGCACTGTGACCTTCTTACGGCTACAGTGTTACTAGGTGATAGGGATTTTTCAGCTCCATTAGCTTATGGAACCACTATTGTATATGTGGTCTGTCCTTGACCAAAATGTTATGTGGCACATAACTGTGCAAGCATGTATTTTAACTAAATTAAGGCTTACTGGGACAGCTGGGGTCTGGAATTCTCTCTCCACAGCCTTTTACCCTCCCACAGGCTCCTTGGGCCCCCTATCATGGTGGTAGCTTCGTTCCAAGGCATCCAGTCTATTATGCCTCCTTTCTGACATTCTCTCTGGGAGTAGGGAACCTAAAGGTGTTGAATTAATTTGTATTGTACTTGTTGTACCCTCCTTCTAATAGGACTTTGTGTCCTACAGAGGCTTAAAAATGAAAGACTATTATATGTTTATCGGACTCCTTGCAATTAAGGTTCTTAATGTGACTTAGCTTCATCCAATCAGATGTGCACATTGAGGAATGACTTTGAGACGATATCAAGTAGGAAAATAGGCAACAGCTTAAAGGGCATTAAAGGGCCTTGACTTTGTCTGGTGTGACTCTGGCAGCTGTAGCACACCTCTGGGAGGTTGGAGTCACGTCCCAGATGCATGGCTCTGATGGAAGGCTCTCAGAGGCTGCAGGAGGTGTGGAATCTTCTGGGCTCCTGGCATTCCAAGGCAGCAGAGGGAGCAGTTGCCGTGGCCGGTCTATGGTGGCATCTGGGGAGCCATTATTCCTGGAGGTAAAGCTTGTTCCTTTAGTTCTTTCAGGACTTTAGAAAGGACCAAGTTCCCTTTGTGTTTAAAGTCGCCAGAGTATTACTGTTTTCTGCCAAACCCTGATGGGTAGATTTCCTCCCAGGGTACTTACGTAGTTTACATGAGACACTTGATGTAAAAGTGACTGACACTTAGAGTGAGTACTTAGTAAATCTTAATTTTCCTCCTCTTACAATGTGTATATACAAAATGACCCAAATGTTTTGAAAAATTCTGATAACTTCTCTCATAGTTTTCAGTTGACATGTAAACACCATCTGGTTTTTTTAAAAAAGATTTTCAGTGGATTTTTAGAGAGAGAGGAGACAGAGAGAAACATCAATGTGAGAGTAGCATTGATTGGCTGACTCACACACGCCCCCTACCAGGCATGGAGCCCACAACCCAGGCATGTGCCCCGACTGGGAATCAAACTGCCAATCTTTCAGTGCTCAGGACAACACCCAACCAACCGAGCCACATGGGCTAGGGCTGTTAAAGCAGTCTTTAATCAAAAACCTAGACTCACACCAATACATAAGCATAGAAATAAATAACAAATCGGAATCATTCTTACAAGTGAACTGGATGCCTGCTGAATTAATGAGGAGAAAAATTGTGAATCTAAGCAATTAATTATTAAACACCTAACGGCCAAATATAGTACCTGTGGGCAGAGGGGGCCTCTCCTTTGAGGAGGTAAAAATTAATTGCAAAGACAGAGCTGCGGGGAAGTCACACTGGGAAGTATGGGGTGCGCAAAGCAGTTGTCCTTTTCCGTTTGCTGTGCCACATTAAAAGAAAGGTGGGGATCTAAGAAAAAAAGGTATTTAAAAACTCTTGGGAAATTTGTTCAGTAAGTACGCATGAAAAAGAATAGGTGATCATGGAAGCCAGTGAGAAAGCAGGTGAGGGGATGTTTACACTGGGTTGCAGGGAGCTCTGTGAGTCCTGAAAGAGCACAGGTGTGGCACACAGTGGATGCTCCAAAATAATGAGGATAATCATCTAGGCCCTGGCCGGGTAGCTCAGTTGGTTAGAGAATTATTCCAATTTGCCAAGGCAGCTAGCAGGTTTGATCCCATCAGGGCAGATACAAGAATCAGTTAATGAATGCACAAATGGGTGGGACAACAAATCGAGGTTTCTCTCTCTCTCTCGCTCTCAAATCTATAAATAAAAATAGTTTTAAAAAGAAAATAACCACCTAATCAATGGATAGATGCATGACTTTTTCCCTCAAAGTTTGAGAAAAAAGAAAATGTTATAGTCATAAATATTACTGAAAATAGTACCTATTATAGACTGAATGTTTATGTCCCTCTAAAATTTATATGTTGAAGCCCCAACTGCTGAGTGTGATGGGATTTGGAGAATGGCCTTTTGGAGGTCATTATGGTTAGACGAGGTTATGAGGGTGGGGCCCTGGTCTGATGGGATTAGTGTCTTATAAAAAGAGACACCATAGAATGTACAGCACCAAGAGTGAACCCTAATCTAAACTACAGGCTTTGGGGAATAATGATGCACCAGTGTAGGCTCATCAGTTGTAACAAATGTACCTACCATTCTGTGGGGGATGTTGGTGGTGGGGAGGCTATGCATGTGAGAGGGCAGCAGATAATTGGAGAATCTCTTTATCTTCTCAATTTTTCTGTAAACCTAAAACCACTAAAAAAAAAAAAAAAGGCTTAAAAAAGAAGAAGCAGGGGCAGTGGAGAATGGATTTCTGCAGCAGCCCCAGCGGTTCCCAGGCCAGCAATGCTGGGGGTAGGATGGCCCGGACGCCACTATTCACAACGCAGCAGTGGGTTCCCCACAGGCAGTTCCAGGGGTGTAGTCGATAGTGGTGGTGGCTCTCCCTGCCTCACCTATTTATTCCTGGTCATTTCTGACCGGATTCTCCAACTCTCCCAGTGAGTCAGCGAGCAGCCCAACATCTGTTCCGTATCATTTTCCTGTCTGTATCTGCAAGAACTGATTTTTGTTGTTCATACCTAAGCCGTCTGACTGAAAATGTGGTTGTTTAATTGATTCGTTGAGAATGAGTTTTTCTCTTTTTCCATTGTTCTTGTTGGGGTTGAGGGTATCAAAAGATGGCCCGAGATTAAATAGTTAGTAGAATGCAGACCATACTTACCAAGTCTCTATTTTAATGGCCTCCTCTCCGTAAAATGTATAGGCCCTGAAGGATAGATATCCTGGGAAAAGGGATCTGCTCACAAATCCCATTGATGGAGTGCTTCACATGAGCCAGGTGCTAGAGAAGCGCTCCAGTGCAGACCTAGTTCTCACATCTTCCTTTGAGGAAGAGGTTGCTCTGTGATCTGTGTCTCTGGGTGAGGAAGCCGGTCTGAAGACCGGTCACACGTGGTGAGGTGGCCATTTACTTTCACCATCAGAAATGAAAGTGGCGGGTTTTCCCTCCAACATCTCCACCAGCCTGCTCAGCCGGAGTTGAAGCTAAGATCAGAAGCATCTACCTTGGAGTCCACCCAAAGGACTGTGTTCTGGACGGACCGTAAGGACACTGATTGCTTTTTAATGTGCAGTGAGGTCAGTGACACACACTCGGAAGTTGCTCTTAAAGTGTGGCTCCAGGCAGTGAGCTTCCCCCGCCTGGCACTGGGCTCCTTGTGGAGCTTGTCCACCCACATGCCTTCTAAGAGGAAGTCCTGCCTCCACCCAGTCCCTGGAGCTGAGGCACACATTTTCTATGCTGATTGGACAGCTGACGCGTGACGGACAGCTTGCCCAAAGGCCCCCAGTGTATAGGCCAGCCTGTGCCTTGTGCAGCCTGCGTTGTAAAGATGGGCCGTTCGGGTAGATCTTCGAGGAGCTAGGAATTGGGAACCTGAGAGTGCAGCTGAAGGTAAGGGAGGCTCTGATGTCTGCCTGATTCAAAATCACACAAAAGCTAATGTTCCGAGGAGGTGAAGTTTATGCTCCATAAGACCGAGGACAAGGAAGTGATTGGTAGAGCGAAGAGGTGCAGCGAGACACAGAGACACGGAGAGAGAGAAAAAGGAAAGGGAGACTGAGGGGAGAGAGGAGAGCAGCAGAGATGACAAGAGAGAGACCCAGCCCTGGGGCTTCTGGGATTTTTGGGATTTTCCAGGGAACTGGTGGATTTCTGTTCCTTAAAAACCACGTGATCCTGTCTGAAACTCTCTTTCTCACCAACCTTTGAAAAGAAAAGGTGTGAACTAATCTGTCACCATCTCTTTAGCTTTACCCCCATTCTTCCTCTTGCGAACTAACTAATCCTAAAGCTGGAACCAAGAGAAAGTGGAAATGGAGGGAAGAACTGGATTAGACTGTGCTGAGCCTGGGGCCTTTGTAACCCTCTGCTCCCCTCTGTGGACAAAAGTAGAATTGAGGTTATTTTTCATCCTCTGAACTCTAAACGCAGAAGCAAAATGCATTTCTCTTTTTCTCTTTCCATTTCATAACTTCAAATGTGACACATCAATCCACTTCTTTATGAAATATTTTTTCCCTGATTTAGCAACCTGCTCCAGTTAGGTGCCAGGCAGCGGTTCTCAACCTGTGGATTGCGACCCCTTTGGGGGTTGAACGACCCTTTCACAGGGGTCGCCTAAGACCATTGGAAAACACATATATAATTACATATTGTTTTTGTGATTAATCACTGTGCTTTAATTATGTTCAATTTGTAACAATGAAAATACATCCTGCATATCAGATATTTACATGACGATTCATAACAGTAGCAAAATTACAGTTATGAAGTAGCAACGGAAATAATTTTATGGTTGGGGGTCCCCACAACATGAGGAACGGTATTAAAGGGCCGCGGCATTCGGAAGGTTGAGAACCGCTGGTGTGAGGGGTTCTAAACACACACCGCTGGATCCTTTCTGCTGCCAGAGAGGGGTCTCCTGGCCCCTCCCTGTTCCTGTTCCCTCTTCTGTGCTATGGTTTTGCTTTGATCGGCACAGCACAGAACACGAGTTAGCAAAGAAGGAACAGTGGTGTAGTGCTTATACCCCTGGACTCGACACACCCTTCTAGGACTCATCTTGCTTGTGCCACTTCCAAATCTCAGTCTCCTGGTCTGGAATATGTAGGGAACATAATCAGTTTCTACTGCGGGACCGAGGGAGCTGTTATTTGTAAAGGGTCCAGTAAGTGTCTGCTCAATCAGGTAGCAGCTCCTCCTCCCCTGACAGCACTGCCAGACTGGTGGAAATTTGTTTGACATGAACTGAGTTGTAATTGTTTGTTATAAAGTGATTTTTTTTTTCCTGGCAAAAATGTCCATTTGCTAATTAATCTCTACTAGGCCCCTGAATATGCTAAGGTCAGAGTTTCCAATGATAAGTAACTTGTTTGTAGAAAAAAAGGAAATCAAGTACCATTTAAGCAGAGGGTAATTAACTGGCAATTTGGAGCCCGCAATTCAGCAACAACAAAAGGAATGGAGGACTTGGCGGAAGTTGTGCCAGAAGGCCTGGGCCTGATCCCAGCTCTGCATCCTTTTCATGGCTTGACCTTTGGCAAGGCCCTCACTGGCCCTGAGTTGTGTTTGCATAATGGGGACACTTTTGCCCACTTGCGGGGTGGTCTTGGGCATGAGGTAAGAAACACAGCACAGTGCCGGCCAGTGTGGCACTTAACGACTCAACAAACGTTTGAATTTCAATTTGAAAATAGTTTGCACAGTGCCTGTGCAATCCTTCAGTGCTTGGCTCAGGACCTGCTAACTTCTTCAGGCACAGTTAGTTCCACCAAGACGGGCCGTCGGATCTGTGGCAGGCAGTCGAGAACCCTGCAAAGGGGGACACGTGCTGACCAGGTTTAGAGAGACAAACCTGAAAGAGACAAGAGACATACAGGGTGTCCCCCAAAAATGTGTGCACACTTCAATAGCTGGTAGCTCAGTTGTGAAAATGAAATGTATTTTAATAAACACTGCCTTTATAATTATTCAAAGCGTGTGTATACATTTTTTGGGACACCCTATATAAATTAGAAGATAGAAACTTTTATAAAAATAAGAAAAACAACTCCAGAGTTTAGTTGTCTGGGATCTGAGTGCAGGTCAGACCTGAGTCCTCAGCCCAGGGCAATGACCGACACTCACGTGCTCTAAAGCCGGCTGGAGGACAGACATGTACCACGCGTGTCTCTGAAAGGTCCTGTGAGGACTGGACTCACAGAAGGGACCCACCAGACAGTCTCGGATTATTTGAAAATGAACCTTAAGAGACTAGGGAAGGGGCTGCTTGAGGCCCTGGGTCCTCACAGCAGGGTCTTGAAGGCCAGAGAGGCCGGGAGGACACCCTCTCACTATAAGAGAAGACTCATTCAGAGCCCAGGGAACGTGTGTTTCCATCCATTAGACACGAAGCTGTCTCCCCTCGAAGAGGAAAAGAAGGCCCATAGCAGAAGGGACTGGCTGGGAAGGTGGGAATGGTCAGACCAAGGCAGGTCTCAGGAAGAGACACAGTGCAGATGACAGGCAGTCCCGTGCCACAGGCGGTTCATTGCTTGGCTGCTGCAGCCAGATGCCTGGGTTCAAATCCAGCCCTGCCTCCTCATTGTCCGCACAACCTCTGCCTTAATCTGAATCTCTTCTGCATGAGATGAATACCAGGTAGCATTGCTGTGAGGGCAGTTGTGTTAATACACACCAGGTACTTCGAAGACATCCTGGCATACTGCCATCATTTGACCAAGGTTAGCATCCCTCACATACATTTTACTGGCCTGTAGTTCCAGTAATAGATGATTGCGTTGCCTCAACTCAATGCTGTGCCCTGACTGGTGTGGCTCAGTTGGTTGAGTGTTGTTCTGTGCACTGTAAGGTCACCCGTTCAATTCCCGGTCAGGGCACATGCTCAGGTTGTGGGTTCAGTCCCTGGTCAGGGTGTGTGCGGGAAGCAACCAATCGATGTATGTTTCTTTCTCTCTCCCTCTCCCTTCCTCTCTCTCTGGAATCAATGAAGAAAATGTCCTCTGGTGAGGAAGGAAAAAAAAAAAGCATGTAAAATCTCTCAATTATTTATTTACTTAAGTTGAAATATTTTGGGTATATGGGATTCAATAAACTATAACATTAAAATGAACTTCACTGTTCTTTCTGCTGTTTTTAATGTGGCTACTAAAAAATTTAAGTTATGTATTTATTTTTATTACTATTTAAAAACATTTTTTTAATTCTAAGTTATGTATTTAAGGATAATGTTCAGACAGCACTGAGCTGAAAGTTGCCATGCCTATGGCAACTGAGCTGAGAAGGCTGGGTTCTTTCCAGAACCTATGGTCTGCTTCTAAGAGCAGCTCCCGGCTCTGGAATCAGGCTCCAAATTATGTGCCTTCAGGGAGTGGTCACGAAAGTTCTTTCCCCGGGGGTAGGTAACTTACCAGGTTTTCCAGTAGATAAAGGCCTAAGGGCAAGCGGACCATCAAGCACCAGTTCTGTTGAGTCAAAGCAGAAAAGCAGAAATGCCCTGCAGTGAATTTCTTCTTCGCCTGGGCGCGCAGGTCTGGATCTGTTTAGATCAGAAACATATTAAAACTTGTCGCTTGGCACTTGGCCGAACAGAAATGTCTCCACATTTTGTTTTCGACATCTCCAGAAAAACTGGAATCAGATCAATATTTATTTGAGTTTCACAGGAGGGGCTTTCAAAAGAGAGGTCAGATGTGAAACAAAACTAAAGTTGTTTTGTAACATACTTTCTTTTTCTTGTAAAAACAAAGCTTGGGTCTGTGAGGCATGAGAGGCAATACACTTAGAGTTGAGGTGTGATTTGCATTGGAAATTGTGAAAGCTCTTAAGAAAAAACAAAACAAAAACCTTCTAGGGTGCCAAAAATAAACCAAACCAAAACCAAACAAACTTTAAAAAAAGGAAGAGGGAAATAAGGAGAATGTCAAGAGACAGACATCTTAGACGTGTTTCAAGAAGGTGGGGTGGTTAACAATGTTAAATGCCACCACCAACAACAGATCAAGGAAGATGAACACTGAAAAGTATCCTTTGGATGATAAGTCATTGGTGACCTCAGAAAGCAATTCCAGGATACAGAAAAGGCAAATGTGACGAGGCTACCGTGAACCCCTGGAGCAGGCTCAAGGCCCTTGGAGCCACACCTGTGCAGAAGACTCAGTTAGTCCTCAGGTAAAGACTACTCCAAACCCACCTCAACCAAGCTTAAGAACAAGCTTCGAAGGTCAAGTGGATGCACAAGTAAATTAACCGCCTGCTAGAACAAAGTCTACCACTCTTCCATTAAGACAACAAAATCTGGTGCTCAGTAATAAAAACTCACCATTTCTAGCATTCAATAAGAAATTATTATATACTAGAGGCCCGATGCATGAAATTCATGCAAGAGTAGGCCTTCCTCCCCCTGGCTGCTGGCACCACCTTCCCTCCGGCAAAAAGACCCGGGCTTCCCTCGCAGCCCTGGCTTCCTCTGGAGGGTTGTCTGGTCTAATTAGCAGATTATGCTTTTATTATTATAGATTATTATAGTTGAGAAGCAGGAATTTGATACCTATAACCAAGAGAAAAATCAGTCAATAGAAATAACTCAGAAATGAAGAGATATCAGAATTAGCAGATTAGCAGACAAGGACTTCAGAAGTTATTATAAATATGCTCATGTATTTAAAGGAAAAAGTGACTTTGATGAGAAGTGGAAGATATAAAAAAAGAAATGACAAGCAATCACAGTAAAAGTTCTCCCCTCCCCACAACCCCCCCCAAAACTATAACCAGTCCTACAGCCTCTTTTCTGTAAAAGATTGTTTCATGAAACTTTGTACGTTTGTTTCCCTGTGTGGAAGTATTTTAGAATTGTCCTGGGAACATTATACATTATGTATAATCCTGAAGTGACCTTGACAGGTGCTGGGGGTAGCAGGAGGAAGGGATGATTATGACAGAATTCCAGATGCCTTTCTGCCCCACACTGACATTGTTGGTAGGAATTGCAGGACTTCTAGGTCCCTGAGGACAGAGCAGGAGGCTAAGGCTGAGGGATGACCAGGTTGAGAACAGGTTGGTATGTCAGGTCCACCTGCCTGTTGGCCCATCTGACTCTAAGGTCTAATGGGCTGAGCCTTATTGTGGCAGACCTCTCATAATTGCTGGCCATAATATCTTCCCCCCTCTCCTTTTCACCATCCTTTAACGGAACTTTTTAAAAATATATATTTTTATTTTTTTACAGAGAGGAAGGGAGAGGGATAGAGAGTTAGAAACATCAATGAGAGACATTGATCAGCTGCCTCCTGCACACCCCGCACTGGGGATGTGCCCGCAACCAAGGTACATGTCCTTGACTGGAATCGAACCTGGGACCCTTCAGTCCGCAGGCCAATGCTCTATCCACTGAGCCAAACCAGTTAGGGCAAAGGGAACTTTTTAAGGAACCCTTAAAACGATAAAAGCAATGTTAATTAAAAGCATTAAAGTTCAGACATGATATGAAATATTTGTGCAAGTCTCTATCATAGCTATGTTGAGTCTCAGTCAAAGCAAGCAATGTAGGGTCTAAGGAGAAGGCCTGGGTCTTCTCACCTAGCTCCGCATCCCCCTCAAGGAGGTATAGGTCTCCCTTATGTTCAACATACTTACGCTGACTGGTCTCAAAGCTGAATTTTCAAATTTGAAATCTCCCATATGATTAGCTTTTTAAGTTTGTTCATGTGGTGAAGAACTCATGGGGCTCACAAATTTTAGTCCATACATTACCTTAGTTCCTAAAACACTACTACCAACTTTAAATGTTAAAATGATAGATGATTGGAACTATTTTTATTTAGGATCGTTAACTGAAAACTCGTTTATTTCTGCACTGCCCCATGCCAGTAAGAGAATTGGAGATCGTGTTTTTAGCTATTCCCTGGATGAAGGAAAATAGAAACATGGGTCTCAGTTGAGTGCCCCAAGCTGTCATGCTTATATTTGGTGCCAGCTGGTCACCTGTTGGCAGGGACAGCAGAGAGCTCCATCCAGCTTCAAAGAGAACATCTGGGTCAGAACAACTACGCCCTGTGCAAGCCACTCACCAAACAGAAAACTTCCCTGCTCAAGTGCTGTCTAGTTACCAGCTGTATTTTAATACCCAACAAATTAAAAAATAAATTAATGAAAAATCTTTCCATTATATGTTGTTTCAAGAGACACCCATCTCCTTGCAAGAGAGCACATTTTTAGCTCACAAAACCACACAGAGTTGGGAATAAACGGTATGTTTTAAAAATAAAAACATAAACACAGAACAACTCAAATATCTTTATTCTCATCTGTACGAATGCATGTTTTGCCTTGAACATTTTGCTCTGAAAATCTCTTCTTTCACTCACCTTAGTGCTTCATTTTGTCGTCCATAAACATGTCTTCCCTGGGAGGAGAGGAAAGAAAAGGAAAGCTGGTCACGAGGACACGGTGATGACAATGACACATCAGGAACACGGTCATTGAACACACCAGGCTGAGAATCCATTAGCAGCCCACACAGATCATCCTCTCCATTATCTGAAATTAAAAGGGACCTCCAAAAAAAAACCCAAAAACAAAACACCCCCCCCCAAAAAACCATTTACTGCTCTGTCTACAAAAAGTGCTAGAACAGTAAACCAAAGAGACAAAACAGCCCTTAGTGGATCCTTAGAGCACTTCAGAAGGTGTAAATGGTAATTAGCCATATGCTACCCTCTCACAGACCAACAAGAAATATGCCTGACGGGTCAGGAGCTCCGTGGCCATTTTTCAGGTCAAAGGCAGAATGGCTATTGAGTAAGGAACAGTCCACAAAGGAAAGCTACACTAGTCCATTCTTTGGCCTCACACACAACAGATGAGAACTCTCTCTTCATGGGTCTGTAGCCACGTTGCCGAGTTATTACATATCCCAACTAGCGTCCTGGCTTGGGAGACAGGAAGTGCCTCTTCAGCGACAGCCCCACCCTAAAACTGACCTATTTACTCTGTTTACAAAGGAATCAGAGCACAAATATATTACAAAGATACTGTTGTTTTATATTAGTATTTCCGGATAAAAAAAGGTTCAGAGGCAGGGCCTATACCTGAGAGTGGTTTCAGATTGTAAGACCAACCAAACAAAAAGCCCACACACTTCTGAGAACTTGGTTTTATGTGTTGCTCTGCCAACGGTGTGACTTTCAGTAAATATATTATCTAACCTCCTGTAGCCTTAATCTATCACTTTTATAATGTGGGAGCTGGACTCAGCGATTTTTAAAAAATGACATTAACAGTGTCTGTGGGTATGAGGGCACCCTCTCCAGCATCTCATTTTCCTGAGATAAACCATTAGCTTTCCTTAGATTGGCAGGAGGTCCTGTGACTAACAAAGGTTAAAGGAAGGATCTCAGCCTGGTGGGAGAGAAAAATGAAACAGAATATTTGCAATCTTGTGCTGGAACAGAAAATTGACAGGAGGATTTGATTTGCTAATTTGGCTGAGAATAAGACACTTTCCTCATGCAAATGAAGACTGAAGAAGAAGATGAGTTTATATGGTTTAAAATGTAATACGATCCTTTGGCTCAAATAGCTGTATGCCAGCACCTTAGGGATTCATTTGGGTCTGAAAATCATGCCAATTCTCTGTGAATTTGTGCATTCATGTAACTTTCTACTTAGTGGCCTTCACTATTGGGAGACAAGATTTGGCTACATTCTTCTTACAGCCGATAAACACAGGGACAAGAGCCCTTCGAAGACTTAATGGATGATAAAGACTCCTTTATAATCTAATCCACTTGGTTCAGGCTGTTATGTGTTGACTTGGGGTTGATTTCATGATCAGATAACAGAGCAGCAAGCATGTAATTTCCATAGTCAACAACTCCTCCTCCTCCTCCTCCTCCTCCTCCTGGCTCTCGCCCCACCCATCCCATCCAGTCTTGTGGCCAAGAAAGTCTTCTCTGGAATGTACCGCCAGGGACTGGGAGAGGCCTTGCCAGTTTAATGTTGTAAAACAATGCCCAGTAGAGCTAACTGCTCAGCAAGCCTTTGTTGAATGAATTGTAATACTTAGGAGTTTCAGAACGATTTAAGGATTGGCCACCCCTCTTTCTGAGACAGAGTAGGTCAAGTGTAGCAGACTTGATTCTCTGAAATCGACTTTGGCTTCCTATTTTCTGAAAACAATGTGGATTGCTGGTTTGAATTTATACAGTCCATTTGGAGCTACGACTCTTGATACGCAGGTTACCATCCTCTTTGTGCAATACTTTAACCAACTAAAGAGGTTCAGAGTGTTCCAATGAAAGGGCGAGGGCTATGCCCTCCATATTGCCCTGTATCCTTCATCTTACCTTGGCCATGTGCTCGGCAAGGCTTCTTCCTGGAAGCCCAATCCTCTGCTAGCGACGCCCAGGATTTCTTTAAACTAACCAATGACAAGGGACGTGCGCACCATAGATATGACCACATCCTGTGTAACAAGACCCGACTTGCACCTGGCCAATCGGCAGGGCCCACAGTCATCTCTCCTCCCCTCACTCAACCCCTCTATTAAAACCCCTTATTCCCCCAGGGCTGGCACTTTCATCTCGCTGTTGCATCCTTAGAGGCTGGGAGCCAGACCCGGGTCTGTAATAATAATAAAGATTCTCTGCTTTTGCATCGTACTCGGCTGGCTCCCTGTTGGTCTATTGGGGATCTTGATATCTGGGCATAACACCAGAAGCATCCAGATCTTAATTATAGGGAGCGTTGAGGCATTTCTCCTTCTATAGGGCACATTTTCATCAAATCACAGCCTCAATGTATTGATCCCTGAGTATAGTAAATTCACCATTTTGGCCTGTATTACATACATAGTTGTACAACTCTCCCATGTAAGAAACACCAGCAATAACAGCAACAACAACAACACTGACATTTTCATTAAAGTTGGGCACTCAGGAATGAATTTGTTGAATTAAATGAATGTCCTATTATCTAAGCTCAGTGCCTCTTGAAAAAACATGTAAATTTGGACTCTTAGCAAACAAAACACTCTAGTATCTAAACTCAAACATAATTTCCCCCATATTTCATATCTCTCTACTGTAACTCCTGAATTTTAGACCTACCTCTGTTCCTACTCTTTTGTTTTATTGCTAAGGTTTGAGACATAGAAATGGCCTATTTCTCCACATTAAACTTCGATCTGTTTTAATATATATATTTCACCAACTTAGGGATGGCTTTTGAATGATTGTTGTTAGTTTGAGCAGCAAGATGGTGGAGATATGTCCATCTCATTGCTAAGTCCATTTTCTTTTTGCTTCTTCACCCTTTGTCTTCTTGCTCCTTCCTCCCAGAAATCCACCCACAGAATCTGACTTCCTTGTGATCTGATTATTCCCTTCTATTTGCTGTGTTTATATCAATTTAAGGTTGCCAGTTATCTGCACTCTGACTACCTTCATTAAGGCATCTTACTGTGACATACTAACAATCTAGGGTCATCTCAGCATGAAGGTTCCTGCAGAAGGAACAACATTCTTCAGATTTCTTAAAAAGACAGTAACTCCAGTACATTTAGGCTGGTGTACAACACTGATTCCCAAAGGATCTGATACAATGCTTAACATACATGAAGTCTATTATCTCGCACAGCAAGTTTCAGTAGACTTCTGGGACACCACATTAGCTGTGAAGCAAAAGACAGGGCACAGTGGTTAGGTGTGCAGGTTTTACGATAAAACTATAATGACTGAGTATAATTGCTTCAAAGCTTTATGTAGTTCACCAAGTTAAGCTAACCTTGTTTCCTCTCATAGCCCCCAAACTGTGTATTGGGTAGATACCCTATTCTAAACATTATGTTATAATTTTTTTTACAATTAAAAAACCCCAGATATTCATTACTCTTGAGTTATAAAAGAGACAGGTACTGTAAAATTATGGTAGAAAAGACTTCAGAGAAAAAATGAGGAAAGAATGCTTAGATGGGGAAAATGTGCTCTCAAAATGGAGCTCTTGAAAAAAGCTACTATCGGAGAAACTAAGATGGCGGCAATACCTTGAGCCTCAGGAGAGCATTGGTTAGTCCAGCTCTGCCTTCAGCGCATGCTCAGAAGCTCTGGCAATGACAGTAAATTGGGGCACGGAAATCCAGCTGGGCCTGGGTGGGTTAAGAGGGAAGGGCAGGATCTTAAAGGGGTAGTGACCATTTAAAAAAGCAACACTTCGCCCTGCCGGTTTGTCTCAGTGGATAGAGGATCGGACTGCAGACTGAAGGGTCCCGGGTTCTATTCCAGTCAAGGGCACATGCCCGGGTTGTGGGCTGGATCCGCAGTAGGGGGCGTGCAGGAGGCAGCCGATAGGTGATTCTCCCTCATCATTGATGTTTCTATCTCTCTCTCCCTCTCCCTTCCTCTCTGAAATCAATAAAAATATATTTAAAAAATAAAAATAAAGCAACTCCTCAAAAAAAAAAAAACCGAAAAAAAAATAAAAGAGGAATACCTCTGTCCCATTATTCCAGTCATAGGCCCTCCAACCTATCACCACCAACTTATCCCACTTTCTATGTTCCCTGTCTCAGTTAAGAGTACTTCCATTTTCCCAGTCATTGAAGCCAGAAACCTAGGAGTCATTCTTCATTACTCCTTTGCCCCTGCAAAATGCAATCACTATCAATTTTTACCTTAAATTTGACTTTATTTCTCCATCCCCGGTATCACTGTTCTGGTATAAGCGCTCACGCCCTCACTGGGTCTGAGGCCTGCCTGGGCCATTACAACAGGGTTGCACCTGGTGCTGTATGTATTTCCCACTGCGGTCAAATCATCTTTAAAAATCACACTCCTCCAGCTTATGGCACATCAGTGGTTCCCATCTCCTGTAGGAAAAGTTCAAACTCCTCAGCACTGCACACCTAGCCTCTAGCAACCATCAGACCTCATCCCGACACCATCCGGGTTGTACTTCCTGCTCTCGCAATAACCAACTCCTTTATACTCGGGCCCACTTAAAATATGTACACTTTTAGGGTAAGATGAAATAATCCAATTTTTACTTAATTTATTAATTTATCTGTAGGTCCTATATTAACTTATAATTTTTTTCACTCCTACACATCACGATGTCAAAGAAAACATTTCAAAAGTTAAAAATGTGCCTCTTACCAATGTAGAATGAACCCATTTCAGAGATTTTATTTTAATTAATGAAAGAATTAGTAGGATGGTAAAGCTGATTCTAAGAGCATTTGAGGAACTGGTTATTTCAAGGAAAAACAAAAAAACAAAACCCCAGAATGTTAAAATAAGATTGCTAGATCAGATACAAAACGAGTTAATGTTTTACGGTGTAATGAAATAATAGATGATCTTTTCTATTGAGTATAATCATTTATATCTCTACCGAACAAAAATCTACAAATTTACACATAACTGCACAGTACCTGGGCTCTAACTCATAGCAAATAGCAAAGTCAAACACAGGGAAATTCCCTACAGAATTAAATAACCCCGGCTTCCTTACTGCATTGAAGGACATACAGGCCTCTTCCAAGTGCCCGATAATTTTTCTTAACAATATATGTTTTTTATTAAAACACTTCACACAAATCGCTTCTACCAGTGTTTTCACACTACAACAATCACTTCTTGAGCCACCTATCCAAGTTTTCCAGAACGGCATTTTCATGCCCCCCTAAGTTTTCTCAGGTAAAGCACTCCTGGAGTCTTGTGTAAGTTCTTATGAGTTTGAAAAGAGAACAGATATGTTAGATTACTGTAAACATTGAAACAGTGTATAGTTATGTGGATGTTAAAAATGTAGGAGTAATGCCCCGGCTGGGTGGCTCAGTTGGTTGGAGTGTTGTACACCAGGACTTCAGGTTCAATTCCCGGTCAGGGCGCATACCTAGGTTGTGGGTTTGATCCCTCCTCAGGCTAGTTGGGAGGCAACTGATCTATGTTTCTCTCCCTCTCCCTCTCCCTTCTTCTCACTCTAAAAGAAAAAAAAACCAAAAAACTAAAGACATGGAAGTACTACATGATAAAACTGAGAGACACAGAAAAGTAGTACCCAGAAAGAAATGCATATAGCCTTAAGAATAATTATTCTTAAAAGAAGAAAATTGAAAGCAATAAAGCTAAGCCTTCAAGTCATGTAACTAAGGAAGAAAATAACAGAGTAACAAAAGAAGGAGAAAAAGAAAAGAATTGATAGAATCCGTAAAATAGAAAATAAAAAAATATATAGATAGGAAAATCACAAAACTGGTTCTTTAAAAAATACCTGGTAAGACTGATAAGAGCAGAACAATAAAAATGAACAATATTAAGATTGGAAAAATGGGTCATAAGTACAACTAGAGCATGATTTTTAAAAACCCTAAAAGAAGATGAACAAACGTTTCTAGAACTAAAAGTAATTCAAGAGCACAAAGCCGCAAAGGTATGCGATATCTACCTACCTACCTACCTACCTACCTAACCTATCTCTGTCAAAAGAGGCTCACTCTGAAAAGCAAGAGAAGTCCAGATGGTTTCAAGGAGAGTTTTACCAAACACTTCAAACTCGTTTTACTAAACTACCATAATCCTACAGCCAAATCCAGACCAGGTCAGCAGGCAGAAAGGATGTAAAATCGAGACTAGAACATTAGCGGGTCGCCTCCTCCGCCCAATATTGTATTGTGGTCATGGCCTGGACGCTGGAACACTCTGCAGCTGTCAAAACCAGCCTTAGGAGGTGGGGGAATGAGGGGCTGGGCCGGCGGCCCTGCCTCATCTTCTTCACCTTCCCACCCACCCACACACCTGGGCAGCCAGGGCCTGTCCCGAAGGTGAATCCTTCCCCTCGGCGCTCCCTCTGCACCTCGTGCACGTCTGCATTAGGCAAGTTTGCATAAGCGAAGCTATCGGTGGTGCAAGGCTGGCAGGACGGGGAAGAAACGCTGAACAGCCTCTTCCGCGAAGGATCTAGAACGCCCCCTCCCCCCTCCTCACATTAAACTGCTTCACACAAAAGGACAAATACTGCCGAGCCGCCACCGGGTCGCCTAGCCTTCCTCCCGCCTCCGCGCCCCCAAGCGAGGGCCGGGGGTGGCCCAGGCTGCGGTTCCCGGCTCCCGGTTTCTCCATCAGAGAGGATGCCGCCCGGGGAGCCACTTCCTCTTCCTCTCGGAGCCGCTGGCACCAGCTGTTTCTG
>NW_006290034.1:9055968-9087450 GCF_000327345.1 Myotis davidii
TACTTCATCAGACCAGCCTGTTACTAAGGCATGAAAATTCTGTTGTTGCCTGTGAGCCACTGGGAATGCGACAGCGAATTGTTGCTCTAACCTGCGGGCTGTCACCTTGGAGTGGAGACAGCTGAGCGCCCTGGCCGCCCGGTCAGGACAGCTCCGCGCTGGAGCGACCTCCTTCTGCTCTGGGCATCTGCCTGCTGCCTTTCACTGGATTCCAGGGGCTTCCTGTTCCTGAGGTTGTCAACGCATAGGTTTTTTTGTTGTTGTTGTTGTTTTTTAAGTTCTTCTGGGCCATTCTACCTAGAGGCCAGTGTCGGTTGAGACTGAGTAAGTCGTGTAGTGTCATCTCAGTGTGTGATTATAAAAAGGAACCACTTCTTCACTGTACAGAATTCCCAGAAACGCACATCCCAACTAAAAGCCTGGGTTCCCCGTGCTCAAGGTCACTGCAAGTACACTTTTCCAGGCAAGAGTTACTCCTTTGCCAGCTTAAAGGGTCCGTTTGACATCATTTACCTCTCCCAATATTCTTAAAGGCGTTTTATTCACAAATCCTTTTATTAGTATTGACTATGAGTCAACCATTTTACTTCTTCATTCAACACATATTTGAGTGCCTACTGTGTGCTTAGCAGGGGCTACAGTGGTGGACAAATCAAAGCCCCCCGTCCTATGAAGCTTGTATTCTAGTGGGGTGGGGTGACAGGTAAATAATTACAGTGAATATGTAATGCTAGAGATTCTGAGAGAAGTACAGTTCATCAGTTGCCTAAACCTTGCATAAGGCAACTGCTCAATCGGAAGATGGGGTGGGGAGAGGTAAGGGTGGACTTACTGATTCTGTTTTCCTTTGAAATGTTTGAAAGTTCAGTTGATTTCATCACCAGCTAGAACTGTTCAAATGGACTGACAGATGACGTCAGTTCTTTCTCTAGCAAAGCAAGTTCTGTTGATAAATATGCAGTATTTTGTTAAGTTTGTTTTAGCTTTAAGTGTACTTTTCCTACGAGGAAAAAAAAGTATTTGTGCTAAATTACAAAAGTGTGTTTAAAACAGAATAGAATAGTCACCATGGTGCCTGATATCATTTGTAATACTTTCTCCTTGAGAAAATTCTTCTCCAGTTCTAACCAAGAATCGCAGGAACATAATCCCTGGCCGAGAAATCCCACCTTCCCGCTTCCCCATCCCTGCACTCCACCTTTGGGGCCATTAGCTTCTCACCTGCCCGGCCAGGTACCCAGCAACCTGGGATACATTTGTATTGAGTGGAGTGCGGCACTCAAAAGGTCACTGCTCGGGGTTCAGGACCCATTAAGTTCCCCTCACTTTTCTTTATGGTTGACTCAGTCGGTTAGAGTTTGGTACCAATGTTACAGAAAAACCGGACCAGAACCAAACAGCGCTCTGAGAGTTTGGAGTTACACTTTATTCACCGCGGCGGGCTCAGGGAAATGAATCCAAATTCTTAGCAAAGCTTCAAGCAGAACTTCCCTTTTTATGGAAGAGCCAGCCCTTTGTGCGCCTGCTGGCGGCGGCCTTGGAAACTACACAGTTCTTTCAGTTAAAAAATGCACCTGGCGTGGCATTGGGTGTATCTAGTCTCTGGCCTACAAGGTCAGACAGCCTTATTCAAGCAGGCTAGAAAGCAAAGTTACTTTTTCCGAATTAGATAGAGGCCGTCCAGAGAATAGCAGAGAATTCCAAACAGTAGTTTTACAGAATAGGGGTTTTCCTTCACACCAAGGAGGTCTAAGCACCTGACCATGACTGTTCATTGATCTCTAGGCCCGACAGGTGGTCAGTATTTGCCGTAGAAAAACCAGGTCTTGAGTGTTGGGAACCAAGTGACTGTTTATTTTGTAGGTGTGGGCTGGGAGGTGCCTTTAGCTGTGCCAGTGTCAATGGAGGAGAGGCCCCAGGACAGGCAAGAGGGAGTTCATTCTTCACAGCTGTCACACGTGGATGAGGACCCAACCGCCCCTTTAAGATAGTGAACCAAGTGGTCCTAGGATCGCCCCAAGTTTTCCTGGATATGAGTGTGGAGGTCCGCAAAGACCTCTCCATCATGTCTGTTGTTGGGGAGGTTTGGCCTGCAGGTGCCAGTGCTGGGAGCGCCATACACAGTCGTAGCTCGAGGCTGTCATCATTCTGGAGGCGGTTGCTTCCTCCAACGGAGGGAAAAGCCAGGAGCCCTTTTCAGAGTTACAAGGAAGGAGGTTGATGTCTGCTTTTAAAACCAAAGCACTTGTTTGCCGTTGCCCAAGGAAGGTACAGAGCAACTGCTATCAGTACTGCCCGGGATGGGGGGCGGGGGTGGAGAGTTTGCAGGGGAGGTGGGTGGTGCGGGCTGCCAGAGAGCCCTCTGCACATGGTGGATGGGACCATGCCAAAGGGAGGGAGCTCTGCTGCACCTGAGATTTGGTGACGACCAGCCACAGCTGAGAAACACAGAACCGGGGGGATAGGGGGACGGGTGTGTGTGTGGGGGGGACAGAGACGCAAACTGCACGGGTCTGGTGGTGTGTGCTTCCTTCTGTGATTGTTTCTTAAATGGTTTGAACTCCCTGTACTTCAGACACATCCAAGTTCAAATAAGAGGACAAAACCCCATTACGAAGCCAGCTCTAAAGGTCTTTCGGTTAACTGTGTTCTTGGTGCTGATATGGTCATCTAGCTCCTCAAGAAGTGACCTCACTACGCAGTTACCTTTGACTGGGGGACAGTCCTTCACACTCCTGCAGACACGCATGATCTGTGGCATCTCCATAGTGGTCGGCTTTCAGATACATAAAGAATATGTGTAGCCGAAACCGGTTTGGCTCAGTGGATAGAGCGTCGGCCTGCGGACTGAAAGGTGCCAGGTTCGATTCCGGTCAGGGGCATGTACCTGGGTTGCGGGCACTTCCCCAGTGAGGGATGTGCGGGAGGCAGCTGATCGATGTTTCTCTCTCATCGATGTTTCTAATTCTCTATCTCTATCTCTCTCCTTTCCTTTCTGTAAAAAATCAATAAAATATATTAGAAAAAAAAAGAATATGTGTAGACTTTATAGATTTCCCTTGCGTGTGATAAGATGCAAATGCCCTGTGATCGTGGTTTTAAAGTCTTTAAAAAATTTTTTTAGAGAGAGAGGAAAGGAGAGAGAGAAACATCGATGTGAGAGATGACCATCGATTGGCTGCCTCCTGCACACCCCCTACTGGGGATTGAGCCTACAGCCCAGAGCCTACAGCCCAGGCATGACGGGTGAGGGTGTGGCTCAGTTGGGTGAGTAAGTTTCATTCCATGCACCGAAATGTTGCCAGTTCAATTGTCTTAAGAACAAGCAGTAGGATTTACAATTTTACAGTTAGAAAAATTCTTACCCCCCCCCCCAAATATACATGCCCTCCCTGGGGTTATTTCTGGTATTGAAATATGAATAATTCTGTTTATTACTGTTTCTGTTTTCTGATGGTGACTCAGAGTTGATGTCATCATCACTATTTGTGTGTGTGTTTGCCAGGCTGTCTGGAGGAGGAAGGCTGGAATACAATTCTTTGTTTTTTGATCTCTTTAGACGTAAATGAAAATGGATGCTACTTCTTTGTTTTAAGCCAGAGACTCCAGCGCCTCCCTTTTTCTCATGATCATGAATCATAGGTTGTAGTATAATTTGCACAGGATTTAAAACATCCCTTAACCAACAGGAACATGTAACCTGTAACAAGCATTCGTTTCACCAGCAAAATGGTGACGCTGTGGCGAGCCTCAGCTTGAGGTGCGGTTCTCGTGTTCCCGAATGCATTATTCTTATGTCAGCTCTTAATAACCCCAGCGCTCCCAGTCCATTCACACCCTCCACGCACTAAGTGCCTTTTCACGGTGTTTTAGAAAGTGGAAGGACGGAACAGGTATTTTGCAGAAGATAAAACTGTAATAGTCATGTAAAGATGTTTACCTTCAGCGGTCATATGGGGCAGGCATATTAAAATGACTATGAAATATCATTTCACACTTATTAGATTAGCAAACATTGAATAGTCTCACAGTACAAGTGTGATGAAAACGAGCAGTAGAAACTACTGCCATTTAGAGAATGATTTGGTCTTGCTAATAAAATCCAAACCCAGTGTGGGACTCCTAGGTATACGCCCTGTACTATCTCTTAAACAGGTGCATAAGGAGATTGGTAGAGGAGGCTTATGCAGCATGGTTTGCAATAATAAAAATTAGAAGCCCCCTAAATGAATCTCAAAAAGGGACTGGATAATTAAGGTGTGGTATAAATTTGTTAGAACATAACAATTAAAATGAATGAACCAGATCTGTATACAGATACGTGGATGAATCTCTAAAACACCAAGTTAAATGAAAAAAACAAAAAACAAAAACCACAACAAACTATTTAAATGTGACATGTACTCATTATAGATTTTAAAAACATGTGGGACAAGACTGTATTTGGTGTGTGAATGTGTATGAACAACATGGAAATATGAGCACTTGGAGTAGAAGAGCCACGCCCCGTTCATGAGATTGGCTGTCTCTTGGGAAGGAGGGGAGGGAGTGGCCCCGGGAGGAGGGGGGAGGGGAGCGGTGCGAGGAGATTTCCTCGCTATCCCTAATATTACGTTTTAAAAACCGGAAGCAAGTGTGATACAGTGTTAATTGTGGCGCTGGTTTCATGATCCGTATTCTGTTCATTTTGTTTTTGTGTTATTTTTTTTTAAATTAAAAGATGGTAAAGCAAAGGTCTGCATCCCTAGGAGAGAACGCTGCAGTTCTCTGTATGAGAAGGGGTCCCTCTTTTATTGCTATCCCTTTAGCCAGTGATGGCTGCGAACTATGGTCATTTAACACTTGGGAGGGTGAGGCAGAGCGAGCTGCGCTCAGGGTGTTTTATTAAACTTCGTAGAGAATGCTGTCACAACGAGTGTTGCCCACCTGCTTGCATTTGTGGCCATGTCCCACTCTCCCCAGAAATTCACAGGCAGACTGCCTTTTGACGAGGCGTCACTGAGGTGGATAGCCGATGGTTCCAACCTGGCAACCAGGAGCAGGTGACGAAGTGCGTGCCATAGACAAAGCGAAGGCCTTATGTATTGCAGTCATGGAGACCAGCTCTCCTGCCCAGGGCGTTCTCACCACCACCAGGGGCTCAGCCATGATGAGAAGCTTCAGTAAGTTTCGCTACACTGACTGCAACATGTGACCATGGACCAGGGTTCTCTGCTAGTCTGAGCAAGTTTTATGCGGCCGCTACCCTCTAATTTAGTTCTGTCTGCCCCTAGGCAGCGGCTCAGAGCTTGGACTATAATCTGGGGATCGTGTGCTGGGCGTGCCTTTCATTAGTTTAGGTGAGTGGGGCACCATAGGTCAAAGACACCTCGCTGTCCTTGCTCTTAGTATGCCTTCAGGAAGCTGTTGTCTGTAGACAGACACTGCCCCCTGGCGTAAAGCGGGTGAAGCTTCGAATCTATGAGACACTCGGATTTCCATGGGGGTGGATAGGGGTGGATGGAGGTACCGGAGGCCTCTGGAGGTTTAGGGAGCTCCCTTGAGCCTGGAGCATTTCAAGAACTGGATGTGCCTTGGAAAGCAACTCGCCCAACACCTCTACAGCACGTCAACCAGGGCCACCCACAGCTGCTTGACATGTGCCTGACAGAGAAAGTACTATCTCCCAAGACAGCCCCAGAAAGTCACTAAAAATACGACGACAGGAAGTGTGACTGTGGCAGAAGAAGCACTAGGCTCCAACGCTGTGACAGTCGGCTGCAAGGTGGCCGATTGAACTTCACAGACGACCCCTTGTCCTCACCGCATCGTGGGAGTGGCTGGATCATAAAAGTTTAATTCATTTGTTTGCAAGTTCAGAATTTCTTAAAGGTGCCCAGTACCCAGCAGTGGGCATTGTGTCAGTGTTGAGCTTGAGGTTTTCAGAATACCAGCTTGCTTCCTCACCACAGTTAGACGCTGCCTTCCAAGGAAGAGCCATCCATCAAAGACACACACAACCTAAGAATCTTCTCTCTGACTTCCTTGACCCAACCCTCAAACAGAAGCTAACGTCTGCATTCATGGGGACCATGTGCTACTCAACAGATAGCGTAAGACTATAGGAAAAAGGGAAAATATAGGGGAGGGGCAAAATTACCAGAACACTACCACTGCAAACTAAAACATGCTCACCTTTTGATGTATGACCTGACAGACATTTTTATTACACAAATGTGTACATTTATCTTTTTTTTTTTGCAAAATGTATATTTTAACCTGATTTTGTTCATCTCAACGATATTGTGAATGCTTTGCTGAGCAAATATGTCTTTTTAATGGCTATAGCATAGTGTTCCAGTGTCTGGCTTCCTGTCATTTGCTTATTCAGTTCTCTTTTGTTGCAGATACAGGTTGGTGGTCTCTTTTTCACAGTTCTCAAACCCACACAGCCCATGCTTTGGGGTCATTCTTTGGCTCTGGCCTTCACTTCGCCCATTGAATGTTTACCACTCTTCTCAAGCCCAAATTTCTCCTCGCACCACTCCTCTCATCCTCCCCAGATGTTCTGTGTTCCAACTTTATGAGTGAAATCGAGGCTACTAGGTGTAAAGCTCCTAAACACCCGTTTACTTCAAAATTCGTTTTTTACCCTCACCTGTCATTATGTTTCGACACTGTTAAATAATGATACGAAATAATATTCCCCCAGGAAACAGCGCAGGCATTGCACGCGTGGGAGTGAAGAAAGGAGACATCAGCCTAGTCTAGAGTGGTTGGTTCATTGACTCAGAAAGAGGGCTGGCTGAGCTTGAGCTGAACTTTGAGGCTTGGATTTAGGGAGAAAAGGGAAGGTCATTTCAGGTGGAAAAACATGCGGTTGGAAAAAGAGTGGAAGAGGGAATAACCTGTACTCTTGCTACAATGGTGTGGCCCAAATCTGCAGCGTGGACCTCAGCAGAGCTTGTTAGAAACGCAGAGTCTCAGGTCCCTCCCCGGCCTCAGGGATCACACTGCACGTTAGCGTTTGGGAGACGCAGATACGCGCCGTTTGTGGCGCTGCTCCGTGTACTGCTGGCTGAAGAAACGTCGCATCACGCTTGACCCTCCGAATAGATTAGCTGGGTATGAATGAGTTAGATAAAGGTGTACCACCATGTGTCCATTCTTTCTAGAAGAATCCATGAAGTTTACTGAGGTTTCGATTTGCTGAAAGTTCACTAGAGCTGAGCTCCAGACTCAGGTTTACAGATTCCACGTTCTTTGCCCGCCCACCGCGCGGGGAGAATTGAATAGGCCGGCAGAAAGCCTGGGCGTGGGCGAGGCAGCAGCGGGGCCATGTGCTGGATCTGGAATGCTGGGCCTTTTGTTATTCCTCCAGTAATACGTTTTGACCAGAAGAGTTTCATGGGTGTCTCAGGGAGACTGGTCTGGGGGAGGGATGAGAGTCAGGAGGACACAAGCCTTAAGAGACACCAGTTATTCAGGACACAAGGGCTAAATTATTTTATTAAAATATGCTTTTATTGATTTGAGAGAGAGAGAGAGGAAGGGAGAGGGAGAGTGAAACATCGATATGAGAAAGAAACATCAGTTGGTTGCCTCCCATATGCACCTTGAAAGGGACTGTACCTGCAACCTGGGGATATGCCCTGACCGGGAATCAATGACACTCCACCAGCTGGGCCACACTGGCCAGGGCTAAATTCTTTTAAATTCCAAAGCTACGTAGTATTAGTAAGTCACCCCAAAATATTTATGGGATGCGCACTTTGTTCTGGGTAAGGGGCGTTTGGTCTGGCCTTTGTGATATGGTCTCGCCCATATAATGCTTTCAGTTGAGTCACTTAGATAACCGAGGACCAAGTGCCCGGAAGACTGACAATAATGTCAAGAATAAAATCGCCTTTGGTTTTTCCTGTTTCTTTTATTCTCGGAGAAAAGCTCTGGCCCCAACGTTTGGTTTTGCTATTAGTGTTGTCAATAACCTTGAATGAGTCACTAATCGCTGTGTCGCTCATCGTTCCTGCCACAACGTAAACATCCTACTCACCATGACTTCATAGATGAGATATTGTAATGAGATCATTATGGGAGAGTTTTCGCTTCCTGAGTATTAGGAAAGCTTGTAATGCCATTAAGTATAAAGTTACTTTTAAAACCTCCACTTTTTGAAACTTTTAAAATTTCAGTCCCCTAGCGCGTTTTAGTCACTCTTCTCGGTATAATTACACGGGGAGGGAGAGAGCCCCAGCCATCTGTGGCTCCTGCTCGCCTTCCCTGGAGGTAGCACTTGAGAAGATAATGATTTATTTGAGGTGTTGTTAGTCCCACTCCGAAGGAGAATGGATGGTGGGTTCTCATTGTGCCTCGAAGGCCCATCTGCTGATGGGTGCGATTCATTAGACAGGAATACGTGGGCACGCGTGTGCCTGGTCGTCATAGAGAAACAGCAGAGAAGAGTGAGGGAAGATTTATACTGGGGGGGCAGGTGGGGGTGAGCTCTGCGACACCGTCACAGTGGAGGAAGGGAAAGCTACCCCTGCATTCTGCGTGTAGGTGGAGCATCCCCGTGACTAGATGAGTGCTACACGTTTGACTTCCGATGACCGCATGACCCGTGTAGGTGGCTCTGGGGCAGAGGACCTAACGGTGATTTCTATGCAGTTTACGCATCACCTTTCACCTGTTCCTCACGGGGCCCCTTCCATGGCGTGTATCACACAGTGTCAGAGCTGCCTGCTGCCTGACTCCCAGACCTGTAGCAAAACCCAGCATGGCCCCACGTGTCCAATAAGACAGGCTGGTGCCGTTTTATGGAGGCTGCACGGCATAGAAGAGCTGCGCGTCACTGATCCTCCTGGTGGCATGAAGTCATGGCCCTGTGTGCTCAGTTGGGGTGCGTGTGTGCGCGCATGTGTGCATGGAGTGGGCAGCGGAAACCTTGTCAAGGGTGGTGGAGGGCAGACAACTATGTGCAGAGTAAACAGTGGTTAAGTCCAGTCAAAGGTTATAAAGGACTATCCCTGGGATTTTGGATTTCTTTAAATTGTATTGTAAGTTTTTATACTATATTTTAAAATATAACTTAGTCAAGTACATATTATGCTTACCTGCTTTAACAAAGCACTTTTGCTTGTGGGGTGTGTGTGTGTACACTGTTTTCGGAGACATTTAACTATGCCACAAAAAGTCCTCATGTTTAGATCATGAATTCAAGGCCAAGAGACTCCTGGCCGCTGGTGACTGCTGTCTGATAGAGGCTACAGTGTGGAGGAGGGGAGTGGGCATGTCAGTCTTTAGATCAGCAAGGGATGTTTCCCCTCCTCCCACGGTGTGAGCCAGCGATGTGCGGCATCCTCAGCGTGCAGGCAGAAACCCGTGGAAAAGCGGCAGGTGCTTGACAAGTGGGCTGCTGATGTCTGGCCAGTAGTCCATCTCGAAGCTCCCTTTTAACGCCTTTCTCCTTCGTTTCTCCTGTGTCTCGTTTCTGTGCCTCATAAACCCACAAAAGCCAGAAACAGACGTCTCCAGCTCTGTGAGCTTATGGCTGGCGTTCCCTGCATCGATGGTTTTGTGTGTTTGCTCCCCCAGCTCTACGTGGCCACGGAGGCCATCCTCATCGCGCTCGTGGGGGCCACACCCTCCTACCGCTGGGACCTGGCCGAGCTCCTGCCGAACCAGAGCCACGGCAGCCCGTGGGCGGGTGAGGACCTGGCGCTGGGGGACTGGCTCCTGACAGCCAACGGCAGCGAGGTGCGCAAGCACGTGCACTTCAGCGGCAGCTTCACCTCCATCGCCTCCGAGGTGAGCCTGGGGCGGGGAGCAGCGGAACAGAACCCGGCCATGTGATCACTAAGCCAAGGCGTCGCCTTGTCCAGACGGAACCGCTTTTTTGTCTTGTTGATTTAAATTTCAGCCACATCTGCAGGTAACCGTCTGGTGAATTTGAGAGTTAAAGGAGGCTGTTCTATGAAAGCATATTCTTTTTCCTTCCGTCTACAAATGGGAAAAGCACGCGTCTTACCAAGTTAGTAAGCTGTCAACTCCAAAAGAGCTGTACTTCGATGCTAGTGCCCTTTGGAAAGGTGACGTGAAACGTCCATGTTTCTTTATTACAGACACAGAAATTAACAAAGTAGCGAGAAATGGAATGACCCATCGGCAGCGTCCATGGTTCATGCTGAAGTCCAGTCCCGTGGGTAGGCCTTGCGGGGCACCTTGACTGTACAACCTCAAGTACAAATGTGCCACCTCGTGTGGGCAGGAAGCCTTACGTTCAAGTGGGGCTTTGCTGGCTAAGGTGGTTCTTACAAGGACAGTCCCTCCTGAGCCAGCCAGAGGGAAATACGCTGAGGCGGACAGCTTGGTGGAGAGAAACCCTGGGGCGAGACGGGCCGGGCTCCTGCTCACCTGGAAAGCACCCGTACTGGTTGTTAAAATGCTAAAATAGTGTGCCCTTTGCCTGCTTCCCACAGCTACCCGTTTGCTCACCGCCTTCCTGGAAGTCCTTCCCCCCATTCTTTTTTTTTTTTTTTAGTTTTTATCATTGTGTATTGAATTTTGTCCTATACATCAATTTACCATTTTCTACATTAATTGTAACGATCGTGTGATTTTTCATCCTTAGCTTCTAGCATGGTGGATTATACTAATTAATTTTCAAATATAGAACTAGCCTTGAATCTCTGGATGGCATATAATTATTTTCATATATTGCTGAATTCTATTTGTTAATATTTTGCTAAGGATTTTGGCTTCTATATTCATGATGGATATTGGTCTGTTGTTTTCTTGTACTATCTTTGTCTGGTTTTCGTATCAGGGTAATACCAGCTTCATAAAATGCATTAAGAAGGGTTTCTATTTTCTGGAAGAGACTGTACAATTGGTGTCAATTTTTTAAACATTTGGTAGAATTCTTCATTGAAATAATTTTGACCTGTAGATTTCTTCTTGTGGAGTTTTAAAATTATGAATTCAATTTTCTTAATAACTATAGGGCTATTTAAATGCTCTGTTTTGTATTGTGAGTTATAGCAGTTGGGCTTGTCAAGGAATTGGTCCATTTTATCTAAGTTGTCAAATTTATATGTGTAGAGTTGTTCACACACACACACACATATACACGCAAAGGAATACTGCTTAGCCATAAAAATAATGAAATCTTGCCATTTGTGGCCACATAGATGGACCTAAAGAGTATTATGCTAAGTGAAACAAGTCAGACAAACACAGGTACCGTATGATTTCACTTACACTTGGAACGCAAAGAACAAAACAAACGGACAAACAAAGCAGAAACAGACGCACAGATACAGAGAACAGACTGATGGCTACCAGAGAGGAGGGGGCTGGGAGAGTGGGTCAAAAGGGGAAGGGACTTAAGAGGTACCAGCTTCCCGTTATGAAGTAAAGAAGTCACGGGGATGCCATGTGCAGCGTAGGGAATGCAGTCAGTAATTCCGCAGTAACCGTGCAGAGAGAGGCGCTCACTAGGCTTACGGTGATGATCACACCATGAGGCGTATAATCGTCGAATCACTGTGTTGTCCACCTGACTAACAATATTTTATGCCAGCCATACTAATTAAAAAAACAAAAACAGTAAAAGTTTAACTTAGAAAAAAATTTCTCAAGCCCAAATAAACATATAGGTTTCCTGAAATAGCAAAAAAATAACAAAAGAAAATGAAATGAACGCTGACTCTGCTGCTCAGGGGCTGCCTGGGTGTTCAGATCCCAGCAGCTGCCGCCCATGTGTTAACAGCATCGCCCCGTCTCCACTCGGAGTGTATTCAGGCAGATCCAAGGAGAGCTCGTCTGCTTTGCGTTTCAGTGCAGAATCTCATGTTCCCCCCACGTCATTTATTTTATTTCCACGTACAGGTGAGGTGCCCCCACCTCCACGCGCCATCCCCACTCCCAGTGTGTGAGTGACACGTGTGTCCACACGTTCTATCTCTGCCTTGGACGCCGGAGCCCTAATTGGGTGACCTTGCAAGTCCTGGAGTGGTTCCAGGAGGTGGGATGGGTGGCTCCCGAGTTTCCTGCCGCCACCAGAAATGCTGGAGCTGGCAGAGAAACGGCGGCAGAGGGAAGAGTAACGAGAACGGTGATCCCTAGCAGCAGGGCCAGCAGGGCCGGGCCGTGGCCACAGAGCCGCTCCGTCCGGTTCACCTTTACTGCAGTGCAGTCCCAAACCCAGCCCCCGCCCGCTTTCGTAGCGCTCACTCCATTCTGATGACCTCTCCGGTGTTTCAGTTGCTCCTCAAAATCCCCAGAGTGGCCATATGGAAGCTGGTACCAAACTTGTCATTACGTTGGTAAATACCCTTAATGCACAGTCTGTGGCACATAGATCATCTATGCTGCTTCCTGAAATTATTTGCTATAAAATTAGAGTTAAAAAAGCAAGTATAAAGTCTCGTAGGAACTTTTAAAAGTAATTATCCAGATAGAGCCTGCAGAACTCTATAGTTTGAGATGGTGTTAAGAGTACTCATTTTATATTTATTTACTTAGTATTTATTTTATTTTTTATTGTTGACACTATTACGGATATTCTTCATCCTTCCCCTCCTTTGCCCACCTCACCCAGCCCCCACCCTCCGCCCTCCCCTGGCCTTCGCCACCCTGTCGTCGGTGTCCGTGGGCTGGACTGTGCATGTATGTTCTTTGGCTGCTCCCTTCACCTTCTTTCATCCAATCCCCCCCCCCCCGCTGACATCTGTCAGTCTGTTCCATGGATCCCTACCTCTGTCTGGTTCTATTTTGTTTGTCAGCTTATTTAAAACTCTCACCTGCCCCTTATTACATTCAGGTCAGGCCTTGCAGGAGTTATTCATGGAGGGTTTGGGGAAGGGTGAATAGAAGGTTATGTAGATATGATTAACTTGGTATTAATGCAAAAAAAACCCCTCTAATTTAGGAGTCTTGACTATTTTTAAATGAGCTAATAGCCATTGGGGTGAATTGATGTAGCAAATTGCTGTCTGCCGTATTCACATTACTCCCCGAGCTCTGACTCATTGAGAAAGGACCAAATATCACGGAGACATGCAATTATCATGCTTAATTAATGTTTGCAACCAAAAAGAGTCAGGCTGGAGTCTTCAATATCATGGTAGATGTAACAACTGAAATTGACTGATTATTATCTTGAGATTAATGTATTTTCCCAAGTCATACCCTGGGGTCAAAAGACAGAATAGTAAAACTATTGAAAAATTGACCGCAATAATTGCTTGAGGGGCTAATTTTTTAAACATCTTGCTTCCCTACGCCTGTGCTTCTGACTGTTCTAGACTGCACACTTCACCCAGTAAGTGGTAATTCCGAGTGACAACTGCACCGAGATGAAGCAAGTTAGTTAATCGCCATGAAATTGTTCCTGAAACACCCTGTCTGAGTTCTTCCTAATCACAGGAGGCCTCCGAGCCCCCGATTTTCTCCCGAAGTGAGATTTTTCCTGCCCCAAACTGGGAATATTTTGGGGAGTAATACAGGACAGTGAGGGAACGGAGTGCGTTGGAATTGTTACCAGGATTCTTCCGAATATTTCCCAGAACAGCCCCCAGCTGGGCGTGGGGAAGCTGCTGTGTCCGAGCCCCGCAGCCTCGATATACTGACAAGCAGCCAGTGGCTGTGGCACTCACAAGGTGGCTCACCGTGGCTAACGCAGTAGAGAAGTTCGGGTGTCCAAGCTTCGTTGTACGGTTGTTTTTTTCGTAGCTGACTCAGTCCACCCATCTTTCCGGTGACCTACATGTCTCTCCTGTTCTTCCTTCCTCCAGTGGTTCCTGATCGCCAACAGGTCGTACAAAGTCAGCGCGGCCAGCTCCTTCTTCTTCAGCGGCGTGTTTGTGGGCGTGATCTCTTTCGGGCAGCTTTCCGATCGCTTTGGGAGGAAAAAGGTCTACCTCACAGGTAACCCACCGGAGTGTTCGTGAACCGAATGAGGACACGTTTCCCCGAGGTTCCGGGGAATGGCCATGTGGACGAGGAACTGTTTTTCATTACACTGGCAGCCAGCGTGGATTCCGGCCAAGGTTTTCAAGTGCCCAGCAGAGATGGCAAAGGCCAGATATTTGCGTTGGAAGCTTTTCAGAGATGATGGTGTTTTCTGTCACCCCCAAATTCTTATTTATGCCGTTCCTAAGGAGAGCAACAATTGAGACAGTATTCTAGGCCCATTTCCTTCTATCTTGTATTGTTGATTCATTTTGAATGGGCTCTACAGGACTCAGCATAGCTCTCTTGACAAGCTGAGTATGAGCTAGGGTTATCTTTGTCTATCTATCTATCTATCTACACATGCATATACATATATATATATATATTTCAGAGAGGAAGAGAGAGAGGGAGAGAGAGATGGAAACATGAATGATGAGAGAGAATCTTAGAGAATCACTGATTGGCTGCCTCCTGCACACCCGCTACTGGGGATCAAGCCTGTAACCTGGGCATATGCCTTTGACTGGAATCGAACCTGGGACCCTTCAGTCCACAGGCCAACGCTCTAGCCACTGAGCCAAACCAACTAGGGCTGAAACAGAATTTTAAAAAAATTACCAGCATTTTTGATCGACAGAAATCAACCTGTGACAGAGAAAGAAAAGCTCAGTGTTTGTTTATGGTTTATAAGAGAAACCTTTTTTAAAACAAACCGTCAGAAATTTCAGCGTGCACAGATTTATGTTTGCAAACTAATGAATAGGATTGTTTTCTCCCACCAGGTGCTGTTTCGTTTGTGGGTCACTGAATGCTGTTCCTCTCTCTCTAGGTCTTGCGCTTGACATCTTATTTGCTATTGCGAATGGGTTCTCCCCCTCATACGAGTTCTTCGTGATGACCCGCTTCCTGGTGGGCGTGATGAATGGAGGGATGTCCCTGGTGGCCTTTGTACTGCTGAACGAATGTGTGGGCGCCGCCTACTGGGCACTCGCAGGTACTGCTGGGTCCACGCAGATGTGGAGGTGGTGAGCGGCTTCTGAAAACTCTGCAGGGAACCAGTTTAACCCTGGAGTCTAAGGATGCACTTGGACTGGAAGTGCTCTGTCCAACCGTTAGATTTGCAGTCCTGACCTTGAAGGAGTCACTTGAATTCCACTGTAGAAAGTCGGCCTCACAGACGGCGGGCGCGCTTGGCCCACCCTCACAGAGTGCCCCCAGATTGTTGGGAAAGGGTCGGTTTCCCTGAAGGGCATTCACTGCCCCCTCGCTGCCAGACCACTCCGATTATTCCTGTTCTGTTGCAACAGTGGAACCAGAGCATTGCCAAACTCACGGTAGAATTAGAGCGAGTGTGAGAGAGTTCCCGGAAAGCCCGCCCACTGACCCGCACCCAGGACAGCAGGATTCTGACAGCACCTGGAGCTCTTTTGAGATCCGGGCCGTCCCCAGGGTTCTGTCCTTGGCCCTCAGGTTCCAGCTGGTTTCTCTCCAGCAGTCGTGCACGCGGCTGCGGCTGCGGCTGCAGATAGGCTATTGAATGGCAAGAGGGTGGGGAAAAGCTGAGTGCTCAGCAGCAGGGGATGGATTGGAAGTGGCCTCATTGTTCACAGTAAAAACAGTATTGGAAAATTACTCTTGATTACAAAATACTGTTTGCAGTACGTCCAAAATGCTAAGTAAAGTAGTTACAAAAAAGTGTAAGCATAAACCTAAAACATCCTTTTTGTTGTTGTTGTTAATCCTCCTCCAAGGATATTTTTCCATTGATTTTAGAGAGAGTGGAAGGGAGAGGGAGAGACAGAGAGAGAGAGAAACATTGATGTGAGAGGGACACGTTGATCGCTTGCCTCCCTCATGCGCTCTGACCAGGGCCAGGGGTCAAGTCTGCAACCAAGGTACATGCCCTTGACCGGAATCGAACCTGGGACCCTTCAGTCCGCAGGCTGGCGCTCTATCCACTGAGCTAAACCAGCTAGGGCTGGAGCTTATGTTTTCATCAGGAGGGCAGAACAGATTTGAGGTCATTTCAGAAATCGTAAGTACAGTGAAGAAGAGGTCTCATCCTGTGGCCGCTTCTGTCTGCCGACACTGTTGTCAGTGGATGTTGGCACTCGGAACCAATCCGAGTGACAGAGGCCTCATTCTTGGGGACCAGGTGCTCTCGGGTGCGCTGTAATGGACCTGTAATAGCTATTGATTATCTTGCATTTCCAGGGAAATCACACTCGCCCATTCCCCTGCGTATCGGGCCACATGTTCTGAACACTGAGCATCGCTCTCCTTTGGTTCCCCTTTGCTCACCAGGGCCCACAGTATACATGCCGTTATTTTTAGTTACCGCTTGATAATCTACGAACAGAATAAAACATTTGTTTTACAGGATTTTTGTAGAGATTTTTTGTAACAGGTTCAACAAAGCCCATTGCTTTGAGATGCCCACAGAAGCTCACCTTTCCCTAGAAGGGCGATAGGAGAGAGGAACGTAGGCAATGCAGTGTCACCAGTCAGACTAACCAGGTCTGGGTCCCGGCCCTGCCACCCGGCTCTGCCACCCGCAGCACCCGACCGTCTGAGCTCTGTCCTCACTCCATAGACGGCTAATGATGGTCCCTGCGGTCTAGGGCAGTATATGCAGAAGGCTGACTGCTCAATAAGTCGTGGCTATTATATAAATAGTAGCTACTTCTGGTACTGTCAGTGATAGTAGGTATGGAAAGCGTGACAGAGGAATAGACTTTGCAAGTATATTGGACAAGCCGGTGGGTTTAATACCCACCCAGCATTTCTTTTAAAAAATACGAGTTTCTTAACAATCCTGTGGTTGGTTTTTTTCCCTATTAGTGTGCTGACAATAATCCATGCTTCATGGCGCTTATATTCTACTTGGGCGAGATAGACAAGAAAATAAATATGAAGTGTCATATCTGATGGTGATAAATTAAATCGGGGAGGGCAAAAGGGAGAATTGGGAGGTAGGTTGTGATTTAAGATAAGGATTCCAGGGGCAGCATCTGTGACGAAATGAAGTCCCAGTATTGCACTAATCTCATGACCTAACCACCTCCCGGTCGTATAGCAAACAATGTTTCCAAGCCTGGGCCACGGATCAGGCACGTGCCAGTCCAACAGGCACAGCCTTCAAATCCGCCTGGGCCACGTGGGGTGTATATTTTTCATCTGCCCTTCCCCACTTTTCACTCGGTTGCTGGCCTCCCTTCCAGTTTATCGTCTGAGGCTCGATATTTGTGTAGGTTTCTCTTTCCCGCCGACATCTCACGAGGAAGGAGCTGGCTCTATGACTTGGGTTGGGAATGGTCTGCAGACGGGGCCTCCCCAGTCACAGGTCTCTCTTCCCTGAACCAGGGTCGATCGGCGGCCTCTTCTTCGCAGTCGGCATTGCCCAGTGCGCCCTGCTGGGGTACTTCATCCGCTCCTGGAGGAGCCTGGCCGTGCTGGTGAACTTGCAGGGGACAGCGGTCTTTCTCTTATCTTTGTAAGTAGTTCCCTCTCACAGAGTTTAGGCTCAGTAAGCAGAAGGAATGCCTTCAGAGGATGCGGGTCAATGAGCGGCATTATTCCCTTGCAGGAATTCGCCTGCACGGACTCGGGTGAAGAACTAAATTCCGCAAGCGCTCCCATGCTTGGCAGCTTAAATTAATTCAGAATGCAGGTATCCCTTGTTTAAAGTAACCTCTCCAAAAACTGCATTTTAGCCTTCAAATGATGGCATCGGGGTCCAGTTTCTTTTTAACCTGATGCCTCAAACTTAAAGATCTTCCGGCTGGATCACAGCGTGGGCTGGGTGTGCGACAGAATAGGATTTTTAAAAGATCTATTTTTTATATAAAAGATCTATTCATAGTAATATATAATGTCAACGATTTACCTTACAGATGAGCATCATTTCAGAGCCTTTGCGTGTGGATGCGGGAGGAATCCTTAGCTAAGGTGCATGGGCTCAGCAGAGTAAACGGACGAGCCCTGGTCAGGGCAGGGTTTACGAGCGACTCACCCACAGTGTTACCTTGGTGCTCTTGACCGTAAAGGCCAGCCACCAGCCTCAGCTGCTTCCCCAGAAGTGTTCAGGGACTTCTGAAAAGAAAGAGTTTCTCTGGAGGAGTCAGACACCCAATTTAATCATCAAAACCTTTGGGCTAACTGCGATGTTCAGGCCATGGTCCCAGCTCTCTTCCGTGGCAGACAGTGAGGGATAGCTGTGGTAGAGTTTTCACTCACCTAGATCTTTAACCTAGCAGCTCTTTATTCAGGTTCAAAAGCAAGTACGGAAATGAATAGAGTAGAAATAGTTGACCTCTGTTTAAAGTGGCCCATTTACTAAAGACTTAATCAGGCGGTGTACATAGCACCTCACCTGTGCCCAGGGCAGCTGATTCGACAGATGATTGGCACACATAACGCCCAACAGAACAATATTTTACTTGACCATTTACTTGTGTGTAAGTAATAATAACCAAGTGGTAATGCGGACAGAGGTAGAGGGATTTTTCAGGATCTTGTAGAAGGCCCCAGGTCCCGCTTTTGTTGACAGTTCAATGTTGTACACGAATATTCCCTCCCCAGTAGCAGAGCTCCTGGGAAAGACCCTGCCTCTGTTTCCATAGTCTTTCCTCTCTGCACCTGCCACCCTGGGGGACAGAATGAGATGGCTCCATAGATGGCCCTTGATGGACTGGCTGTCCAGGAAGCTCCGAATTCTATGGCGTTTGTTGCCAATTCACTCCCCTTGCTGACAGGCACCTTCAGTAGCCAATGTGATTTACACACGTTTCATTTTAGGCCAATCAGGGCACATTAGATCCAGAGGTACTTGATGTTGTGTTTAGTAAACAAGGCTTTGTGCTCCTGCCACCGTTTTGTCTTTGAAAAGTCCTCTAGAGGTGAATGCAGAACTGGGAGGAGAAGACATACGTGCCCGGCCGGCGTGGCTCGGTGGTTGAGGGTCGACCTATGAACCGGGAGGTCATAGTTCGATTCCCAGTCAGGGCACATGTTGAGGTTGCGGGTCCCAGTGTGGGGCGTGCCGGAGGCAGCCAGTCAATGATTCTCTCTCATCATTGATGTATCTCTCTCTCCCTTCCTCTCTGAAATTACATATATAGACGGGTCTTAAAACTGTTGGAAGATATCAGTGGCGCTATCAATGTCCAGTGCGTTGTGCTGTAGTAGAAAGGAACTGGAAGTTAATAAGGAAGTCACTTTTGTTTCATAAGATCTTGGGGGGGGGGGGAGGGATTCAGGAAATGTCCTCAGATGCTTTGAATATTTTGAAGCAGTAAATGCTCAAAAGTAACTGAATAGTGATAAACTCTGTTTAACTTTTATGTGTGGCCTTCAAATAATCTCTGCCTTCATGGTCACATATCACTACCTTTAAAACACTTTGTACAAATTTATTTTCTCTGATGAGATAATAAAGATTTTTATCTTCTTTATGGGGCTTTTCGAGAACTGAAAACGCCTGCTATCTCCACAGTGTTATTCCAGCAACACCTGGCTGTGGTTTAGAGCCATAACTCTGACCCGTGCTTCAGGAGGCATTGGCAGTATTTAGTGCTATAGTCTGACCTTGCCTTCGTATTAAATGGTCTTAAACGTGACCGCACACCGCTTACCGGTGTCACTGCTATTTGGGAAGCGGGGTCTAAGTTCCCATTCAGAGAGTAGATCACCGCTTAGCCCGGGCAGCTGTTGAGTCGCCCGCCCTGTCTTCCCTGTGTCTTTGGGAGCGTCGGCTTTAGGCCTGCGGTGGAGTCCGCGGTGGTGAGGGAATCGAGCGCAGCCTGGGTGAGCTGCCCCCACCTGGTCACGTGTGCCTGTGTGAATATACAGCCTTTCATGACGTCTCTTTCAGATTCATTCCTGAATCACCTCGTTGGTTATACTCCCAGGGTCGACTGAGCGAGGCGGAGGGGGCTCTGTACCTCATTGCCAGGAGGAACCGCAAGCTCAAGTGCACGTTCTCACTCACTCACCCGGCCAACAGGAGCTGCCAGGCGTCGGGGAGTTTCCTGGACCTGTTCCGGCACCGGGTCCTCCTGGGGCACACGCTGACCCTGATGTTCATCTGGTAACTATAGCCGTGTGTGTGTGTGTGTGTGTGTGTGTGTGTGTGTGTGTGTGTAGCGTGCACCAAGGGAGAAAACTTCCCAGAGGACAGAGGAGGAAACCCCAGAGGGCAGGAGGTGGTGATGTAATAGTACCTTGGTTGTTTCCGAGCAAGTGGCGATGCCACACAGGGTACAGCCCAACCACAATGTGCCCTCCCACCGCTCGATGCCAAAACCAAAGCCTATTTAGAAACACTTCCGTTTCTGCTATGCTTGCTTGTTTTCCTTCTTTAAAAAAAATTGATTTCAGAGAGAGGAAGGGAGAGGAGAGAGAGGAACATTGGCGGGACTCAGCACCCCCCGTGCAGTTCAGTGAATGAAGGGGTCAGCCTCTCTGAAGCTGATCTTCAAGTTTGGTTTATTCCAGCCCACCTCTCAGCGTGCTCTCGGCATCAGTGTACATGGCAGTGAAGGTTCAGGGCGGTTCCGTTTAAAGGAGAAGTTGTGGCGAGGGGAGGAGTGGATGGCAGTGCGTGTGGTGTGTGCCGTGTGTAATGGTGTGCATTCTGCTGGCACCATAGATGTTATCTGGTCCAGCGCTGGGTGTCGACATCAGGTTTACAGGCCCGGAGGACTGTGTGCTGTGGTCTGTACATGTTGACCGTGAAGGCTGCAATCATGGGGATAAAGGATCATTTTATAGGAACGTGATCGTGGGTCCAAAGCTAAAGGGAATGGGAGGATCAGGAATAAGAAGCCATGGCGATGTTTTTCTACATCAGGATTCTCTTTACTGGCTCACCTAGCACTGGCCGCCGCCTGTGTCCCGGCGCCGGTGGCGTGGCACAGATGCTTGGCACGTCGCACGAAGGACACGGGCGCAGAGGCGTGGAGATGACGGGAACCGTCAACAGCACAGCCTGACAACACAGCTGCTAGTCTGAGATGCTCCCTGTTGTAACTACTCACAAAGCACGGGCAGATGCCTTGGGCTTCACACACTCTCCCTGTGTGTATCCCATACACAGACCAGCCTCGAAGGAGCCCCTACTTCTTGGGGCGTACTTACGCCTTGTTTTTAATGTTTTATTTTTTCAAGGCATATTAACTTTGGGGTTCTGGCCTTCAGGGGGTAAAGCATAAACAGGTGAAAAAACAAACAGACTGGACTTAGAGCCCGGGGAGCACGTCCTTGCTTATATCATTTCTTACACAACCAACGGGACTGTTCGCAAATGAAATTCTCTCCTCCTGGCTCAGAACTGTAAAATCCACGATAACAGAGACGTGTCCTGGTTCTCCCGGAAGGTGCTAGAAAGCTCTGGATCCTTCCTGTGGTCCCCGCCATTAAAGACTGCCCCCTGTGATTACTCCCTGTGTTAGCATCTGTCTCTGGTCTTACCTCTCTCAGTGGTGCCTTTTTGAATGGTTGCTTGGCGCCCTGAATATACTGTTAATGATTGTGCAAGCATTCTAAATTTTGTTTGGGGCCCATAACGAGGATTGCAATGATTTTAAACACTGTCGTCACTCATCCCAGTGACCGGCTCTGCCATCAAGGAAACAAGCAAGCGAGTCCACCTTGGGGCCGAGGCTTCCTTGCCCACGTCATCCCCTCTGTCACCCCCAGCTGGTGACTAAATTCCTCCAGTGTCCTGAGCCGGCTCTGCTCACTCGCGCCCTGGTTGCTACCGTCGCAGCCTGGTTTAGATGGGCGTGTGCTTCATGGCTGGGAGTCCTTCCCGGGATTTCTGTTTTCCATGCAGAGCAGACACGCACGAGCACCGACAGCACGTTAGGAGCAGCATCATGGAAGGGCAGAGTCTCTACGGCAGGTAGAAAGGATTTTAAAATATTTCAGAAAACTGCATGGGTCCAAATTGACTTGAGAGCAGGTAGGACTCTGAGTTAGGAGCTCCCATGCTGTGTGGTCAGGTTGGGCTTTGAAAGCTTCCCTTCATGTCCACATCTCGCAGCTCGTGTCCTCTGTTCGGGCAAAGTGCGAGGGGACAAGGGAAACGGACAACTCGGTGGCACCTTGCGTCCTTACCTGTGATGTCCTGGCTGCCACACTGCTCGTGGCCCTTAATACACGCGTGACAGCTCTGCCCAGCAAGAAGTCACGGAAGTAGCTGCTGCCCGGGCTCACTGGCCAGAGAGGCATGAGCACCAGGCAGCCCAGCTGCAGGCCCTCCCTCCCCCTCTCTACCTCCCCCTCCTCAGGCCTTCTCCTTGTTACTCTCGTGCCCAGTCTCCGTTGCCCTGGGCACTTGGGCTCCGCTGCTGTTGGCAGGGATGGGAAGAAAGCTTTCCCTTTCTCTTTGATCTCATCAGAGCCGCAGCTCATTAGACTTTGAGGAAAACCAGAGGAAGCCCGTGAGAACTTCCCCGTCATAAACACTTGTCAGAGCGAATGGTGACGTCATGACACCTGGCGACCCTCCACAGCCCGGTGTGTCACTGCGTGCGGAGGATGCACGGTTTACAGAACGTGTGCATGTGTCCTGTGGCCTCGTGTCGGGGGGAGTTATGTTTGTTCTGCTCTGTTTTGCTTTAAGAATGCAGTTTCCTGGACACAAACGTTGCCGTGATTCCCTTCCCTGTGGTTGAGGAAGCCCCGACCTGCAGCTTCAGGGCGGGGCCTTGGCGTAGCGCCTGGCTCCGTGGTTCCTGGGAAGGGGAGGTGGGCTCAGGGCCGGGGACAGCGCCTGCCACCTCAGAGGTGTTTCAGCAAAACAACTTTAAAATATATACATATTTCAGAGGAAGGGAGAGGGAGAGAGAGATAGAAATATCAGTGATAATTGAGAGAATCATTGATCGGCTGCCTCCTGCACGCCCCACACTGGGGATCAAGCCCGCCACCCGGGCATGTGCCCTTGACTGGAATCGAACCTGGGACCCTTCAGTCCACAGGCTGATGCTCTATCCACTGAGCCAAACCGGCCGGGGCAGCAAGACACCTTTTCAAAGGGCCGTTCCCCAGGGGGGTCATCTGCCTCCACCATCCCCTGGTCACTTCTCTCCTGTTCTGTGTGTGCAGCACATGCACCTGCTGAGTGCTGGGTGGGGCTGAGGGCCTGGCGGGGGTTGCAGTGCAGTCATTTCTGGCCCCCAGGTGACACTGGCGACCCAGTCACTTCTCAGCCCTCATCCTCAACACCACTCGCTGTCGGCTTTCCTCTGGGACTTCTTTTCTAGAGTCATTTTGATAATCTCACAGCAATTGCCTAAAGCCAGTGTTCTATCACTTGTGTTAAATAAAGTAAGACAGGAGTCCCTGTCTGCTATTCGGTGCAGAAATGCTGGTGACGGCACAAACCAGGTCTTTTCTCTCTCAGCAGTCCACGCCTTTGCTTCGATTAGCATCTAGACAAGTGGTTTCCAAGGCCCTTTATTCTTCGTCTTCTCCTCGTTCAGAAATTTAGATCAGGATGGCAATGTTAGCGGGAGAGTTGGACCCATTGCGGAGGCAGATCGCAGTCTACTGAACTGGCATTGGGATCCCCGGCAGATTCTCATGAGTGTTCCCTTCTGTCCCTTCCCTCCTCCTGCAGGTTCGTGTGCAGCCTGGTGTACTACGGCCTGACTCTGAGTGCCGGTGACCTGGGCGGGAACCTCTACGCCAACCTGGCCCTGTCTGGCCTCATAGAGATCCCCTCCTACCCTCTCTGCATCTACTTGATTAACCACAAGTGGTAAGTATGGATGAAGATTGAAGTGTACCACCCCCCCTCCCACCCACACACACTCACATGTGTAAGTCCCTAAGTATGACTGTCTTTGCCAACATACAGTATCTGTTAATTATACTGCAGTGGTTAGAATTCTTTTCTGACTGAACACAGTCAGGATTCATGTTTTGTACAGTGTCTCTAGGCTTTCATGTTTCCGAGTGTTTGTGTGGGCTTGCAATCCAGGGTTGAAAGGCGTCATGTCCTGACGGCTTTGGAGTCACCTCTGTGTGACTTGGTCGTCCCAGCAGCGGGACTGGTGCCTCCGTGCAGATGGAACTAGAACCCCACCAGCCTCATTGCTGTCATTTAGTTCAGGACAAAGAGCTGAAGGGACTGAAAGGTGTTTGCTACATCTAAGACCCACGTGACTTGGTTGAGGGGAAGAATATAGCCTGTTCTGCTGCTCCTTGTTAGTGGGCACAGTTTGGAATACTTGTTAAACCTCTTCTGTAGAGCACCCTTTCCTCTTTTTTTCTCAGATCACTCCTGTCATGGAGCCCCTGGCCAGGGCAGCTAGCAGTCCCGCTAGTGTGAGCTGGGAATCCGCTGGCCTGTGCCACTTCTCATTCTCCAGAAACCCAGGCCCCCTGTTCCCAAGCAGCACTCCTCTCGCCTTGCAGTTGGCGCTGGTGCAGGGAGAGTGGGCGCAGCACATTGGGAATGGGGCGGGGGCCTGGGTGCAGCTCAGTTGAAGGCTTTCTCCGCTGCCCACTCTGTTCATGAAGAAGCTTATGGTCATCGTGGTCTAAGAGCGGGTTAGGCAGCCAACTCAGAGATAGAGATCTGTCCCAGCGTCCCCAGCACCCTCCTTTGCGCTGCTCTGGCTTCCTGTGCGTGCCTCTGGCGGCCGCTTAAAGTGTCCTCAGAACGCTGTCCACGAGGGCATCCTAGGTGTCTGCATCCCCAGTGCCTGCCTAGCGTGGGACCTGTTGCTTGAAAGCTGTTGATGCTGACTCTTAAATTACGCCAGGTGCCCGGAGACTCACGTCCTTCCTGGCCTCCCAGCTCCTACCACCAGGGTCAGGATTGAAGTCGGGGACAGACGGAAGGGCTGCTGCTTTGGGGTCAGGCAGGCCGGAGTTCAAATCCAGGCTCAGCCGTGTGTCAGTCCTATGACCTTGACAGGTCACCTCCCTGAGCCCCCATGTCCTCATCCTTCAAGGAGGGATTATAGCATCCCCCTGGTGAAGGCGTCATGAAAATTACAGGTAACATTGCATTTCCTCACAGAGGACCTCGCAAGCTGCAGCCCCTAGAAAAGGGGGCTTACTGATCCGAACATCTTTCTCCAAGTCTAGAATTCTTACTTGAAAACTGCTTCTCCCAATAAATGAGCAATAAATGTCACTTAATTCTGACCCGCCAACAAGAAAACTTTTTGTATTTTTAAGAGGGAGAAAGGACAGTGTTTAACATGTTAACTGCTTAAGATTCAAGTACCCAGAAATTGAAATGAGCTATAGGACTCCTATGAGCTACAGTGAGCAGCAAAATAGGCTATATTTTCTGTGTTTTAGCTCCATTCTCTGAACGATGGGGAGTGGAACACACAGTACAAGCCTTGTGGTTTATTATGAGGATTAAGTAAGGTCATAGGTAGGAAGCCTTTAAAACAGTTCCTGGAACGTAGCACACACACAAATAGACAGAATGTTTTTTCCCCCTTACACGTTATTCAGTCCTGCCGCCCTGCAACTTTCCCTTTGTCTTACGATGGTTACTTATTTTTTCCCTGGGCAGTCACAGGAAAGGATGAGTGTGTACCGTGAAATAGGACGTTTAACAGGAAGGCTGGGGAAGAAGCAGACGAATGGGTCATGACCTCAAGAGAAACTAGTCATTGCTTTCTGTTATCCAGGTTTGGTCGGAGGCGGACGTTAGCAGCATTTCTGTGCCTGGGAGGACTGGCTTGTCTCGTCGTAATGTTTCTTCCCGAGAAGAAAGGTAGGCCTTCCGGATTCCCACTGAAGGGCTCTGAACAGCACGCGTATGACAATGAATCTCCATCTAGCCGGGAGATTACCATATGCCAGGCTTCATTCCTGTGATTGCCTGTGACTGAGCAATTGTGTGGGGTATAATGGGCCAGATTCTTCCCTCGCCTGAACTGCTCTCGGGGTGAATGATGTGCTTCGAGGTGCACTATTAATTCTTTCGGGCGATTAAGCTACCATCTGGGGTGTCTGGGCCGCAGCACTGTGCTGTTAGGGTTGCAGATTTGAGGAGGAGGGGGACCGCTTAGTTCCGTAGAGAAAGGAGCTCCGTCCAGGGCTACATCTTAGTCATTCCAGCCCATCACGAGCGGGGACCTCAGAGTCACCAGTGTGGTCAGAGGTGGCTTTGGCACCTCTGAGTATCTCCATCAATACTCCCAATAATAGTAACAGCAGCAAAAAGCAGAATATGCACTGTTAGTAACAATGCCATTGTCACTAATGGGCATTGCCTGGGTCTCATATAAAGTATAAGTAAAACATTTTGGGGAAACTTTGGTACTTGTATATACTGAAAGCTTTGCTATGCAAACACAGCTTCAGAAAGGTCCCTTGAGGCATCTTCATCTCGCCTTGCCTGAGCCTGTGTAGAAATTGTGTAGACAGTGCTGTTCTCACCTGTGTTCTGGACTAGCACACCTGAGGCATGCTCCCTGCGTTCAGGAAAAAGCAAGGTGTCCGTTCTACCACTTTATGGAGCATCATGCTGAAACTACCAGCAGATACAGTAAGTGATACAAAGAAATGAGAAGGGATCCAAATTGGAAAGAATTAAAACTCTTAATTCACAATTGTCTCCATTAAAAATCTTAAGAATACACCCCCAAGAAATCTAGAATTAATAAGTGAGTATAGCAAAGTCATGTGACACACAATGTTATTTCTAGATATTAGCAACACTCAATTTAAAATTGAAACAGAACAATACCATTTATAATAAAATATATTATACAATACCTAGGGATACATTTTACAAAATATGTGTAAGACCTATGAAAAAGTATAAAATGTAAAACATTGAAAATATATAAAGACTAAATAAATGAATTGGTGGTAATAATAATAAAATCAATGAAGAGATTACCATGATCAAGAATCAGAAAATATTGTTTACGATAACCATTCTCTCCTGGCCAACGTGGCTCAGTGGTTGAGTGTCAACCTACGAACCAGGAGGTCATGGTTCAATTCCCAGTCAGGGCACATGCCCAGGTTGCGGGCTCGATCCCTGGTGTGGGATGTGCAGGAGGCAACTAATCAATGATTCTCTCTCATCTGCCTTTCTCTCCCTCTCCCTTCCTCTCTGAAATCAATAACAATATATTAAAAAAAAAAAGATATCCATTCTCCCCCAATCAATCCATTTTCAGCACAATCCCAATAAAATTTCCAGCAGGCTTCTTTTTGTTGATTGATAATGACAAGTGGGCACCTAAAATTTTATGGAAATCCAAAGGATCTAGAATCCCCAAAGTTAAGTTAGAGGACTTACCCTGCCTGATAAAAAAAAAAAATGACTGCTAGTTACATGAATCAAGACTGTACAATACTGGCATAGGATTGGTTGTATAGATAATGGAACAGCGTTGAGTATGAAATAGATCCACATATATGGCCAGTTGATTTTTTTTTTTTTTTGAGAATGAGGTTGAGATTTTATTCACCTTTAGAAAATGTTTTATCTAGTTATGCCTAGAGAAAATACACATGGTAACGTGATTTTTAACACAGATAAGCCAACTCAGTGAGGAAAAGGTCATTTTTCCAACAAATGGTGGCAGGCTGAGGGGCATGCTCTGGGGGCCTGTGGCTGAGCCAGGCTCCCCAGAGGGGCCACAGCTGGAAGTGTCCAGAGCCTCACGGGGGAGGGGGCCCTCGTCCAGCCGTGGGTCTCGTGGGTGTAGATGATGAGCTGTCTGTGACGTCCGTTTCCAGGGTGGCCGCCCCCGGCCTGTTGGGAAAGGGGAGTGTGTCTCCATGCAGCTCTGTAGGATGCCCTCTTGTATGGGTTGGAAACAGACCGAGTCGTTGGCAATCAGGCACATGTGCACATTCCTGTTTGCTTCAGCACCGCCCAATACCTGTTCCTGACTCACTCCGTTTTCTGGAGAATAATTGAAGGATTTCATCTGCCCGCGCAACTGGTTTAATTGAAGTTGTTAGCTCACAAGAGTCCAGATACAGATCTCGGGGTAGGTGCAGAGGCAGGGATCTTTTTCCAGAAGTACCTCAGGGATTAACATAATACATCCAGTACTTCACATCCCAAATAGCTCCTTCCAGAGAGCCTGGCGGGAGGAGCAGCCAGATGGCGGCTGGCAGTGCTGGGCTGCGCTGTGCAGGCGCCATCTTTAAAGCAAATGAAGATTTATTTCCTTGTCAAGCAGCGGAGCTGAAACATATTGTGGAACGGAGTGTATGGCAGGCCTCCTCCTCACACAGGTTCTTTTCACTGAATTAGTCCCTCTCATGAGGATTAAATAGTGCACGACAAGTAATATTTTTAAAACTGCACTCAATTGTCAGCAAATGCTAGTTGAATAATATATACAAAATACCTCTTAAAATTAAAAAAAATAAATATAAATTATGGAGCGCGAGAGATTTTCTACGCAGTAGGATATACTTTTTCTTTCATGTGCTAGGTAAAAGTATTTACAGCTCTGGCCAGTTTGGCCCAGTGGATAGAGCTTCAACCCCTGGACTGAAGGGTCCCGGGTTCGATTCCAGTCAAGGGCACGTACCTCAGGTGCAGGCTCCGTCCCTCACCCATACAGGAGGCAACCAATCGATTTGTTTCTCTCTGTCTCTCCCCCTCCCTTCCACTCTCTCTAAAAGTCAGTGGAAAAATAGACCTTCGCGTGAGGGTTAACAACAACAACAAAATAAGTATTTGCTACATTCTGTTAAATACTGAAATGCAGAAGGAACTGCCTTGTAAGGGTCACTCCAGGAAAAGTTTACAAGAGAAGAAATAGCCTCTGCAGGATGAGATTTCTTCCATCAAAATAAAACTTTATAAAAACAATAATCCCTGTCATGGTCCTTCCACTGATTTGTTGAACAAATACTGAGCGAGCATCACTGAGCATCTTACTATGGGAGATGCCGCAAGCAAACGAGACCCGCCTTCGCCTGCGCTAACTCGAAATACATTGTGGGCAGACCAGGTGGAAGAGCAAGCACCTGCAAGAGAGCCTGGCGCGTGCCGGTTGAGTGGGTTGGTAAATAGGGGCAGTGAAGGTCCAAGGAAGGAGAGGGCATTGCGTATTTGAGTCACTTAAGGGAACACTGGTTTGTGTGAGCCATGCACGCAGTCCCAGGGAAGGGGCCGGGCGTGTTCTCTTGGGCAGAAAAGTCAAGGAGGATGCGAGGCAATTACCTTGGTGATCAGGACATCGCTTTGACCTTCAAGAGCAGGCATTTCAGGGGAGGATGGCCTTGAGAGCCACATGGTGGTGAGTGACGGGCAGCTGCCTCTGAGGAAGTGGAGGGTGGTCACTCGCTGGAGACGTTTGATAGTGAAGCGGGGGAAAGTACAACAGAGCCCTCGCCCCTGCTCATCTTCTCTGTCAGCCAAAGGGCGATGAGCATCTTTTCTTCTCTCGGGAGAAATTTGTTATTTTGAAGGTAGAAGCTGGTGAGTGAATGAAGAGGGGAGGTTAACGATGTTTGAAAGGGAACAATCCTGTATTTTTAATACTGCACTCAATTGTCAGCAAATGCTAGTGGAACAATATATGCAAAATATCTCTTAAGATTAAAAAATAAATGTAAATTATGTAGCATGAGAGATTTTCTATGCAATAGGATATACTTTATATAATAAAGAGCTAATATGGTAATTAGACTGGATGATGGAATGACCATCCGGAACAACCAGGGGGTGAGGCCGGGGGCCTCGAGGCAGCCAGGGCACGATGGCCGAGCCTCTTGCACGAATTTCGTGCATCAGGCCTCTAGTTAAATTACAAAGTCCCAGAGGGGATATTGTTAATAGAGGAAAGACCCACAGGAAAATTGATTGTATTTTTTTAATTTTTAAATATATTTTTATTGATTTCAGAGAGGAAGGAAGAGGGAGAGAGAGATGGAAACATCAGTGATGAGAGAGAATCATTGATTGGCTGCCTCCTGCATGCCCCCCACTGGGGATCGAGCCTGCAACCCAGGCATGTGCCCTTGACCAGAATCGAACCTGGGACCCTTCAGTACACAGGCTGATGCTCTATCCACCGAGCCAAACTGGCTAGGGCTGATTGTATTTTCAATAGAGAAGTGAACTGGCATAAAATGTATTTCTTCATGTTATGTGAAAACGGGACATTAAGAAACTCAAATATCATTGATTAGTAACTCAAGTAAGTTGGGGAGGAGGAAGGATCGAAAGTGGTTCTATATTTAATTCTCTTTTTTTTCACGAACATTAATGTTTCATATCTCTGGTAGTGATTTAATGGGATTATTCCTTATTTTTGCAATGGGACACCAAGGATGGCCAATGGAAGAGGCGCTTTCCTGGCCTTCAGCCCTCGCCCCTGCTCATCTTCTCTGTCAGCCTGATCTCCCACTGCCAGCGCTGGCTATGCTGACCACTGTTTTATTTATTTTTTATTTTTTAAATATATTTTTATTGATTTCAGAGAGGAAAGGAGAGGGAGAGAGAGACAGAGATACATCAATGATGAGAGAGAATCATTGATTGGCTGCCTCCTGCACACACCACACTGGGGATCAAGCCTACAACCCTGACCAGGAATCAAATCATGACCTCCTGGTTCATAGGTCGATGCTCAACCACTGAGCCACGCCGGCCAGGCCCGACCATTTACAGCATTGATTGTTGAACAAAGTTGGGAAGAAAGGAGACGCAGTTAACATCTGTGGTCCATGAAGCGGACAATTTCCCGGCGGCTCACTTTCCTCCAATGGGGACGTTTTCAGGGAGCCCTGTCCTTCAGGAGGGAGTAAGGGTTTGGTCACAGAGTCACCTCCCCATGTGAGACTCCGTGGGAACAGCAGCACGGCAGGACATACCTGCATGTGTGTGTGAGTGAGCGCTATACTTCTGAACGTGGATTCACATGTGAGACTCCGTGGGAACAGCAGCACAGCGGGACATACCTGCATGTGTGTGTGAGTGAGCGCTATACTTCTGAACGTGGATTCACATGTGAGACTCCGTGGGAACAGCAGCACAGCGGGACATACCTGCATGTGTGTGTGAGTGAGCGCTATACTTCTGAACGTGGATTCACATGTGAGACTCCGTGGGAACAGCAGCACAGCGGGACATACCTGCATGTGTGTGTGAGTGAGCGCTAAACCTCTGAACGCGGATTCACTGACATTCCCTCCTGGCTCTTCCACATCTGCATGAATGCCCCTCCCTCCTTCAGAACGAGATGTGTCGTTTCTAAAAGCCTAGTTCCACCAACCACCTCACGGGTGTCACCCTTTGCTCCTCAGACACGGGCGTGTTCGCCGTGGTGAACAGCCGGTCCTTGTCTCTGCTGGGGAAGCTGACCATCAGCGCCGCCTTCAACGTTGTGTACATCTACACCTCTGAGCTCTACCCTACAGTCATCAGGTACGCGTCCCACAGCCTCCGTCACACACACAGCCTCCGTCCCACACAACAGCCTCCCTCCCACACACACAGCCTCCCTCCCACACACACAGCCTCCCTCCCACACACACAGCCTCCCTCCCACACACACAGCCTCCCTCCCACACACACAGCCCACC